>NC_133120.1:134108062-134429438 GCF_033568475.1 Henckelia pumila
ATGATTCATCCAATTAAATCCAAAATTGCTTTGAAAATTGTAATCTATATTTCGAGTAGATATTTTGGAATATTAATTTGCTAAGTATTCGATTTTGGGTGAACGAAAAATTAATTAATTGATATTGATGTATAAGGGTCAATTTGTGCCGTGGGGAAGTGCGAGTTGTCCTACACAAAAAGATTTAATTTTTCTATTTCTATATATATACTAGGGAAAATTGCATATATAACCCTTGCGATATTCCGGGTTCACTGATAATCTCTTGTGTAATATTTTTGAGCTAAAACCCCCCTGTGTTTTCGGATTTGTAGCACAAGCATACCATTCAGAATTTTACCATAAAAATGACGAAATTGCCCATATCTTATCTTCCCAAAGAAAGTACGAATTGGGAAAATTGATGTGTGTGTTTTGTTCGTATGAAAGAGAGGGTCACAGATTGGGGTTTCTTTGGAAGATTGGTGGTCAGAGTTGGTTGAAAATTAAGGAAAACTAATCGGCTTCGTGGTGAGTACCAACGTAAGATTGGAGTTGTAGCTCGACATATTGAGGGGAAAAAATGAAGAGAAAAATGTCAAGGCTTGTAGGGGAGGTGAAGAGGAGTCTAAATCAAGCTAGGAATGTCGGAAATACGGCTGACCGGAGTCGTGATCGGAAAAGATGAAGGTGACGAGTTCAATGGTCGAACTGAATGGGTATGATTTAAGGGTATTTTGGACAAAACTTATAAAAAACCCTTGCATTTTCGCATCTATCAGCGCGTGAGCCACAAAACACAGCAGGAGGGGTGCGCGTGCTACAGATCCGAAAACACAGGGGGTTTTTAGCTCAAAAAAATTTCACAAGGGGTTATCAGCGAACACGGGATTTCACATGGATGATATATGCAATTTTCCCTATATACTATTGTGCATGTTGTGGTAGTGATTGAGTGATGTGGCAGTCGAGTATATGCCACTAGAATGTGTGACATGGCGGCAGTTGAAGGCCCTTAGATTGAATTAACAAGATGAAGGATTGTGATGGTTCAGTAGTTAGATCAAGATATGATGTATCAGATCGAATATGAAGCCTAGAGACACATCAATTCGTGAAAAAGCCCCTACAACGTTTGAACACATATATATACATCCCAAATCAGAATGGAGTTGTAGTGACATGCACCGTAATCACCTAATAATAAAAACCTTAGGCATGCAATTAAACAATAGATTATCATAATCAGAAATATACTGCGAAAACTCAAACTAAATAAATAAATTAATACCAGTAAGATAAAACCTAGTGGCCGACCTTGCAATCCTGCCTTGGTCACCACCCAAATATCCAAATATCTAGGAGAACTACCTGCAACTGCCCCGTCGAATTGGTGTTCAGAAACAGTACGAGGACGTGAGCATAAAATGCTCAGTATGAGAGTATGAGTATACAATATATATGTGCATGTATGCAATTGTACGGGTACCAAGACACAAGGTCAAGAACAAACGAGGGCCTTGGGTAGGTAGCACGCTGTGCCGTCGCTTCAGGAGGTGAGCTACAAACCCAACTGATGGTGACCTGAGACAAGTCCATGTGTCCAACCATGAACTACAAGATAGGGTAAACACCCTACTACAGGAACAAGGATACAAACTCAAGATGATCATGCATGCAGCATAATAACATGTCATAATATATGCAGATAAAATCCTGACATATAAATCATGCAACATATAATACATGCATACTCAGTCAGGGTATCTTGAACAGTACTTTCGTACCTTAATCTACTAGGCAGTCCTAGAAGCATCCATCTAGGATTCCAAGCCTATCAACAACACTAAAATTCATAATAACCATGCATCATCTAACATGCTCAAAAAACCTTATTTAAACTATCGCATACTCCATATTTTCTATAAGGAGTTAGAGCTATACTGTAGTAACCCGCATCTCGATTTAAGTAATTACATGATTAATCAAAACTAAAAATATGATTTGATGAACGGATCTTCCTTTGGCGATCGGACGCAACGTTCCCGACCCGAACGGACGCAACGTTCCTCAGAACGGACGCAACGATCCTTTAAAGACAGGCAGACATGAGGTGGCTTGATGACTAAGCTACAAGTTTTGACAAGTGTCGAACATGCAGGAACGGACGCAACGTTTGTATCTGGAAAATTTGCTTATAAATAGAGGATTTCTGATTCAGAATTTTCATATCGATTTCCGAGTTTCCTTTCTTCAGTTATATAGTGTGAGTTATACACTTGAGGGCCCTATCGGTAATAATAGAAGTTCTGGAATAACCAAGGTGTGGTTATAGTCATCCGGAACTAGCGACTCCAAAGGGCTTACGATGGAGGAAGGTATGGTCCGGGAATCTATTTAAGTTTTAGGAGTACTTATTAGCTTAGCTAAGGCTTATAGAACTTGTGCAGTGATACGGTGAACTTTTGAATATAGGCTTAGAACCTAGGATCCTACTATACTTGAACTAGCCTAGAGGTACGTACACATTGACTGAGATTTCCAACGAGTATACATGTTTATATGTTGCATTTATTTGACATTATTATGTGGCATGATGTATGTTTTACCGTTTTCTATACTCATATGTCATGTGCACATACACGTTGAGCCTATACCTTGATATACCTGATTATAGAGCCTCTCAGATCTATACTCGATAGTCTGTCACTGAGAGTACCGCGACGGCGGGGACATGTATGTCTGACTACTTTGGTGTACTAGACGAGTATGGTTGCACCCAGTGTTGGAACACGGTCGTTCTCCGGATCGAAAAAGAAAGTAATACCCGGTGCAGCGGAAGTTTTAAAATTTTATATGGAACGATTCCATATGGGCATCAAATTCCTACGATTAAAATTGATAATATAAAATTTAAACAATATAAATTTTACCTTAAAATCTCGAAGCGAGATTATGGACACCAACAGATTAATCTGCTCTTGTTGTATATCCCAGGAACCGATGAACGAACAATTCTTCAATCAGGTCCACGAACAGAAGTTTAATCCCTCTGATAGACTGCACTAGAAAGTCTATCAGAAGTTTCTACGAAGAGATAGAACAGATATGATCTGTTAAATCAGTCTGCAAATTCAAAAATTCACAGACTGAATTTTCGAACACAGTAGGGGAGGGGGGCGGCCGAATTCTCTAGAGAGAGAGCTCTAGGGTTTTTGAAAATTATGACCTATGTTGTTTAATTTCTGTACTGCAATAACTTATTTATAATGTGGGATGCTAACAGCTTAGGGCCCATTAGTCATAAGTTCAAGCCTGACAAGCAAAGCCCGCATGTTCAAAAATTAATATAAAATTCATCGTGACTCAGATTGATAAACCAATTTCACCAATGTGCACAAAAACCATTTCTGCATCTTTTAAAGTCAAGATAAATTTTCTGAATCCGAATTCAGTGGTTTTCAAAAATGTCCATCACTATGTCATTTTAGAAAATCTTACTCCCTCTACTTTTAAATAAGAAGTCCCACTTCTTTATTCACTAAATTTAACTCTTTAAATTTAATTATCTCAACGGGGATTAGAAATCCATTACTTGTGTGACCCTCAATGGTTCAGGGATACAGCTAGTCGTGGGCTCACAACTTCTTGTGACTCGGAACAACAATTTTCGACTTGCCCATCGAATCATGGTAAGAGCGCCTAGCAACATCGCCCCATGATTCCCTAGGTATCACTGATAGTGCCTGCAAGAACCAATAGATTTTGGTTAGCGTACAGTACGGTCCCTTCATCCATATATCCCGATCGAATCAACAACCATTGGTAAATCGAGAGTCGTTCGAGATTCGATAACTATGCAATGCATCTTGAAGATCAAATAGTGACATCGCATGTGCTACTAGGAAACCAAGTAACCTAAAACACATCATGTACTCTGGCTAGAGATTCATTACACTAATATCTCCTCAGATTGCATAGGATATCCACACTCGCAAGTATGTGGTGAATCCTTGACAACAAAGCATCGACTCCTATATGTGTCATAACCGTACCCAATCCCGACACCTGATGACCCCAATAGAGTCGGTAAATGAGTCAAAATACAGTACTAGCATATAGAGTCTCAATGATATTTCAAGTAGTAAGGACTAATGGTGTACAACCAAAACCGCGAACTTTATCCACTCGATAAGTGATAACCACTTGGAAAGTCCGGATAGGGTAGTTCGATCATTCATCATATGAATATCCATTTGCATGATTTGAACATCTCTATGTTCCATATCAATGAAACGTGGTACTCGGCATCGCAAACGCTAGTCTCAATCTCGAGCGATCCTTATCCTTATTAACGGACGGCTCAATATACTAGGAACTGTTTAGAATATACAGTGTCTTTAAGATGTGTTTCATGATAGTCATCCCCATGTGCTACCACATCTTACATACACTATAGTATATTCAAGGTCTTCATCTAAACATCTTATAGTATGTCACAACATAATAATATGATAAAAGATAAAGTAAATGCCATTATAAAAGTGTAAATTATATTAAACAAAAGATTGTTTATACATAGAGTCATAAAATCCCTTAGCCACAAGTTGGCTCACCGGGCACCCACTCTTTCAATCTCCCACTTGCCCTAAAGCCAACTAGTCATATTACGTAGTCCCATTGCTTCGCGATGTTTGTCAAATAATGGTCCTGGCAAGGGCTTAGTAAGTGGATCAGCGATATTGTCTGCAGAGGCCACTCTCTCGAAAGTGATGTCTCCTCTTTCCACGACCTCCCGGATGATGTGGTATTTCCTCAGTACGTGTTTGGATCTTTGATGAGACCTTGGTTCCTTTGCCTGAGCAACGGCACCCGTGTTGTCACAGTACACCGGGACTGGACCAACAGCTTCAGGAATAATGCCCAACTCTTGGACGAAATTCCTCATCCAAACGGCCTCTTTAGCAGCAGCTGATGCCGCAATGTATTCTGCCTCAGTGGTGGAATCCGCTGTGGTGTCCTGCTTGGAACTCTTCCAAGAGACAGCACCGCCATTGAGCAAGAACACAAATCCTGAGGTTGGCTTCGAGTCATCCATGTCACTTTGGAAGCTAGAGTCGGTATAACCTTCCAATTTCAGTTCTCTTCCTCCATAAACCATGAATACATTCTTAGTTCTTCTCAAATACTTAAGAATATCCTTCACGGCTTTTCAATGCATTTGACCGGGATTGGCTTGATATCTGCTCGTGACAATCAGAGCAAATGCCACATCCGGTCTGGTAGATATCATCCCATACATGATACTCCCTATGGCTGACGCATATGGTATGTGTGTCATTTTTTCTATCTCTTCGTCAGTCTTGGGACACATAGACTTGGATAGAGAGACTCCATGACACATAGGTAGATGTCCTCTCTTGGACTCATCCATTGAAAACCTTTTCAATATAGTGTCGATGTAGGTAGCTTGAGTAAGTCCTATCATTCTCTTAGATCTATCTCTATAGATCTGTATCCCTAGAATATAGGACGCCTCACCCAAATCCTCCATCGAGAATCTACCTGATAACCATATCTTTGTTGACTGCAACATCCCTACATCATTCCCAATGAGTAAGATGTCATCAACATAAAGTACTAAGAATGTCACAGCATCCTTAACTACTTTTTTATACACGCACGGTTCCTTCGGGTTCTTGATGAAACCAAAATCCTTTATTGTTTCATCAAATTTCTGGTTCCAACTTCTTGATGCTTGTTTGAGACCATAGATCGATCTCTGAAGCTTGCATACCTTATGCTCGCTTCCCATGGATGTGAATCCCTCGGGCTGCATTATATAGATTTCTTCCTTAATGTTTCCATTAAGAAATGCAGTCTTCACATCCATTTGCCATATCTCATAGTCATACCATGCTTCTATGGCAATAAGGATTCTTATGGACTTGAACATTGCGACTGGTGAAAAAGTTTCATCATAGTCAACTCCTTGTCTTTGAGTATAACCTTTTGCCACCAATCGTGCCTTGTAGGTCAGTACCTTTCCATCAGGCCCAAGTTTTCTCTTATAGATCCATTTACACCCTATTGGAACAATTCCATCGGGAGGATCTACTAAAGTCCAAACTTGGTTTGTATGCATCGAATCTATTTCCGACTGCATAGCTTCAAGCCATAAGTTCGAATCCGCATCAGAAATTGCTTCCTTGAAGTTTCTTGGATCACATCCAATGTCGGGTTCACTTTGATCCCCTTCAAGAAGAAAACCATATCTAATAGGAGGCCTAGAAGTCCTCTCGGATCTTCTAGTAATAGGTGTGTCAATCAATGGTTCCTGAGGTGTAGGATCATTATTTTGTATCTCGGGTTCTTCTAGAATTTCTTCGAGTTCCATCATCTTGCCTTTCTTATCCAATAAGAACTCCTTCTCCAAGAAGGTGGCATTCCTTGAAACAAACACTTTTGTTTCAGTAGGATGATAGAAATAATATCCGATTGAATTCTTCGGATACCCTACAAAATAACATAAGGTGGATCGACTATCCAACTTATCTCCCACTGTCTGCTTCACGTAAGCAGGACATCCCCAAATCCTCAAGTACGAATACTTAGGAGCTTTGCCATTCCATAACTCGTATGGTGTTTTGTTCACTGCTTTAGTGTGGACGATGTTCAACAACAATACCGCCGTTTCAAGAGCATAGCCCCAAAACGAAGGTGGGAGCTCAGTGAAGCTCATCATAGATCGAACCATGTCCAACAATGTTCGATTGCGACGCTCCGAAACTCCATTCAGCTGAGGTGTCATAGGAGGAGTCCACTGAGAGAGAATCTCATTCTCTTTTAGATAGCTCAAAAATTCGGTACTCAAGTATTCTCCACCTCGATCCGATCGAAGTGCTTTAATACTCTTACCTAGTTTGTTTTCTACTTCAGCCTTGAATTTTTTGAACTTTTCAAATGATTCAGACTTATATTTCATCAAATATAAGTACCCATACCTAGAATAATCATCAGTAAAGGTAATGAAGTAGGTGTGAACAAATTTTGTACCAATACTAAATGGTCCGCAAACATCTGTATGGATCAAATCCAATAGATTTTGACTACGCTCAAGTTTTCCTTTGAAAGGAGATTTAGTCATTTTTCCTTTCAGGCAGGACTCACAAGTAGGTAGAGAGTTAATATCAGACATTTCAAACATGCCCTCTCCCACTAGCTTGTTCATCCTCCTTGAGGAAATATGACCTAGCCTAGCATGCCAAAGGTTTGCCGGGTTTTAACTATCGATTTTCCTTTTGTTCGTTGTTACCGGTTTATCAACATAATTTATTGGAACGTCTTTTAATTTTAAGTTATATAGATCATTTTCAAGTTGTCCATTTCCAATCAAACATTCATTCTTGTAAATATTGCAAATCCCATTCACAAAATTGCAAGAAAAACAATCTCTATCAAGCATAGAAACAGAAATAATGTTTTTAATCAAGTCTGGAACAAATAAAACATCTCTCAAAAGTAACTTAAAATCGTTCTGCAAAATTAAATAAACGTCTCCCACAGCTTTGGCTTCAACTCTAGAACCATTTCCGAGCCTCAGCTGGGTCTCACCCATCCTAAGCTTGCGACTTCTTGTCATCACCTGCAAATCATTGCAAATGTGAGAACCACATCCGGTATCCAATACCCAAGAAGTAGTATTAAGTGAAACATTTATTTCAATATAAAACATACCCTTCGCAGTTCGCAACTGCTCAAGATATTCCTTGCAGTTACGTTTCCAATGACCGGGTTTCTTGAAGTGATGGCAAACATCCTTGGATTTTTCCATGTTTGAAGCCTTTGTCTTGTTCTTCTTATCGGGTCCGGTTTTCTTGGATGGGGCAGAACGTTTCTTACCCTTTGTACTTGGCCCCTTCTTAGCAGAAGAAGAGGAGCCCACCAAGAGAACCGGTTTATCCTTCTTTAAAGTGGCTTCATAAGTTACAAGCATATTGATCATCTTTTCAAGGGAGGCCTCTATCTTGTTCATATTGAAATTCACCACAAAACCGTCAAACGATAAAGGAAAAGAGAGAAGTAATAAGTCCACATTGAGTTCATGCTCCAATACCAATTCAAGCGTTACCAACTTCTGAATGAGCCAAATCACGCGCACCCCATGATCACGGACCGAAGTCCCTTCACGCATGCGACACGTCATTAACTCTTTTACAGTAGCGAACCTTTCAGCTCTCGATTGAGCCCCAAAAAGTTCCTTGAGTTGTACGTGAATGTCAGCAGCATTCATGGTATCCTCAAATCGCCTCTTGAGTTCATCAGACATCGAAGCTTGCATATAGCATTTGGCCTTGATATCATGGTCCCACCATTTATCAAGTTTGGCCAACTCTTCCGGACTTATATCAGCTGGTGCTTCCTTCGGAGGAGATTTTTCTAACACGTAGAACATTTTTCCGAGGTCAAGACAATCTTCAACTTACGGAACCATTCCGTATAGTTTGCGCCAGTCAGTTTGTTTTGTTCGAGAATAGGGAATAGTGGATTGCGCGAATTCATCTTAATGAAATACTGAAAAGAAACAGACAATAATCAGTGATTGTTTAATTGATTTACTAAGACATAAAATAAGGCGAAATTTATTTTATGAATCTCACTCCCACTATTTTAACGATTTCACTACCCTCTAGTGAAAGACGAGAAACATTTTCTTTAGTGGGAACATGGAGTCCAATTGACAAACTATAGTCCCGAATAATATCAGTCAACCATAATTTTCAAATGGTAGAGCCCAATTGCTTCCAAAGCAACCTCCATGTTTTTACCTCATGTCCAATAAGGGACCAATAATATGACGCCGTTTATTGTGACAAGTCAAGATGACCCATCAATATTAAGTTGTGATGGACGGTCGCCATGTGGATCCCCAATAATATGAGCCAATCCCCTGGGAGTTCCATCCAACTTACAACATGTGTCGATCCAATGTACAGCTTTTCGACGAACGGGCCCCCCCAATAATATGATTCGGACCGTATCCGCGGGTAGCATCTCATACATTGATCGTTGATGGAAGGTAGGAACATTTAAACAATATTTAAATTTCCTTTATTTATCTTGATATCAATTTTAAATCATATTTAAAATGAGTGATTTTTAATTTTGAAAATTTGTCTCATCATTTAAAATTTTTATGCTTGCGGGATTCATAAACTTTAGTCTAAACATGCATACAACAATAATATCATATATTATTTTAGGATGATCGATTCCATTACTAATCGACCCGTGGTTGCCAATCACGAGTCTAAGTCCAATCCTAGGTAATATGCAAGTATGCAATGCAATCCTATTACATTAAGCTTCCAATTTACATTTCTTCGATCTTTATCATTTCTTGCTGGTCCCACCTCCATCTTCAAAATCTCTCACTATTTCTAGTGAATTTACAATAAATTACTATGACAAATAAAGGGATACATTATAGGGGTGGGAACGGGCCATAAACCAAGCCAACTTTTATTACAAATGATAAAATCAAATTTGTGCCATAAACCAGGCCCATTAATAAAATTCAAAAATCAATAATAAAGCCAAATGTAAACAACCTAACATACACCTATAATATTGGTCATGACAATCGATCATCCTTATCCAATAATATTTAATTCAAAAATTAATTTATTGGACATCATGCAATGACAATAAATATAAATAGATAAAATCATATTTCATACATAAAATCTTATTTTATATATAAAATCATATTTTATCTAGTTTATCCATAAAATCATATTTTACATATAAAATCCAATTTTATACATAAAATCATATTTTATTATCAATTGTACTAAAATTAATAATTAAAGATTTAATTTATTGGATTAAATTTATAAATTTCCAAAATTCAAAATTTATCCAAAAATTAATTTTCTTAGTTTAAAAAATTTTTGGGCTCAAACAATTTTGACTCATTGCCTCGTGGACCAATTGAAACAATTTTCAATCGGGCAAAAAACTGGGCCCAAAACCATTTTGGGCTAGAATTCATAATTCACGAAAAATTTAATTTTTTTTAATAAAAAATTTCTGGGCAGCCCGGGACAATCCCAGGCTGCCCGCCTGTCGCTGGGCTGGACTCGTCCAGCCCAGCTGCGCGGGCTAGGGCAACGCTTGCCCTAGCTCGCGCAGGGCTGCTGCGTGCAGCCCATCTGCGCGCAGGGCTGCACGCGGCGCTGCTCGCTGCCTTCGGGCAGCGGGCAGCCCCGGAAAAAAGTTTTTTTTTTCTTTTCCGTTTTATTTTTCTGAAAAATCGAGGCTTTGTACAATCGATAAAATTTTAATCGTAAAATCCGAGAACAACCTGGCTCTGATACCACTGTTGGAACACGGTCGTTCTCCGGATCGAAAAAGAAAGTAATACCCGGTGCAGCGGAAGTTTTAAAATTTTATATGGAACGATTCCATATGGGCATCAAATTCCTACGATTAAAATTGATAATATAAAACTTAAACAATATAAATTTTACCTTAAAATCTCGAAGCGAGATTATGGACACCAACAGATTAATCTGCTCTTGTTGTATATCCCAGGAACCGATGAACGAAAAATTCTTCAATCAGGTCCACGAACAGAAGTTTAATCCCTCTGATAGACTGCACTAGAAAGTCTATCAGAAGTTTCTACGAAGAGATAGAACAGATATGATCTGTTAAATCAGTCTGCAAATTCAAAAATTCACAGACTGAATTTTCGAACACAGTAGGGGAGGGGGGCGGCCGAATTCTCTAGAGAGAGAGAGCTCTAGGGTTTTCGAAAATTATGACCTATGTTGTTTAATTTCTGTACTGCAATAACTTATTTATAATGTGGGATGCTAACAGCTTAGGGCCCATTAGTCATAAGTTCAAGCCTGACAAGCAAAGCCCACATGTTCAAAAATTAATATAAAATTCATCGTGACTCAGATTGATAAACCAATTTTACCAATGTGCACAAAAACCATTTTTGCATCTTTTAAAGTCAAGATAAATTTTCTGAATCCGAATTCAGTGGTTTTCAAAAATGTCCATCACTATGTCATTTTAGGAAATCTTACTCCCTCTACTTTTAAATAAGAAGTCCCACTTCTTTATTCACTAAATTTAACTCTTTAAATTTAATTATCTCAACGGGGATTAAAAATCCATTACTTGTGTGACCCTCAATGGTTCAGGGATACAGCTAGACGTGGGCTCACAACTCCTTGTGACTCGGAACAACAATTTTCGACTTGCCCATCGAATCATGGTAAGAGCGCCTAGCAACATCGCCCCATGATTTCCTAGGTATCACTGATAGTGCCTGCAAGAACCAATAGATTTTGGTTAGCGTACAGTACGGTCCCTTCATCCATATACCCCGATCGAATCAACAACCATTGGTAAATCGAGAGTCGTTCGAGATTCGATAACTATGCAATGCATCTTGAAGATCAAATAGTGACATCGCATGTGCTACTAGGAAACCAAGTAACCTAAAACACATCATGTACTCTGGCTAGAGATTCATTACACTAATATCTCCTCAGATTGCATAGGATATCCACACTCGCAAGTATGTGGTGAATCCTTGACAACAAAGCATTGACTCCTATATGTGTCGTAACCGTACCCAATCCCGACACCTGATGACCCCAATAGAGTCGGTAAACGAGTCAAAATACAGTACTAGCATATAGAGTCTCAATGATGTTTCAAGTAGTAAGGACTAATGGTGTACAACCAAAACCGCGGACTTTATATACTCGATAAGTGATAACCACTTGGAAAGTTCGGATAGGGTAGTTCGATCATTCATCATATGAATATCCATTTGCATGCTTTGAACATCTCTATGTTCCATACCAATGAAACGTGGTACTCGGCATCGCAAACGCTAGTCTCAATCTCGAGCGATCCTTATCCTTATTAACGGACGGCTCAATCGACTAGGAACTGTTTAGAATATACAGTGACTTTAAGATGTGTTTCATGATAGTCATCCCCATGTGCTACCACATCTTACATACACTATAGTATATTCAAGGTCTTCATCTAAACATCTTATAGTATGTCACAACATAATAATATGATAAAAGATAAAGTAAATGCCATTATAAAAGTGTAAATTATATTAAACAAAAGATTGTTTATACATAGAGTCATAAAAGCCCTTAGCCACAAGTTGGCTCACCGGGCACCCACTCTTTCACCCAGAGGTTGATCCGTGTAGTGGCAGCACTCATGTGGCGCCGGTACTGAGCATGACTTTTCAGATGACCCTTTACCAGTAATCATGTTTCATGCATTATATACATATGTTTACTCATGTTTATGTACTGGGCGTTAGCGCTCACGTCCTAGTTGTTATATTGAACACCCTATTCCACGGGGCAGGTCGCAGAATGGACGGAGCTGGTAGTTCGAGGCAGGACTAGGGAGTAGGAGCCTTGAGAAGTTATTTATACAGCAGGATTCGATATAGATGTATAATATTTATTTTTAAGTTTTTCGATATGGTTGTATCACTACAGTATTAAGCCTGTATATGTTTTACTAAGCTGATATGTAAATTATGGATTATGTTTCCGAACATTTTATTCTGTTAGGCATTTTGTTGTATTAAGTTTAATGCATGCTATTAGTTTCAAGTTAGTAGGTAATTCCATGCAGGGCCACTACATATACCTTCGTCTGTTTTCAGCTCGCCGATGTCGATTTCCCCAGAGCTTGGGCACAACCTTGCTACCACCTATGAAAACCTTGTCAAAGCTCCGCTGCTTGGCCACTATTACGGACACTATTCGCTAACTATAAAAATACTACTACCTACTCCAACTCTTTATAAAAGAGTCCGGAAACTCTTAAAATCGAGCCATTACAGGAGATGAGAGGTTTTGGAATTGGTGTGAAAATGATCTTCTCGGAACCCCTATTTATAGAGAACGATCGAAAACTCCGATCTTCGCATGCTTTCCATGTTTCGGACGGCTACGATCGAAAGCTCCGATGTAGTGACCCGCGCCATGATCACCTACTAAACAAGAGCTTAAACATTCATTTAAACTTAATTACACAAAATCAGAGAAATCACAGCGGAAACTGTAAAAGATATACATCCCAAGATAATTAAATCTTAAATACAACCAAATCGAATAAATACCAGTTAAAATCTTAATCTAAAACTTTTCTGAAGACTCTTGCTACCAATTCCTGGTCATCGACCAACTAAATCTCTCGCTCCTGGTCCACCTGTAAACCTGCCTCGTCGAATGGGGTGTCCGAGATAAAAGCAGGGACGTGAGCGCTAACGCCCAGTACGTAAAGTATTGAATATACAGGTCTATATGATGCATGCAATCATGAACTAGGAATGCTCTGGTAAACTGGGATCAAATCTGGAAAATCATTCTCAGGACATAGGCGCCACCAGTATGCGCACTCTGCTCCGAAGATTCAGTGGGTGCCACACATACTGAACCCGATATTGGACTATCACCATCCTGGGTAAACTGCACATGCTGCCCCATCGGTCCAGTGGGTGTCACACCCGATCGCATAATAACAACAACCCTAGGACTGAGTGACCCTGGAACAACTGGCTATCTCAAAGGATAACATGCTCAACATGTTATGAAAATTCCTCATACAAATCATGAACAATATATCATTCATATCATGACAGAGAAAAATGCAACACATAATTATGCAACACATAAACATGTATATTCATCTGGCTATCTCAGTCTGTACTTACGTACCTTAATACTACTATACAAGCTACACCAGCTCTAATATCTAAGCCTATAGTTCGCACTACAATGCAAAGTACTCATGCATTATAATCTTATTATAAAAGCCTTAATTAAACTATAGTCTACTCCCTATTTCCTATAGGGAACCAAAACCATACCTTCGTCCGTCGTCAGCCCGCTGATGTCGCATGCTCTAGAGCTTGGGCATAGCCTAGCTACGACCCCTGGACGCCTTGCCAAAGCTCCGCCGCCCGGCCGCTACTACGAACACTGTTCGCAATAAAAAAAATACTATTTCCTACTCCAACTCTTAAAAAAAAGTCCCGAAGCCCTTAAAATAGAGCCATTACCGGGAGAGGAGAGGAAACTTGACATTCCAAATGAGAGCTTCGGACCCCTTTTTATAGGCCTGGGATCGGACGGTCCGAAGTGGGGTCGGAGGCTCCAATCATAACATGAATTCCACGTGTAGAGTGCATTTTGACACCTCAATCTGGTGGGGAGTTCGGACGGTCCGAACTAGGATCGGATGGTTCGAACTGCCACCTGTCCAATCCTCTTAGACACCTGGACCCTGTTGAGTTCGGACGGTCCAAACTGGTCCGCATGCTCCAAACTGTTTCGGGCCTTCCGAACTCATTTGACTGTTTTTGGACTGTCTGAGACCCTCGGGACCCTTCCTACCATTTTTGAACGTTCCGGATCTGATTTTCCACTTATTTTCACCAAATAATGATTCTTTAAACATGTTTTTGACACATTTAAAATTATATGTCATTTTCTAACATGTTTAAAATCACTTAATCTTATAAAATGAAACCGGGCTACTACATTCTCCCCCACTTAAGATAATTTCGTCCTCGAAATACATCTTAAGTACTGATATGGACTTGAGTAAGAACAACAAGTTCTTTATTCTCTCATATCATTTTACAAGACCTCACTAAATCCAAATAATCACTAGTAACATCATGGTTTTCAGACTGGGGTAACTTTCCAATAACCTTTCGAAGTATAAAATACTTTCAGAGAAATACTGGGAACACACACCACCACTTCCAATCCTGATTACAGTCCACATCTTCCATTATCAATCATCACTGTGTCCTGATGAAAATTGTCATCGCTTGACAACTCAAAATCATATCTCTAATCTCATAGGGAATCCTCCCAAATAAGTCTTACAATCACTTAATAAGAAACACAAATCACCATGCTGATCATGTCCCCGATCACTATCTGTAACTCTGATAAGGCCAGACGATACTGATCGAATCACCTGGTTCTCCCCTAGTACCACCTGCGAAATCTATCCATCCAGAATGTACACTTGTCAAGAAATTCTTTCCAAGACTATTCTGAAAACGAAAAATAAAATATGTATCTCTGATAAAGTCAGACGATAACGTTCAAATCTCTTGGCACTAATCCAATACCAATATCAAATTCATAAGAACATTCCTTTTGGTAATTAAACCCCTTGCTATAACTATGCAAAATATCAAGACTCAGGTAGCCTCCCCTAATAGCTATCTGGAATAAACCTCCCAGAAAACACCGGCATAGGTCGTGCTTCCTATCCCGTCTTGAACAACCCAACACAGTCCTCAGCACCTGGTATAATTCATCACTTAATGTATGATGAAAATCCATCATCAATAACCAATGATCCAAACACCGAGTCTCTGAGGAAACAAGTCAACTCTGGCACTATGTCAAATCACTGACTTTTTGAATCACTATAGGAAAAAGCCTAGAACTGATCATCTGAAAACTAGCACGACTCTAATCCTTGGTTATGCAAATATCAACTAATTCAACAGAGTTGAATATCGATCAGAAAATACTTGGAATTAAATTTAGAAAATTTCCAAATCATAAATCCACATGATTTTCAGAATACAACTTATTAACATTCTGTTATCACAAAACAAATTTATGAACAGAAACTTAAATAGATCATCCGTCAAAATAGAAACTGAGTGTCATCATTCTTATCTGACTGCATCTGAGCTCCCTGCAAAGCATAAATCTGACCCTGCATCCGAGACTGCTGACCATCTCCATGATGCCTAATATGGGTCCTCTGCTGCACTGATGCCTCAGACTGTCTACTCACCTAATATCCCATCCTAGATGCTTGCCCACTCTGTCCACCATGCTTGGGACAATCTCTCTTGAAGTGATCAACACTTCCACAGATGAAACAAGCTCCAGCAGCGGCTTTACAATTCTCAGTGGGATGATCTCTTTCACAGTGATCAAACTGTAACTTCTTCTTGCTCGACTGACGAGTCTCACCAGATCCTGCAGATGAAAAAGATCCTGACTTCTTAAACGACTGAGTACGGGGACCCAAAGAACTCGTGGGTCTAGACGAGAGGAAAGACCTGTTGCGTCGAATGCTATCCTCCACCTGGTGACATTGACTAACTAATCCCTCATAATTCATGTCATTACCCACAACTACTCGGTCATGGATTTTCGGATTAAGGCCCCGAAGAAACAGACTGTACTTGGCCTCGGTGCTGTCGGAAATCTTGGGGCAATAGGGCAATAGCTCAAAGAATTTCTGCTGGTACTCGTCAATAGACATCAAGCCCTGCCTCAAGCTCAACAGCTCACTAGCCTTCGCCTGTCGGAGTGCAGGAGGAAAATACAGCTTCTGGAAAGCTGTGCAAAAATCCGCCCAGGTAACCACTCCTCGCACTGCGATGATAGGTGCGGACGCAGAACTCCACCACCTCTGTGCTCGTCCCTCCATGAGGAAATCAAGAGTTTCCATATTTTGCTTCCCAGTGCATCGGAACTCCCAAAAACAAACTTCCATACGCCGCAGCCAATTATCCGCATTCTCCGGTGACTATCCTTCGACCAAAGGTTTCGGACCCATCTGCATAAATCTATGCATACTGAAACTCCTGCGATCATCATGGCGATGGTGATGACGACCTCGACGATGCTCTCGATCATCCTGATCACCCCAAAGTCCACCCACGCTACTATGGCTACTTTCGTCACCATGTCCCGCCATCTATACGATGATCAAAAGGTTAAACCAAATTTCAACAATCTAGATCCCAAGATTACTATGCATGATCTGATGCCATAAATGTAGTGACCCGCGCCGTGATCACCTACTAAACAAGAGCTTAAGCATGCATTTAAATTTAATTAAACATAATCAGAGAAATCACAGCGGAAACTGTAAAAGATATTGTAACGCCCCAAAATTATCTTAATGGACCTTATTTGAGATAATCAGATATTTTAGAAGTCGAGGGCCGATTCGATTTTGATCATGGACTAGAATGTAATTTTCGGAATTTTCAGGGACTAAAACGCAAAAACTGGATTTGTTATATTGATTGGTCTTGGAATTTGTTTGACTTAGTATCATTTGTTCCCTCTTCATCCACTTCATCGGTTCCTCTTCATTGAAGGCGAGAGAAAAGCTTCCAAGCTTTTGTGATTTCCATTTTAGCTCGATCCGTCCGTTGGAATTTGATCTGAAGTTGATATCTGCGATCGCAGCGTCGAGTGCTCCGTTTGAAAGTAAGTTTATCTTATTTCTGAGAGGTTTGAATTTTTGGATGTCTTTAGAATTGATTTATATTCGGAGAGGATGATTTTGAGATAGCTGTGATAGTATATCTAAGACGGTTCGAAGAAATAACGACGATTGGATTTGATATGAATTTTCTTATGAATTTTTAAATTTGGGGATTTTGAGATGTGTTGGGATTGATTGGGAATGGATGTTTGTTGATTGGAATGAGTTTATTTGATTGATATTATGTTGTCTGCGTTTCCGGTTTGTCAGAATATAGCCGTTATGCCGTCAGTTTGAGTTTTGGATATTGTTGCGATGTTTTGATCGTATCGAGTTTGATTGAGCGTTTGATGTTGATATTGATCCTTATGAATTCTTCTGTTAGATTGAAGTGAAGTCAACAGAGTTGCGAGATAGCAGCTTTGGTCAGTTTGGAAGATTGAAGTCGGTACAGTATCGATTTTCTTATTTATCAATCGAAGAAGTTTGATTGTGTTTTGAATGAATTTGATTGGATATTGATTATTATCCTTATTATTGATTTTCATATTGAAATACCTTCGAAGTGAATAAGGTAAAAGACGACTTAGACTTAAATGTAACGATTAACTCGAATTAGATTGGATTCGAGTGTTCCAAATAAATCACATACTTGCATGATTGAATGCTTATTTGAAATCATGATTGAATTGGTTATTGAATTTATGATTGAATTCTTATTTGAATTGGTTATTGAATTTATGATTGAATTCATGAGATGACATATGCATTCATATTGAGCCGAATGATTATTCGTTTTGAATTAGACGATCTGGTGATTATAGTTGAGTGACATTGGTTAGCAGATTTTTACCAATTGTCGAGAAACACTCTCCATAATGCTCCGGAGTCTAGAGGATTAAAATATGCCTCGTCCACCTTGAGAGGGTAGTCGGTGTGATTGTTGGATATTTTAACCTCGGGATCCCAAACCGAAGAAAGAAAGAAAGAAGAATTCCATTTGATTATCTGAGTCTGATAATCCAGAAGTTTTACAGACATGCATATCATTTTAATTCAGTACTTGAATGAATTACTTGAATTATATCTGAAGTTGATATACGAGGTGAATTGATGCATATCATGACATGATGTGTTTATTTGATATGCATGTTGTCTCTTTTACTGAGAATTGTATTCTCACTAGATTATCCGGTTGTTGTCTTGTTTTTGTATGTGTGCATGGCAACAGGTGGGGCAGGACCGAGTCAGAGACGATAAGGATAGATTGAGATCGAAGATTAGAAGTGAGACTTCGGTTTAGAACGAAAGAGCATGTCAATCTAGTCTTTTGTTTTAGGTTGTATTTGTGTCGAACCTAGAACCGATGCATGTTCTCTTCGACGAAGAAATGTATAACTCTAGAACTACCATGTATGTTGAATGGTGTTTAAGCATGGTTGCATGTTGTTGTTTATGAATTATGAGCATCTAGATTGAGTTGAATTGATGATTGGAATAGAAGTGCATGTTCTGAATTTTTCAGATTTTCTGGGCAGACCATGCGCTCGATCGCACGAGTTCGTGGGATCGAGCGCGGCCCCTGTGATTTCCGAGACAGAGACTTGCACAAAATGTTGTGCTCGATCCTGGATTTTTGCCGGATCGAGCTCGGCACTTATTTTTTTTCTCGGCAGAGATTTCAGGAATATGGTGCGCTCGATCCTGGATTTTTATAGGATCGAGCGCAGTACTGTTCACAAGAAAAATAATTTTTTTTTTATTTTCATTTGATGTCTTATCTTTTGGACTTTGAATGGTTCTTGATAGGATTAACTCTTGATTAGATGATTAGAATCGGGGTCTCACATTAAGTGATATCAGAGTGATAAGTTTCTGGATTTTATTTCTAAAAGTGAGCGGGGTAGATCGAGTCCGCTTGAATTTAATTTCTCGCATGTGATTGATTAATTCTATGATTGAAGAATATGCGAGCATGCTTTATGATTGAGAATTATTTGAATTACTTGGATATGTGATTTAAATTTTAAAGCATGAATTAATTGAGATACGAACTGTTTCGGGTTACTGGTTACATTGGTTACTCTTGAGATCGAATGAGTATGTCGATCTGAGGTTGTTGGACACCGGATAGATGTATTTGAGATGTTGTGTCCTAATCCTCTTGAATCAAATTTTCTACTCGGCAAGTTTTGAACAGGATTCAACTAGTAGCAAACCCGATTGTACAGAATTGTTCTGTGACTGAACTGATGGATGTTACTCCGAACTGATGGGAGCATTACTGATGAGATTTCAGTCTTTTAACCCTTCAACTCTGAGGAGTTATGAGAATGAGTTTGGGTGTGAAAGCTGATTAGAAGAGATCGATCAGTTGTTTGATTCTTTAGACTACACCGATGAATGACGGATTAAGTTAGTTGGTTACCAACTGCAAGACATTGCGTAAAGTTGGTGGATAGCAAAGAAGAAAGCCTTAGAGAAACAAGGTTTGGTCGTTTTGTAGAGTTTGTTAAATCCGAGTTTCTGCGACATACTTTAGTACTTGCTTTTACCAAGGATTCACAGACTCTAACTGCTCCTAACGATGACGAATCAGGTAACTGTTTGATTTAAGTCTTTCGAATCTTTTGCTGTTAGATATTGATGCAACTTTTCTTCTTGTGGAGAAGTGAGATTGATGCTTCCTCTACTTTTGAGTATCTGAATTAGTTGCGATGAGTTTAGTTCGAAATTGTGAATTTTGTTTCAATGAGAGTTGATTGTACTAAACAGTACTATTTTCGGTTATCAGTTTTTGATTATATTATCGATGTAGTATATTAACCGAGTACAGGGCAACCGAGGTTGATTTCAGATTGTTGCCAGATTTGGATCCGAGATGATAGACGAATGGATTTTTCCTCCGGTAAGAATTCCTGAATTAAGAATTCCTTCTTGTAGTTTGTCGATTACCGTTTGTTACAGAAAGGTGCGGAGGAATGTTTGAGGTATGCAGATGATGTAAGGCCCGAGATTAATTAGAAATTAATCCGAATTTAATTTGATTTTAATCCGAGTATATTTAATTTGAGAATATTTAGAGTGTTGATTTAAATTCTAATATTCTTAAATTATTTAGGATTGTAATTGAATTAAAATAAGGGCTGAGGACCAAATTGCAATTATTGAAGAGTTGAGGGACTAAATTGCAATTTGTATATAACTTATCAGATTTTTATTAGCTTAATCAGCATGAAACGTGTATCTTCTTTCCGAAATCAGAATTTTGAAGCAGAGAGCCGAGTTCTTCTTCATTTCTTTTGAAAGTTTGATATTCAAATTGTCGTAACTTTTGTTCCGGTTATCCGATTTCGATTCCGTAAATTGTTCTGGAATCCTTACGACGAGGGATTCAATTTCGTGTAAGTTTTATGATGTTTTATATGGGTTTCAGAATCATTTATTGAGCAGAGATAAGATTTTATGTGTTTGTTATGTTCTTAACATTCTATCGATTGTATATGCGCTACCGGATCAAAGTTGGATGATTGAATGGATTGGTTATGAATTCTAGAATGTATATCGATGAGTTTAGCTGCTGATATGATGTTATGTGACTGCGTTTTATAAGATATATGCTGATATATGAATTTGAGTTACAAGTTTCGAAGTCGGGATTATGTTGGTTACCGATTTTGAATTGCTACGTCGTTTGATCGAGTTTTGGAACTGTTTTGATAGCCGATATTTGAGTTGAAGTTGTTGTTGAGATGTTTTGAATGTTATAGTATTTTTCTTATTCAGTTTCAGTTAAGTTTGAAGGCTAAACGACACAAGATGCCGACTTGAACTAACGAAGAAAGAGTTGAGGTTTGAAATGCAATTGATTGATGAATTCTTGATGGTTTTGACTCATTTCTGAAATGATAGATTGATATGGAGTTTGATATATGTATTTTGATTATATCTTATAGATTTGAAGAGTTCAGAACCTCAATAAAAGAAGGTATAATGACGACATCATGAAGTAGGGACTTTGAAACTCAAGAACGACTAACCTTGAGTTGGCCCGCATAAACCACATACTTGTTTATGTTTTTGATTTGATTGTGATGTTGTCGATCCATCTCAGGTAGTGGATCTTTATATTCGAGTTGATATGATGCTATATTGAATCGATTCTATGCCAAGGTTGCGGTTAAAATTATTTGCGAGTCGTTTACGAACTCGTTAGATGGATATCCATGTCAAGATCGTTTACGAATCTTGATGGCACGAAGTTATATGTATCAATTCTTATTTGAAGCGTTAATTTACTCTATTTGTTGAGTCGAGTTTTAAATAGAGTCGATATGATTTATTTAACGCCTTTTATATGTTGGTTATACTGAGAATGTTTTCTCACCGGAGTTTATCCGGCTGTTGTCTTGTTTTGTATGTGTGCATGACAACAGATGGGGCAGGAGCTGGTCATCGATGTCATTGACAGCTGGGAGAGAGTCTAGCACGTGAGGACTCGGGTTGTAGATGATGTCTTGAACTTTAGAAGCAAGGAACCTTGGTCTAGTTTGTTTTTGGACTACATGTATGAAGTATGAAATAATTGATGTCGTTTACCGATATTTAGCGACTTGTTGATGTAATGAAATGCATGTATAAATGCTTATGACCTTGTTTATATGTATATGCATGTTTTGGAATTGATATATCATGTTTTGGACTATGTTTGTTGATTTAGAATGGATGGAATCGGGTTTGACAGCAAAAAGAAATCTGCTGATTTTGCTGGAAAACATGTCCGCTCGATCGGGTGATAATCATCGATCGAGCGCGGCCCTATTTTGTTCAAAACAGAGGATTTGAGTTTTTGGCTCGCTCGATCCGCAGAAGTTGACAGATCGAGCGATGCCAAATTATATTTCCATCCGAGAGCTGAGCAATTGTGCTCGCTCGATCGGGTGTTTTTCACCGATCGAGCGAGACACTGAATTTTTTTAAAAAAATTTTTTTTTTACTTGCCTCTTGCTTTATTCATTTGATGTTTAATGAATGTTATTTGTTTAGTAATTTCCCTAAATGAGATTAGCAACCCAAGGTCCCCACAGATGATGTCTTCAATTAGCCGTGTTGATTGATTCAACAGAGTTGTTGAGTTTGCTGATGTTGTTCTAGTTGAGATTATAGATTTGCCTCCAAGTGAGAGGATGAGTTCAGTATTAATTTTAGATCAGACATCATTGACTGATAATCTGAAGGAAAGAGGTTTCAGAGATCAAATTCGGAATGAGGTACGACCGATTTGAATTTTAATCGTACAGATTGAAATGGGAATTGCATCTGCAATGTTTATGAGTCATTTGAACCGAATCTTCCAGAGATTTGTGGATGAGTTCTTGAGTATTCTTATCGATGAATCTCTTATCCTTCGAAGAGCTGTATTGATCTTTTAGATTCTTTAAGTATTGTTCGCAGATTTTCATGTCGATCAATTATGCTATTATTTTGACGTCTGAATCTTGTGAGACCGAGTTGTATTTTCCTCGATCTTTTATCTAGGAAGATGGAATTTTATTGAATACCTCAAGACTAGAGCTGTTATAAATTAATCTGGATCGACGTCCTTATCTGAATTTGAAGATTTTTGGATTTAGCGAATTCTATCGCGAATCCTTTGAAAAATTCTTATTGTTGAGAAGACGATTACTCAGTAGATTATGTTCTTTTGTTTAGTTTGTATCTTGAGACCAGATCTTATTGAATTGAAGGAGAGATTGATCAGCACCTCAATATTATTGACTTCTTCGGTATTGATGACCTTTCGGTGCTTTGCACTCCTTCTTATTGAGAGTTGAGACTTATTCTTGTTCAGAAGAACTCCTTGTTATCTTGAGCATCGAAGAAGTTGAAGACGCTCGAGATGCAATGTTAGTTTCCGATTTGAGTCTCACAGAGATCTTCTTGCTTGGAAGATCTAGCATCTTTTTATTTGCTTGGAAGATTTCAGTAATTTATTCTGATTTTGGAAGATAGAAGTTTTGATTGTCGCAGTCCGAACTGATTATGAGTTGGGAAAGAGAGATATAGAGGACGATTAATCTGACTGCGAATTCTATTGTTATCCAGAGAATTGATTGTAACAGCTAAGATTTTTAGGCTGAATGATCTGATCTTATTTTATCTACTTCAGTTGTCCTCTTTGACAGATGATTGCTGCACTTCTGATAGAGTCTGGAATAGATGGAACGTTTATCTTGACTCCTTCATTCGACTTCAAACCAGAGTTGATTGAGAAGATTGAGAACGCTTTGGAATCTGATTCGACCTTTCAGAATCCGATGAAGATAGATCAGATCTGAGTATAATCTGAGTTTTAGGTTTATATTGATGCCTTATTAGCGAATAACTTTTGTTGTGCCAGATGTTTCGGTTTGAGACAGAGTATCAGGAGATTGGCACTTTGAAGTTTATTCAGAGTTCTTCCAGATGATCGGAATATGTTTGATGAATTGAGGAATCAGATCGAATAGAGGATGAGGAAGCATGAAGTTCGAAGTATGGCTTCTGATGTCTTGAACTGTTAACAGTCAGAGAGAGAACGATGATTTTCTGTTGTACAGTCTATTCTGATTCAGAAGGGAATTGGGATCACATTTTGATGATTTTCGTAGCAAGGCTACTTTGTTGAGTCTGAGATGAGATGTCATCTGAGTATCGTTGATCGAGTGATGGAATCCCCCGTTAAAAATTCTCGATTCTAAGAATTCTTGATTTATTCTGTTGAATGACTGTTGTTATAGAATAGTATGAACGAACTCTCGAAGCTTTACAGTTGATGTATTGGATTGTAACCTGAACTGGTTGATGTGCCAGTGGTTATTGAACGACTGAAGTTGTTCGGAATGAACTTCTAGATTGGTCCTGATTGTCAGAACGAGTTCGACACTGAATGGGGATCCGAATTTTATCTTCAGGAAGTTTGTGAAGAGAACTTTCTCAGAATCGTTTCCGAATTGAGATATGGCCGTTTTGAACTTTTGGCAGGCCGTGTGATTTTACGAATACTCCTCTATTGTTGAAGAATTTTCTGTTGACCGAATCTCTCAGAAGTATTAGTTGAAATTAGGAATTCTTATTGATGAATTTCTTGTTTTCTGGTTATGAGAATTGTACTGATCGTACAGAGCTTTCGACAATCTTTTCAGAATTGTACGCCGATCAGTTGTATACTAATTTCAATGTTTGAATTCTGATTGGACCGAATGAATTTCTTTGATCTTATTATCTGATGATGGAATTTCTAATTATCCGCTCTCGTGTATTCTGATTTTCAGTGCTGATGATCTTTCAGTGCTGGGATTTCTTCTTATTGAGATTTTGGAATTATTCTTATTTCATCTAATGTCTGATTTTGATTGATTGATTGATAGAATTCGTTACAGTTTTCTGTACATAATGATTTTTGATGAAGAACAGAGGATTGATATCTGGTCAGAGGTTTTCAGATGTCATGAATTGCCAAAATCTGTCAGTCTAGACAGAGATCCTTGATGTAATTGTTCTTTCAGCATAGACTTAGAAGAGACTTTTTATTGTTGATTCAACTATTTTTGATTTGATACCCTCAGAACGACGTACAACCAGATCAGTTGAATCGAACTTTAGAGAAATTGCCATGAATTGTAGTGCTCGACTTAGTACTAGTTGGCAGAATTCTTGATTTTTTTGTGGAAACTTCGTACAACGATAGCGATAAGATGATTATTGAAAGAACTTTCTAGAAGTTTTACGAGGAGAGATTAAGATCTCCTTCCTTTTAATATGTAATTTCTGTGTCACAGGAGTTAGAACGAAAGAAGATTCGAATTGTGACTGAAATTAGAAGGATTTTCTGACGAGGATGAGTTGACTTTTGATAGACGGACGGAGTGTTGATGAATTAATCGACTAGAGTTTCTGACTTAATGGACCTTATTTGACATAATCAGAGATTTTAGAAGTCGAGGGCCGATTCGATTTTGATCAGGGACTAAAATGAAATTTTTGGAATTTTCAAGGACTAAAACGCAAAAATGGGATTT
Source organism: Henckelia pumila (assembly GCF_033568475.1). Classification (NCBI taxonomy): domain Eukaryota; kingdom Viridiplantae; phylum Streptophyta; class Magnoliopsida; order Lamiales; family Gesneriaceae; genus Henckelia; species Henckelia pumila. The sequence goes on from NC_133120.1 coordinate 134,133,433, forward strand.
GTTATATTGATTGGTCTTGGAATTTGTTTGACTTAGTCTCATTTGTTCCCTCTTCATCCCCTTCATCGGTTCCTCTCCATTGAAGGCGAGATAAAGCTTCCAAGCTTTTGTGATTTCCATTTTAGCTCGATCCGTCCGTTGGAATTTGATCTGAAGTTGATATCTGCGATCGCAGCGTCGAGTGCTCCGTTTGGAAGTAAGTTTATCTTATTTCTGAGAGGTTTGAATTTTTGGATGTCTTTAGAATTGATTTATATTCGGAGAGGATGATTTTGAGATAGCTGTGATAGTATATCTAAGACGGTTCGAAGAAATAACGACGATTGGATTTGATATTAATTTTCTTATGAATTTCGAAATTTGGGGATTTTGAGATGTGTTGGGATTGATTGGGAATGGATGTTTGTTGATTGTAATGAGTTTATTTGATTGATATTATGCTGTCTGTGTTTCCGGTTTGTCAGAATATAGCCGTTATGCCGTCAGTTTGAGTTTTGGATATCGTTGCGATGTTTTGATCGTATCGAGTTTGATTGAGCTTTTGATGTCGATATTGATCCTTATGACTTCTTCTGTTAGATTGAAGTGAAGTCAACAGAGTTGCGAGATAGCAGCTTTGGTTAGTTTGGAAGATTGAAGTCGGTACAGTATCGATTTTCTTATTTATCAATCGAAGAAGTTTGATTGTGTTTTGAATGAATTTGATTGGATATTGATTATTATCCTTATTATTGATTTTCAGATTGAAGTACCTTCGAAGTGAATAAGGTAAAAGACGACTTAGACTTGAATGGAATGATTAACTCGAATTAGACTGGATTCGAGTGTTCCAAATAAATCACATACTTGCATGATTGAATGCTTATTTGAAATCAGATTGAATGCTTAGTTGAAATCATGATTGAATGCTTATTTGAATTGGTTATTGAATTTATGATTGAATTCATGAGATGACATATGCATTCATATTGAGCCGAATGATTATTCGTTTTGAATTAGACGATCTGGTGATTATAGTTGAGTGACATTGGTTAGCAGATTTTTACCAATTGTCGAGAAACACTTTCTATAATGCTCCGGAGTCTAGAGGATTAAAATATGCCTCGTCCACCTCGAGAGGGTTGTCGGTGTGATTGTTGGATATTTTAACTTTGGGATCCCAAACCGAAAAAAGAAAGAAGAATTCCATTTGATTATCTGAGTCTGATAATCCAGAAGTTTTACAGACATGCATATCATTTTAATTCAGTACTTGAATGAATTACTTGAATTATATCTGAAGTTGATATACGAGGTGAATTGATGCATATCATGACATGATGTGTTTATTTGATATGCATGTTGTCTCTTTTACTGGGAATTGTATTCTCACCAGATTATCCGGCTGTTGTCTTGTTTTTGTATGTGTGCATGACAACAAGTGGGGCAGGACCGAGTCAGAGACGACAAGGATAGATTGAGATCGAAGATTAAAGTGAGACTTTGGTTTATAACGGAAGAGCATGTCAATCTAGTCTTTTGTTTTAGGTTGTATTTGTGTCGAACCTAGAACCGATGCATGTTCTCTTCCACGAAGAAATGTATAACTCTAGAACTACCATGTATGTTGAATGATGTTTAAGCATGGTTGCATGTTGTTGTTTATGAATTATGAGCATCTAGATTGAGTTGAATTGATGATTGGAATACAAGTGCATGTTCTGAATTTTTCAGATTTTCTGGGCTGACCATGCGCTCGATCGCACGAGTTCGTGAGATCGAGCACGGCCCCTGTGATTTTCGAGGCAGAGACTTGCACAAAATGGTGTGCTCGATCCTGGCTTTTTGCCAGATCGAGCGCGGCACTTATTTTTTTCCTCGGCAGAGATTTCAGGAATATGGTGCGCTCGATCCTGGATTTTTATAGGATCGAGCGCAGTACTGTTCACAAGAAAAATAATTTTTTTTTTAATTTTCATTTGATGTATTATCTTTTGGACTTTGAATGGTTCTCGATAGGATTAACTCTTGATTAGATGATTAGAATCGGGGTCTCACAGATATACAACCCAAGATAATTAAATCTTAAATACAACCAAATCGAATAAATACCAGTTAAAATCTTAATCTAAAACTCTTCTGAAGACTCCTGCTACCAAGCCCTGGTTTGTGAATTTACCCACCAAACACACTTATGTACTTTCCAAAAACTAATTACTTGTCTTTTAATAGATTGAAATATAATATACTCATATACATAATAAAATACCTAAATAAGTCAATTTCGTTTATAATCGACACAAATTTCTATATCAATTACGTATAAATTGTAATATATTATACTCATATATTATAAAATATATATAAATAAGTTAAATTAGTTTATAACCATAATATTTTGTTAATTTTTTTTTCTCATTATATATATATATATATTATTTTCTTAGTTTAATTTTTTTTATTTTCATATTGATGAACGTTTGTAAAAATATAACTTCTCGTTAAATGAAAATGTACGAAAATATAAGCAATAATATATAATTAAATGATAATAACATAAAAAACTAATTTAAATTGAAAAAAACTTACACAGCATAAAATAATCCGACAATCAATTAAATCAATATTTTTAAAAATCAACCGAGAAAATAACGAAGAGTATTTGAAAGAATTTATTTGTAATATATAAACATTATATCATTAAATTAAGAACTTCTTCAAGTAATCAAGTCCATGATGAATTGAGATTTTCGCTCTTGTTATTTCCATTTTGTTGTTGTGTTTCGATCGACGCCACATTTACATCCAGACTTCCAAAATTTTGTTTCTGCATATATAGTGGATGTGTGTCAAATGATATTTTTAAAAATTGATAAAAGAGAAAGGTATATATGTACACGAGTTACCTGAAGTAATTGTGTAAATGTTCCATGAGGTACGCTCAAAGGAGAATGATAAATTTGATAATTCTATTAAAAAACACAAAGCTAAAATAAGTTTGCAATATAATTCAACAAATAGTATGTAATTTATTTTCAACAAGATTTCAAATTTGTTTATTATTTCTTAAATATTTAATTTACCTCATAAGAAATATTTTCTTCAGCAGCGCCGCACATTTGAGAAGATTGATTCGAAGAAGAAGATCCTTTAACATTTGACTTGATTCTTCTGCTAACTTTATCTAAACTGGATTTCAATCTTTTTCCATATTTACTCCTCGAATTTTGTTTTACTTTCAATCTTCTTGGCACAATTTCACACGAATCACTATGTTTTTGAATTTCAACTATGGGACCGAAAGATTTTTTCACTTTGACATTATTCTCTAGACATAAATCAATATCTTCCATCGTCTTAAACATATCATTTCTTGCAATTTCATATGTTTCTTTTGTCAAAGCAACACGTGTTGATAATTGATTAACAATCGGCATAAATTTTTGTAGTGTGCACCGATCAACGTTTTTTCACCATCTTCCTTCACGTTACATAAAATCTCGTTTTTCTCTGAATGTTGTGAAACAACCTTAACTACACCTTTTTTCTCCATCTTTGTCCACCTTCTAATAATATAAAACTGAGGAATTCTTGTGATACTTTTATAACTGATCACCTTAAGAGCATGTGAACATAAAATTCCTCCGAAATCAAACTTTCTACATGTTCAAAAGACCTTCTGCTTTGAAGAATCATATCCCACTAAATATTGGTATGACTTTTTGAAAGATGTGATCTTGTATTCCGATATAATACCAGATTCCGAAACAATATCTAATCTCGCATCATATGCCTTGCTTAACTCTACCTGAAATAATTTAAAGACTTCATGTGTATAAACTTCCATAGCATGTTTAAGAATTTCAACTGGAAATGAAAGCACTGGGGTACTATTATTTGTTCGTAAATCTTCTTTTAGTTCTTCATAACGACGATCATCAACCAATCTACGAAAATTCTGAAAAAATTGTACCAGACTATAGTTATTGTTCACTTACTTCTTTAAAATACTGTTCATACTCTCACTACGTTGAGTAGTGGTCATATCTGCACAAAATGTTTGTCATCCATATACAAGTGCCCATTTTTCTTTAATATTAAACATTCTTTCCAACCACTTATTGTCAAAAAGATCATATTTCTCAAGCATGATTTTCCATGCTTCCTAAAACTCATCCTCCTCTTCATAATCATATAAGCAAGCACCGAAATCTTTTGCAAAACTTTCATGACCGGAAAACACATGACTGAGATGTATCGCTGCATTTTGATAAATGTGCCAAATACACAAGCGATGAGATGTCTTAGACCACTTTTCAGATAATGCCTTTGCCATAGATGCGTCTTGATCAGTAAGAATAGTTATTGGTTTCTTTCCACACATTACATTTTCAAAGGTATCAAAGATCCAATTAAAAGTTTCACCTGTTTCATCATATGTCGCGCCGAAGACAATATATTGTTTATGATGATTAACCCCAACAAATAATGCAAATGGTCTGCATTCTTTATTTATCCTATATGTCGTATCAAAGCACACTACATCCCCAAAGAACATATAGTCAGCCTTCATCTGTCCATCAGCCCAAAATATATTAGTTATCAAATCACTATTGTTAACTTGAATTGCATAAAAGAAATTTGGATCATCTGACTGCATTTGCTGCAAATATTCGAGGACTCCTCATGTATCACCTATTTTAATTCCTGCAGTTCTCTTTGTTCGTAAATAATTCCGATAATCTTCAAGAATGAATCCAACAATCTCACACCCACCTAATTTACATATCAGATAATCTACAGCTGCTTGTGGTCGTATCCCAAATATATCAAAATTAACAACATCCATTTCTCGTGTAGCATCAATAGTTCTATGAGATCTTAAAATATGAGATTTATTTGGACTAACGACGTTATGCCCATTATGAGAAGAAACAAAGTTAACAACTTTGAATTTTCCAGTCTCACGAGTAGTGTTTTCGGAACCGGACCGGACCGACCGGTTCAACCGGTTCGATCGGGAATCGGTCGCCGGACCGGTCCGATCCGACCCCAAAAACCGAAAAACTGGTCCAACCGGTCAGAACCGGTCAAAACCGGCCAAGAACCTGAAAACCGGTTCAACCGGTTAAACCGGTTCAACCGGTTTTTCGAATTTTTTTTATTTTTTTATTTTGAAAATTTAAATTTTTTTATTTTTAAACCTTAGATTTAATATTTTTATATATAAATACATTATTATTTGAAATTTATACTTCATTTAAATTTTTTTAAAATAATTATTGGTTTTTTAAAAAATAAATAATTTATTATTTAAATAATTTATAACTGTAATTGATATTTTAAATATATTTACATATTTATTTAGCTTTTAAACTATGTTAAATATATATTTTATATCTATTTATATAATTTTTAAGTTTTTAAAATTCCAAAATATATTATTTATTATATTAAATTATATAAACGGTTTTTCGGTTCGACCGTCCGGTTAAAACGGTCCGACCGGTTGGACCATTTTTTTAAGTAAACCGGTTCGATCACCGGTCCGATTATGAAAACATTGCTCACGAGCATTGATTTTTATTTGTGCGCAATAACCAGTTCTTGCTTCCGACGATGAGACTTGACCTTCACATCTCATTTATCTTTTCCTCTTTGACATGAGCAACAATATATTCTGTCAAGAGTGTTTCCCTTGCTATCCTTGTGACATGCACTTTTTCTAATGCTAAAACCGACCAATCTTGCATACTCATTATAAAATTTATATGCTTCTTCTTCAGTAGTAAATTCCATACCAACATATGGAATCAGCACTATTGAAATATCGAAGTGAAAATCCGCATTGGAATTTTCTCCACTATCAAACTCAGCATTCACATCTTTTTTAGCATCTTCAAGACTTTCTGAAATAATATTTTTTTGACCAAAATCTAACATACGAACTACCGCAAAATTTTATTTCAAACTACTATCTTTGTCCATAATTATCTGCAAATACAAAAAAAACTTCGGAGGTTTTTTTACAATTAATCTTATAACACATAAATTAATAGTTTAATCTAGTTTTGAATTACACATGCGAATATAATTCACAAACAATTTTATATATAACAAAAGAAAATAACTATAAGAATCATCAAATGGATGTGAATTAAATATAATATTTATATATATAGAACGTGCATGATAATCAATAGATTATAATAAATACATAAATATAATAGATTAATAATAACTCTTCACGCAAGAATAATGATTCTTACCAAAACCCGTTGATAATATCTGCTCTAGTATGCAGCGACGAAGATGGAGTAGCCTCTTGTTTGGGTAGGAAGATGGAGCTTTTTAGTATTTTAATTGTTGGTTTGAGTTTTTATTTTTCATGAGCAAAGAAGTTTATCGGTTTTAATTTAGATTTAAAAAAATTCATAAAAGTTATACGTACGTAATTGATATAGAAATTTGTGCCGATTATAAACGAAATTGACTTATTTAGGTATTTTATTATATATATGAGTACATTATATTACAATTTATTAAAAGGCAAGTAATTAGTTTTTGGAAAGTGCTTAAGTGTGTTTGATGGGTCAAATTCACAAAATTGTTGGAATTTAGAAAAGACACATGGCAAGAGAAGATTGGTGTAACAGGTATTGTTACACCATTTTTGATACTGAAAAAATTTTCCCGTAGAGTTAGACATTCTGAAAACGAAAAATTACATTCATTTTGGTCCATAACATATTTTTGCATAAATTTCTCGTCGGCATTTTTCAGAAATTTCGCAAAGCATATTGAAGTTTATCGAGTTTTGTAATTTTGAGTGCTCCTATTATAAAACGAATTTCGTTGTATCTTGAAATACAGTTTCTATATTCCATAAACATTATGTGTGTGACAATCATTTTAAGAAAATAGAGTCCAACTCTAGCCTCGACTTTGACATTTTGATCGTGTCTAGTTCCAATGCGTGTTGGGACATCAACCAAGGAGTTTGAGTTTGCATGGAATCCAAACCCAACAATCTTAAGACGATATTTTGAATATGCATTTTAAAACATGGCTTCTACATATCTACTGCCCCATCCCAGCAACCGTTCCAGTGGCACATGAAATCCCTAGAATTTTGTGGGTACCGATTTCAAAAGATGCAACAAAAAACGATCTTTTATCTTCCTGCACTACATCTGGTGAAGTTTTTGCATGAGAGTGCTCCAACGATATCCGAGAAGGAAACTGAAAATGCCAAGATGACAACTTATGAAATATGGAAAAAATTGTGATTAATTATGTCGTAACTATATCCTCAATTGTTTGGACAACACGTTATACAACGTGCATCGTCAAATAGAAACTATAAAAAAATTGTGGAGAACATTGAAAAGGAATATGGAGCAAAAAGTGCCGGCATGAAAAAATTCATTGTCGGAAAATTTCTAGATTTTGAAATGGTGGACTCCAAATCCGTGATTGCTCAAGTTCAAGATTTTCAATTAGTACAACATAACTTCCATGTCGAGCAAGTAAGTGAACCATTTCAAGTTTGCTTCAATAATTGAGAAACTTCTGCTTTCGTGGATGATTTATTTCAAAAATTATTTAAAACATAAGTGAAAGGAAATGAGCTAGGCTCGAGGACTTGATTTTTAGACTGCATATTGAACAGGATAATCATAAGCAGTTTGGGCCAACGAGAAATTATCTATGAATGCAAGGGCGAACTTGGTTGAACCGCTAGAAAATAATAAAGTATCCTGGCAAAAACAATGACAAAAAGTTTGAAGTGAATTTCTATAACCGTGGAGTCTCATAGCCAAGGATTTTCGACGTCCAAAGAAAGGCAAATGAAATCAAGTAATTAACATGACTGTTGTCAATTCTTTCAGATAAGTCATGAGATAGACTTGGAAACAGACTTCACTATTGACAAATTCTGAAGGAAACTTGGTGTAAGACCAAGGAGAATGGTGTCAACTATATACAGTATGATGTATTGTCTGACAATTTTTTTTTTTGTGATATTTTTCTTTTCATTCAAGTTGAGTTTTGTAAGTTTCGTATGCTTAAAACTTCAAATTTATAAGAAATAAAATCTTGAATAAAGTTTTATAAGATTTTTACGCTTGAAATTCAAGTTCTGAATGAAACTCTAAAGTCCAAGTTTAAATTTTGTAAGCTATCCTGCTTAAATTAAAATTTACAATAATAAAATCTTGAATTTAGAGTTTTAAGTTATAACGCTTAAAATTTGGAAAGCTTGGAAGTTTTAGCACCAATCCAATAACAAGTGAAGTGATAGCGTATACAATGTGACCAAATTTGATGATAATGTATAAGCTTTAAATTTTTAAAGCAATCTCTTAAATCCAAATTTAAAAGATAATAAAATCTTGACTTTCGATTTCTTGGTTTTAACGCTCAAAATTTAAAAAGCTATGATATTCACCTAAACTTGGCGGTTCATTTACAACATGTATTCTCAATTTAAATCACATAAGAAGAAGGAAAAACTCCTTATAAACTTTAGAAATATAAATGAATATTTCTCATGCGATCAATGGCGGAGCCAGGATTTCAGCTCCACCCGGGCTAAAATTTTTTAGCGAAAAATCCAAAAATCATAGAAGCTGAAAATACCGATTTTGTAGAAAAAATAGTAAATTTTTTTTATTAAAAAAACCAGAAAAAATCGCCTCAAAATTAATTACAAAAATATTAAATATTTCTCAGCGAATATACAAATTGCATAATTGTTTGGTCGATATATACTTTATAAAAGTGAAAACATTATAATGTCAGAGAACTTTAGAAGATAGAGAGTGAAAAATATGACACTAAGACAAGGAAAAACATGAAAAACAACTCATTTTTAGTTTCATTATTATTTTTTGGACTAGTTTTGAGAACTAAAAAGTGGGATATTTTATTTTTTTAATTGAATTACCCGGGCTAGCTAGTATAACATTAGCCCAAAAATAACACTTAAAATTCATTTTAAAAAATTTTTGTCAATATAAAAAATTTTAAAAAAATTTGGCCCGGGTGGCCTAACACCTACCTCCGCCCTTGCATGCGATAACAAGTGAAATTTATGTACCAAAAATGATTAATTGTGTTTTACTCGATATACCAATAAAAATGGTGATAATCAAAATTTGGTGCACAGTCCAACCTGAGACGTGCCCCAACGAATGAAGTGTCCAAGATAACACCAATGACGTGAGAGACTAACATCTAGTATGTCAATTTTAGTATACAAATCGATATGATGCATGCAAGTGATGTGAATAGATAACTGAGTCAACTAGATCAATCTTACTTTGACTAGGTGTCATGAGTGAGTACCATCTGAGGTCCAATCCTCTCGGTATCTCACACACTCTTCTCGATCACCGTAGTATCGATCTCCATCATCACGAATCACGATAGGTGTAGTAACATGTATCTAATTTTACGAGCTTAAACGATTAAGATATTTTAATATGATTAATAAGACCAATCGACTCCAGGATGTCGGAAAATGGTCCAAGAGTCAAAGTTGACTCGAGTAGTTTGAAAGGTCCGAACATGAACCATAGGGAGATCGGAAGGTCTGAAGAGTTCGGACCAAGCGATGCAGTTTGGAAGCTGAGGATGAGATCAGAACCACCGAACAAGAGATCGGAACTTCTGAAGAATTAGACCATGCACACTAGTGACATGTCGTCAGCGTTTTGACACGCAATCGAATGCATGAGATCGATCAGAACGTTTGAAGGGTGGGATCGAAGCTTCCGAACAGGGCAGGCCAAAGCTTGGAATGTATATTTTAATCCATATTAAGCCTTTGATTTGTTTAAATAGTAACCCTTAATCGTGTTTACTATTAATTTACTTAAATCATGGTACGATTTACTACATATATTAAATCAAATTTATGTACGTGACATAGAAAAATTTAATGTGTCTTTTAAAATTTAATAATAGCTAAATAATGAGGTTATTATTATTATTATATAAGATAAAATTTTGATTAAATATTAAAAATATAATTATCATAATAGTTAATATGAAAAAAGAAAACTTATAGTAAGTTGAAAATTAACTAAGATTTAGGAAGGGTAGTGTTGACAATGAATTAGATAAAATGATATGTTGAAGTATGATTAACAAATTATGGAACGCAAATAACACTTTTCTTTTTGACTTAAATCATTTTCCAATGATCTAAATTAGTTGGTCATTAATATAACTAGTGTATTGATGCATGCATTGCGTGCTTGTATAATATTAATTTTTGTAATCAATTTGATTTATATTCAAATAAGAGCAATATCATAGTTGTAAAAATTAGTGAGGGACTAAACTGCAATTTGAAATATCGTAATTTAAAAAAAATACAAAAAAAAAAGTGTAGATTCTTTATTCACGGAAGATATCAAAAACAATCATTAATTAAAGAAATCAAGGTCCAAAAATAAAATCAAAAGTAAAAATATAATCTGATCACTTTATTATTCCATGGACTTGATTCCACTCATATTATCACCATATCCTCTGGTACAAACTCAACAACCATCGCCACCGCCGCCATCTCCGTCACAGCCGGTACAGCTGTCGATAATCAAATCATGGTCTTTGTCCATCTTGTTATCAGCCGAATGCACTCTCTCCATGTAAGAATACATGGCGGGATAACACTCTTCGGCGCTTACTTGTTCATTTGCCTTTGGGTCCTATGGTAAATGAACCTTTTAAAAAATCAAAAAAATTTCGAGAGGCAAAGTAGACATGATAGCAAAAAATGGTACCGTATACTTAAAATGGTTCGAAAATTTTGGGGAAAAATTTCGGAAACGTAACTTTATCCATGCTACTCCTTTAATTTACGAGTGCAGTCTATTAGCCTACCTTTGAATTGTAATCTTATATGTGAAGTCCATGGTATAGAAGTATAAACCCCACATGTTATAAGCACAGTGTAGAAATATAAACCCCATATAGCTTCAATCATAATGACTATGTCAAATTAAGGTCTCATTTAGCTTGATGATACAGTTCTGTTGTCCATCAAGATTAAAGAAAGCTGGAAGCTGCAGCATAACGGAATATTAGGCCATTTAAAAAATAAAAATAATAAAAAATAAGCCAAGGATTATCCAAGAAATTCTATACCTTCCGAGCTTGCTTCTATGATTTCTCTTGCTGCAAAAAGTGAGAAAAGTAGATTCATAATCTCTAAATTCAGATGCATTATTTCCAAAAACCAAGTAGCAGTAATATGCATGAGTCACAAAAGAAAGAAGGCACACATTGGATAAGACATTAATTTAGCATTTAACTCAGAGTACTTTTAGTTATACATCAGATGTCCATATCTTTTAACTAATTAACCCAACATTATACATACTTTCCCACGAACCAAACGGTATCTTCGGTTACTTATAACAACAAAATGTGATATTCCCCACTCCCCAGTACTTCTTTCCTAGTATCTTGTAAATGCCCAAAGATGTGTAGGCATCAATAAAAACTCGAATTAAGTGCATGTGTGTCGATAAATATCAATGTTCACAGGCAATTCAATATCCTTGTGAATTCCCTTCAAGGAAGATGATAGAGGCAAGAAAAATGTGGAAACGAAAACTTGCAGTGATCGTCAAGATACCATAATCAGGCTAATAAATATATATATATATATATATATATATATATATGTATATATATATATATATAGTTTGAGAAAATTACCTTGATATAGATGCTTTCAACAACCCTGGCTTCCTCTTATAGCGTAGCTGTTTCGAGGTAGCTAACCTCCTTGAAAAGGGGTGAGGGGCAGAGAGAAATTTAAGATCCAAAGAAGTTGGTACTTCATATATGACAAGTATAATTTACAAGTAAGAGTGATTGTTCTATTTATACCTCTATTACAGTAACCGTATTTCCAACCTTTCTTATTCAATCATTTAAAACTAGTTACATAATCTTTGAATTTATTTGGAGTCAACTTCTTCCGTCTGACTTGCATTTCTCCCTTGTAACTTCTTTCCTCCTCTTCTTTCTTTTCTATGCTCGCATCATTACCTTCCTCCCCAAAGAGCACCTTGTCCTCAAGGTGAAATGCCGGATACGTGGTCCGAAATTGGGCCAAATCCACCCACGAAGTGTCTTCCACAGGTAAGCCTTCCCACTGAACCAATAGTTGGGGAACCCAGTAGTCATCCCATTTAACCTTCCTGGTGTTGACGATGGCCAGAGGTGTGACTAATGGATGGTTGTCAACTGAATCTTGTGGAAGTGTAAGAGTAGTCATACTTTCTGGATTTGGACAAAGTTTGAGAACCGAAACATGAAAAACCGGGTGAATGCGACTGTGATTCGGAAGATGGAGTTTGTAAGCCACCAACCCGATTCGCTTAACAATTTGAAAAGGCCCATAAAAATGCTTATTGAGCTTTGTGAAGCGCTGACCCGTTAAGGAAACTTGACGATGAGGTTGAAGTTTTACATAGCACCACTGGCCTACTTGAAAATGAACTTCCTTGCGATGTTGATCAGCGTGATTTTTCATTTTCATTTGAGCTTTCTGCAAGTTCAATTTCAGTGATTGTAACAACTCATCTCGATCCTGTAAGCCCCGATCCACAGCTTCCACCGGTGAAGAATCCACAAAATACGATGGCAAGGAAGGGGGGAGCTTCCCAAAAACAGCCTCAAAGGGGGACATGAGAATCGTGGAATGAAAACTGGTGTTATATGACAATTCCGCCCATAACAGAAACTTATGCCATTTATGTGGAAAATCTGATAAAAAAACTCCATAGATACTGCTCTAGACACCGATTGAGGACTTTCGTCTGGCCATCGAACTGGGGATGATAAGCACTAGACATGCATAAAGAAGTACCACTCTGTTTAAACATCTCCTGCGAGAAACGACTCAAAAATATGGGATCCCGATCCGAAACAATTGACCTTGGAAATGAATGGTGTTTGACAACCATTTCAAGAAAAAGATTTGCTACTGTTACCGCCGTAAACCCTGACTTTAATGGCCCGAAATGTGCATATTTCGATAACCGATCCACCACAACTAATACAACAGAGAACCCATTCGATATCGGCAGTCCGGTAATGAAATCGAGGGATATATCCTCCCAAATGTTCTGTGGAATGGGCAGCGGTTGTAAAAGCCCCGAGCTTTTTGCAGGACAATACTTGGTCTGTTGGCATACATGACAATTGGCAATATAAGATTTCACATCCTTGGCCATTGCTGCCCAATAAAAGCTAGTTGCTTACCTCGATAAAGTCTTTCGAATGCCAGCATGACCTGCGACAGGGGTGTTATGGAACTCAAAGAGTAATTTGGGTTTGAGAGGAGAAGAAGGATTGAGGCAAAGACGATTGTTTCGAAAAACAAGACCATTTATAAGCTGGAATGGAGAGTCACACGAAGAAGAAGAAGAAGAAGAAGAGTGAACAAGGTTTTGGTAGTAAGGATCAGTAGTTACCTCATTCTTTAAGTCCTGCAGAAAGGAAAACTCTGGGGTAGAAAAAGCCACCAGAAGAGAAGGAGGGTCATCGGTGGCAAGTGCATCAACGAATTGTCTGGATAATGCATCCGCAACAATATTGGTTTTACCTGGTTTGTAGGAGATGTCGAAATCAAAGCCCATGAGCTTGATCAGATATTTTTGTTGCTCAGGTGTTTGGATGGATTGGGACAATATGTCTCTGAGACTTTGATGATCAGTAATAATGGAGAAATGGGCGCCCAAGAGGTATTAACGCCATTTCGCCACTGCTTGAGTTATAGCAAAAAGCTCTCGAACATAAGTAGAAGCCTTGGCTAATCTGGGACTGAGTTTCTTGTTGAAATAAGCAATAGGGTGGTCATTTTGTAAAAGAACGGCACCGATTCCAGTGCCCGAAGCATCCGTTTTGATGTGGAATGGAAGTGAAAAATCAGGAAGAGACAAGATAGGAGTTTGAGTAAGAGCTCGTTTAAGGGACTCGAAGGCTTGTTGTGCATCTGAAGACCATCCAAATTTGTCTTTTTTTAGGAGATCAGTCAAAGGATAAGCGATACTAGCATAAGAAGGGACGAACTTGCGATAATAACCAGTAAGACCAAGGAACCCACGCAAGGATTTAAGGCTAGCCGGAAGTGGCCAAGCTTGAACTGCTAGGATTTATTTAGTATCCGGGGCCACTCCACAAGCGGAAATGATATGGCCCAAGTAATCAATCGAGGACTGGCCAAAAGAACACTTTGATTTTTTTGCATAAAAAGAATGGGCCCTCAAGCATGATAAGGCTGTTTCTAAATGCAAAAGATGAGCTTCTAAGGATTTACTAAAGATGAGAATATCATCGAAAAAAACAATGATAAATTTGCGAAGGTAAGTCTTGAATATGGAATTCATGGCTGATTGAAAAGTAGAGGGGGCGTTAGTGAGGCCAAAAGGCATGACAATAAACTCATAATGGCCCTCGTGTGTTCGAAAGGCAGTTTTGATAATGTCATGATTGTGAACATGAATTTGGTGGTATCCAGCTCGTAAGTCAATTTTAGAGAAAATTGTAGCACCCTGGAGTTCATCAAAAAGTTCATCCGTAGTAGGAATAGGAAATCTATCCTTGATGGTGACTTGGTTCAAAGCGCGATAATCAACACAAAAGCGCCAAGTGCCATCTTTCTTTTTGACTAGAAGGACAGGAGAGGAAAAAGGACTTTGGCTTGGCCGAATTATGCCTGATTGGAGCATGTCAGCCACCAGTTTCTCAATTTCTGCTTTCTGGAAATGAGGATAACGGTATGGTTTGACATTGACGGGTTGGGTATGAGGAATGAGGTGAATTCGGTGATTGATCACTCGGTGAGGGGGTAAGCTTTTGGGTTCGTCAAACACATCCTGGAAGCGGTCAAGTAACGCCGACAGGTTATCAAGATTAGCAACTACCTGAGAATGCATGTCCTCCTCTTCTGTAAGGGACAATAAGTGCAGACATCCCACTATCCTTTGGGACTTAGCCAAACACTTCAATTGATGTAGCTGGACTTCTGTACATTGTAGTAAAGGTTCCCCTTGAAGTCGGATCTGTCTCCCTTCCCACAAAAACTCCATATAAAGTTGATGATAGTCTATAACAATGGGGCTGAGTAACTCCAACCATTGAACCCCTAACACAATATCCGCCCCTTGAAGAGGTAAAATATAGAAATCAATTGAAAATTGTTGATCACCCAGCTGGATTAAAACATTCGGACAATAGCCCCCGCAAACCATCGATTGACCATTCCCGACCAGGACTGTGAAATGAGGAGATGGTGTAATTGGCAGGCCCACAAATTTAGCCACACGTTCTTGGAGAAAGTTATGAGTGCTGCCACTTTGGTGTGAATCTGCTCATCTTCCTCGTGAGTCTCATCCTCTACTACAAACAGAGACAAACGCCCTTTGCACCTATGGCCAAACGAGTATTTTTCATCATAGTTGTAACATAGACCTTTCTCTCTTCTTGCAGCCATTTCGGCAGCCGAAAGTCGTTTGATAAAAACAGGAGGTTTGTATGGAACTTGCTTAGGATTATGCTCCAGAGTAGGTGTAGGCAATAAAAGGGGCAATTGTGCACCTCGTGAAGACCATCCTGGTTTGTCATATTTGAACCCTTCATCATTGGACTTATAACTCCATTTATGATCCAAGTTCTTATCGTCGAAATTCTCGCCAGCTCGGAAACAATTTGTTCTTATTCATCCAATCAAACCAGTCCAGAGCATCGCCATCCAAGTGGAATGATGCAATTAAAAGACGCTGAGAATCGGAAGTGTTATAGAAGTCAAAATAACGTTGAATTCGATCGATCCACGCTGCCACATTTTCCACAGCAAAGCGTGGTACCTCTAGCCGCATCGTTTTGATCTGAGATCCATCAAAAGAAGGCGGTGGACCTGGTATAGAAGATTTAGGGCTCCGAGGTGATGGCGGTATGTTTTCTGACGAAACCTGCGGATTCCGGTGGATGAATTGCTCGACTTTCGCGTCGAGTGTATGGAGGCCAACAGTGATGTCATTCATCGCCGCTGTGAGAAATTCGATGTTACCATTCGGCGCATCGATCAATTTGGAATGATTCTCCTGGAAGGCAAGATATTCATGACAAAACTTCATCAAATTTTTCAAGACGAGTGCCTTCGGCCATTGTGATCTGTAGACGCACAACAACGAGAGCACCAAAATTGATAGCGTAGCTGTTTCGAGGTAGCTAACCTCCTTGAAAAGAGGTGAGGGGCAGAGAGAAATTTAAGATCCAAAGAAGTTGGTATTTCATATATGACAAGTACGATTTACAAGTAAGAGTGATTGTTCTATTTATACCTCTATTACAGTAACCATATTTCCAACCTTTCTTATTCAATCATTTAAAACTAGTTACATAATCTTTGAATTTATTTGGAGTCAACTTCTTCCGTCTGACTTGCATTTCTCCCTTGTAACTTCTTTCCTCCTTTTCTTTCTTTTCTATGCTCGCATCATCCACACTCAGGATTTTGCCACTGCTATACATCCTACGAGATACGCCATATCTAAAAGCAATTCGAGAAGCCATATCACAACAGATTTCCTGCTAACAATACAACAATAATTACTTTGGTTGTCAGACGTACGGTCAAAACAGAAAACGAAAGTTTGTAAATTCATAATTACTTTGACTATTAATTAATTAGGATAGATTTTTAACACAGTTTCATCGTACAATATTTGGTTAATTCATTAATTTATTGTTCTATTTTACATCTTATCCTATGAAATCAATAGCCCCACAAAAAAAAAATTGAAAAGTTATTCAATAAGAAACAGAAACGAATTAAGAAGAAGAAAATTATAAGGTTGAGTTGAACACGTACAAAAACACTGTAATTTGACTAAGAACACGCAAGAGAAAAATAAATAATACTTTAAAGAAGTCGAGATTAATCAAATCCCTTCCCTTGCCAGAAGAACACACAACACAACAAAGGTTAAAGGTATGTACGTATGTATAGGTACAGATTAAGCGAGTATATATGTAGACATTGTGTTATTTGCATGCCTTGGCCAAGGGGCAAGGATCTCGTTAAAGTTTCTATTAATTGGTGGTATTTCCGTTAAAATACAAATTTTCCCAAATATCCTGAAATATTAGATTATTTAACGAAGATCTGCCGTGATAATTTGATTAGTCTATAAACGAATCTAAAATATTCACACAATCTGCTCCCGATTTATATCTTCCTTTTCAATTAAATGTTATCCTCCCAGCCATATTTAAATTTAATATATACTAGCAATAAAGCACACACGTTGCGTGTGTGTGACGTAATATTTGAATATTATCATATGGTATATCTTATATAATTAGTCAGTTAACAAGGTGTTTGGTTGACCAAAAAAGTGCTTAAATAAGCACTTTTTTAAGTCAAAATTAGAGCTTTTTTAAAAGCAAAAAATTGTAGCTTTTAAAAGCACTTATTTTAAAAAATCTCTACAAAATCCAAACGGGCTCTATAACCTGCAAGAAACCAGCATATTATCATAAAAAATTGAATTTTTTTTTAAAAATTAATCTTTCGTTTCCAATAATTCATGGATCAACACATCGATTCTCTTCAGATGCAGCATTCGCAGACTACGTATTCATGGGAGGCAAACAACTGAAGATAATAGCATGTCATTCGAATCGTCTTTTTCGGAGTGTATTCAATCAAATTAAAATGAAAAATGAAAAGAATATGGAGACAGAACAACAACCAAAGTTACGGTGGTTTCCGATGATTACAAAGAGCCATAAAAAGTTCACCATACCAAATTGCATCTTACATATTAATGGGTATATCCTCTTTACCGGAAAAGTGTTTCAAAAAATTTCAAAAGCAGGAATAAGAGGAAAAACTTTGGGAGTTGTAGGGAAGACAATGTGGCGAGTAACGAAATGGAAAGTGGACGAATTCTTTTACTAAAATATCAAAATTTTCCTTCCTATTTCAGAATATTGAAAAACAAAAGAAATGTATTTTAGTACGTACCTTTATATTTTGAGTCGAAATCAAATAAGTTTAAGCATTATAAAATAGTGAAGACATATATAAGTTTTACAAATAAATATGGCCTAAAAACGACATTAAAAAGCAAACTATATATGATCTATATATATCAATAAAAACATAATAAAAGTTTTTAGAAACCAAATTAATTAGCGATGAAAACTTCCAAACTTTAAACTTTTTTTTGAAATCGAGCAAGAAAGAATCACCAAATATCCATTCTTCTATTTGCGGATATCAGAATCTCAAAAATTTGCATTTGAAATTTCAAATCCATTGCAAATTATACTAATTTATTTTCATCTCACGATCGAGGGAAAAAACATGATAAAAAGGAAAAAAATTGAAAAAACATAAATACCAAGATAATATAATAGAATATTCAAAAATAAAATTATAACTATAAGTATTGGATATCAGGAGTCGTTTCTATACCTGCAATCTTGAATTTTTTTTGGAGAAACCGGCACTATATGAATTGGATTTCAGGAGTCGTACTCGTATGCATGTCTGCAATTTTTTTCGAGAAACCGAAGAATTGAATGGTTATGAAACTAAACAGTAATATTTAGGATTTCATATAAAGAACATTTAACAAACAGATGGACACAAATACTTGCCTCTAAGCCAAGGCGTTGCCCTCGCAAGAACGAACACTCCATCTCAAGTTTCTTAGTAACAAATCCAACACTGAAATTTATTGTATCAAACTTCTCCCAACCAATGAATACACTTTTGACAAAATTTGACAGCAATCTCGATAATTTGAAAGAAATACAACGCAGAATTTTGTTTTTCTTTTCCAACCTGATCATGTTTTGGCACAAATTGATATCAAAAGTAAACAAATAAACTCCAATAAGAATAAGAGCATAATTGGAGATACCGGCAACATGAGAAGGCAATGATGCGATCGGGGAATGTGAAGGAAGAAGATTTTGATTGAAATTTGAAGAGATTAAAATTAAAATGGAAGAAAGGGTATGCACGATGATGAGTACGTGGGTACGTTGTGGGGTAATAATGATGAGAAGTTGTACTCATGCATTTCACCGAATTGCCCTTTTTTATATAGATGATTAAACTTAGGGTATTTATTGTTAATGGAGGGAAATTTAGTCTAAACATTATTTTGGACAAAGTAGTTAGTTTAAGAGGTTTAACAATTATTAGATAGTAAGGATAGATAGTAAGGATATAAATTGTGCCCACCTGCCACGTTGCCAGCCATATGGCAAGCAGATCAGATTTTCTCTGGTCTAGGTATTTTCTTTCTTGCGTACATATTTTCTTTTCTATTCAAATTTTTTGCATACGTCTCTCTCCCGTTTTCTGCCAAAATTAATTTTTATAGTGATTTCTCTTCTAGGAATTTTCTCCCACTGATATACGCAACTTCCTACCGTCGTGTCGGCGTGCGACTTCGCTTTCTTCTTTGACGTATAGGTAATCATACGCACATATTTACGAAATCTTTCAATTCAATTATATGAACTCGTCAATTCTCTACATAATTATAAGAGTTTATTAATATAGTTTTAGTTGTTAGGTTACAGGTAATCATATAGACATATTTGTTTTCTCTTCCAATCAAATGGATTGGTTTCTTATCAAAGTTTATTAATTTAGGTAGTGTTTGCAACCTCTAAAAATAAGTGATTATGGAGATTGTTAAAAAAATCTCCATAATCACTTATTTTTAAAGGTTGCAAACACTACATTAGTTTTTAGATTAAAGTAAGAACCGTGTATTGTTGGGTTCTGGGACCAGTCTACTACAGTAGTTTAGAACAAAGACGGGGAAAGGTGCGTGTGAATTTTTAATAGAGAAGCTTACCTATATATATATATATGCATGCCTCAATTTTTTGGCGTAGTGATCTTCTAGATTAATAGGAATATTCGTAATTGGAATTAGATTGTAATTTCTCTTCCCCTTTCTGGGTAACGGGATCACATTGTTCTTTGAGTTTCTTCAAAGATAATATAATATGTAGAATGGGTACGATTTTGAAAATATTTCATTTAATTTGTTGGTGCCGTGAACAAGTCTAAGTTTTGAAATAATAGACGAATAGGGATGCGTAATTGAACTTTGGTGATGCCGTGAATTAGTTTATGATTTTCATATATCTTGATGTTTTTTTTAAAAAAAATTTGTATATATGACATTTGATTTCTTGAAGAAGCATCAATATATAATTGTTTATCTCCTTATAAAATCAATTTAACAAATACATATCTGCTCCATATATTCAGCACAGACAGCACTTTTCTTCATTGCGTCACATGTCATTATAGATAAATTTATTATTTTACATGGCCAACTGATTGAAATTTGAACGTCATGCATTGTCATATATATATAAACACTTTGATATATCTGTAGGCAAAGTAATCTTCGGTAATTCTGAAAAAATGTCAGTTTTTCAATTTCTTGGATGTTAGTTTTTTTTTTAAAATGATGTAAATCATCTAATAATTGAATGTGCTAATTAATTTTATTCTTTCAACAACAGTTTTTTGGTTTCGCAAATGGAAGAAAATAACGGTGATGATAAGCTATACAATTCCCTGGTTGCTGATGATCGTACAAAAATTTTTTAAGAACGCTAGTACAAACTGATATATCTTGCGTCTTGTTATTATTTATTTAGAAAAAAACGTTATATTTTTGTCTTTTTAAAACGAACAATATGAGTACGCAACGTGTGCAGCGGAATACTAGTATATATAATGATAATCCATTTCAATAACTATTTGAAATCATTCATTTATGACTGGATATTGTACTTTTAAAAACCAACATAAATAACATCCAAAGCAGAAAACTCGTATTTGAAATTTATATCCCTAAAACTTAAAAGGTTATCAAGAAGGATCAAACCATTTTACTTGCAAGTTAAGTTAAGTTTCATTCCATTCCACACAGAATGTGTACAAAATCAACCACCTCAATCGCCGCCATCCCCAACGATATCATGCAAAACAACATTCTGAGCAGACTCGACGACACTCTCATCTCCGCCATCAATGCTTCCCCTCGATTTTTCGGCTTATGCGACGATAAATTTTGGCGGAGAATATGTAACTCCATCTGGCGTTCCACAACCTACCCCGCGTCGTCCACGCCATCTCCAATCACCACTCCTTCTTCTTGGACTGCTTCCACTCAGGGCTTTAGTCCGGGTGGGCTCGAATTTTTTTTAAATTTTGTATATAAAATTTTTGAATAATTTTGGTTTAATTTGATTGTAGTCCGGATAATTTAATTCAAAATATCAAAGGATAGAAGAGGTTAGAATTTTAGACTAAAATTCTTGGATCCGCCATTGACTTCGTCGCCAACAAACTCCCAAACCAAACACAAACACCCTCCACTATGTCCAAACTCATCTCCGCGGTCGACATCTACTACAAGAATCGGGTCATATACTCCAAAGCCTTTGAAACCGAAACCGTTTCCGATTGGTTTTTAAGCAACCCTTTATGCCTGCACCTACTGGGCCGCGAGCAGACGCTGGAGATGCCCTTGAGATCCCATTTCCAAGGGGATGACACCGCGTGCATATCCCTTGCTGAACAACACTTGAGAGTGAGCTGGATGGTGATCGACCCCTCCAACAAACGGGCGGCCAACGTCGCGAGTCACAAGGCGGTGGAGTGCAAGATCTGGACCACTGAAATCAGTCTAGTTTACGCGACGATGGCGGCTTTGTCCGACGGGGAACTGGTTCAGTTTGGTGTGGAGCTGATTTGTGGGTGGCCAGTAGGGGGGCAGATGTTGAACGTGACGCACGTGGGAATGCGGATAGAGAACATCAAGGGGGAAACTCTCAGCGGGAGGGAGAGTGTGGGGATTCTGCAGGCCGCCATGGAAGGTGGGAGAAGGAGAATTGACAGTAAAATGGAGAAAACCGCTTACAGAAAGTTTTTGAGGAAGAAGGAGCTGCTCCAGCGCTGGACGGAAGTACGTGTTTGTGTATTGACTTTCGGACTTCCCATTTTATTCACGCTTTTTATAGTCTTCCTTGTTCTGTTTTTGTTGCATCGCTGAACCTTAATTTATTTTATTGACCAAAACGTCTCATATACTTCAACCTCGGGTAAAATGATTTTTTTTTTATTGTGCATTGAAATAATCTTGATCTGCAATATCCAACACACGGTTGAAATATTAAAAATACATGATTCTATTTCGTGAATATTGAATATGCCTTGCACGAAGATTTTTAATTTCGGCATGAAAAGAATTCACACGCGGCTCTCCCATGAAGGGCACTAATGTGCCCCATAGCTTTGTTTGGTCCCCATATAATTATGGAATTGTTATATATAGATGTAATATAGTTGATTGATTTGATTGTAATTTACCTTTTCTACACTAATCCCTCTACCCTATAAATAGAGGTGTTTAGTCCATATATTAAATACTCATTTTCTTCTATTATATTCTCTCTTGTCTTTTATCTCTCATCTTTCTCTACTAAATTTATAACATGTTATCAGCACGAGTGCTCTAGCTTCAAGGTAGAACTCATAAATAATTTTCATTCGTAATCTTTGTGTGGATGCTCTCGATAAAGCACAATATGTAACTTTCATATTGATGCTCTCGAAATAGCACAAATATTATTATTATTATTTTTTTTGCCAATAGTTTCAATGATCCGGTAGTAGCACAATATTAAAAGTTAATATTGATGCTCTCAAAGTATCTCATATTTTATGTTCATATTATGCTTCTGGAAAAAACATTAATTTTAATTTTATGTTGATGTTTTTGAAGTAACACAACATATTTTTATTGAAAATCTCGATAGATCTATGGATACAATATAAATATATAAGATTTTCAATATTCCTAAAGAATATTATCCAAAATCTTAAGTTTATCAATATTCTCGAAGAATATTGACTTTTATACACTTTTATGCTTGTGTCTTATATTGGGATATTATATTTTTTTTATGCATTTATTTTTACTCGATATTAATTGATATTTGTTTATGTGAAGATTTATCATTCTTAGGAAAGTTAATAAATATGATTCCATAATTGTGATTAGATGCTTGTTAACATAATTATATATATATATATATATATATATATATATATATATATATATATATATTGCACGTATATATAATTATTTGTTAACTAATTTTATAACATTGTTCAATAAATTAGTAAATAACATAATTATTTTTTTTGTACATTTTTCTACACGTATATATTCAATCTGTTATATATATATATATATATATATATATATATATAATTTATTATTATCCTTAAATTCGTTTGTTTTTTTTTAACAGTCGCAATGGCAAACATTACAAAACTTGAATTTGAAGCTCTTGACATCAGTGGAAAAAACTATTTGTCATGGATTTTGGATGCTGAGGTTCATCTTGTTTCTAAGGATCTTGGAACACACAATAAAAGAAGAAAATAATGAATCCCCGCAGGATCTTGCAAAATCTCTTATTTTTCTTCGCCACCATCTCGATGATGGATTGAAAGCCGAGTATCTCACTGTGAAGAACCCACAAGAACTTTGGAAAAATCTTAAAGAAAGATTTGACCATCAGAGGAGTGTAGTTCTCCCAAGAGCTCGTTATGAGTGGATCCATCTTCGCCTACAAGATTTCAAATCTGTAAGCGATTATAACTC
Source organism: Henckelia pumila (assembly GCF_033568475.1). NCBI lineage: Eukaryota > Viridiplantae > Streptophyta > Magnoliopsida > Lamiales > Gesneriaceae > Henckelia > Henckelia pumila. The sequence continues at coordinate 134,157,168 of NC_133120.1, forward strand.
CGCATTATTCAAGATTTGTTCAAATCTCAAACTTTGTGAAGAAAATATTTCTGATCAAGATCTACTTGAAAAAAATTTTCTCCACCTTTCATGCTTCAAATGTGCTCCTGCAGCAGCAATATCGTGAGCGTGGATTTAAAAAGTACTCTGAGCTTATTTCCTGTCTACTAGTTGCTGAACAGAACAATGAATTACTATTGAAAAATCATCAATTATGCCCAACTGGCTCTACACCATTTCCTGAAGCAAATGAAATATCATTCCTTGAAGTGAATGCCAACTCAACTCAAAATTCCCATATTAGAAGAGGACGTGGGCGTGGTCATGGGCGTGGCCATGGTCAAAACAAAAATTACCAGCAATAGGATGAAAAGAGACAGAAAACAAACCACCAGCAGTAAAAACCGAATAATGAAGAAGAAAAAGGGATAAACATGAAAGAGTATGAAGATAAGTGTTTCAAATGCGGAACGGAAGGGCATTGGTCTCGTACCTGCCGTACTCCAAAGCATCTTGTGGATCTCTACCAAAATTCGATCAAAGGAAAGGGAAAAATAGAGACAAATTTTGCTGATGATGATGGCCCTGTTGATATAACTCACTTGGATGTCTCTGATTTCTTTGCACAACCAGACGGGAATATTGATCATTTGATTGGGGATGGTGTGCTAGAAAATATAGAATGATCAAGTTCTGCCTTTAATGCTTTCGTGTCCCTAAGATTAGTGCTTTTGGATATCTATGTTTTTTTTTCTATAATAGTCAGATTTATCTTTTTGGTTTTGGTTTTATTCAGTACAATTTTATTTTCAGTTGTAATGGTGGTTAATGTTTTGAGAACTTTATTTAATATAATTTCCTTCTTATGAATATTGAAGTTGTAACATAATCTATTATGCATTTCTTTTAGATTAATGGGAGAATACCAAGACATATGTCTAGCCGATAGTGGTACAACTCACACCATCCTTCAAAGTAAAAGGTATTTTTTGGAAATAACATTAGCTGAAAATAATGTTATAACAATATCGGGTGCATCAAAAATTATTGAAGGTCATGGAAAGGCAAAAATCATTCTGCCAAATGAGAAAATTCTATATATTGAAAATGCACTCTACGCTAGCAAATCCAGTAGAAATTTGCTTAGCTTTAAAGATATCCGCAGAAATGGATATCATATTGAAACATTGAATGTAAACAAGGTTTAATACCTTTGTATTACATCTATGATATGTGGTAAAAACCATATAAAAGAAAAATTACGTGCACTCTTTTCTGGGATGTATTGCACAATAATAAAGGCAATTGAGGCAAATACAGTCACAAACAAGAAGTTTGTTGACAAGAAAACTTTCATATTATGGCACGACCGACTTGGTCACCATGGGAGTTCAATGATGCGAAGAATAATAGATAATTCGCGTGGACATCCCTTAAAGAATCAAAAGGTTCTCCTAAATGGTGACTTTTCATGTGTGGCTTATTCACAAGGTAAACTAATTATAAGGCCTTCTCCAACAAAGATTGATGTTGAAATTCCAACATTCTTGGAAAGAATTCATGGGGATATTTGTGGGCCTATATACCCATCATGTGGTCCATTTCGATACTTTATGGTATTGATTGATGCATCAACTAGGTGGTCACATGTTAGTTTGCTTGCAACTCGAAATATAGCTTTTGCAAAGCTACTTGGGCAAATGATTAAACTACGAGCTCAATTCCCTGACCACTCAATTAAGGCAATCCACCTTGATAATGCTGCTGAATTTAAATCACAAGCATTTGATGACTTTTGTATGTCAATAGGGACTTCGGTCGAGCATTCAGTAGCCCATGTCCATACACAAAATGGTCTTGCAGAATCCTTTATTAAGCGACTGCAATTAATTGCAAGACCGCTACTCATGAAAACAAAACTGCTATTTTCAGCCTGGGGTCATGCTATCATACACGCTGCATCATTAATTCGTGTAAGACCAACTAATTACCACCAATATTCATCATTGCAACTTGCATATGGTCAAGAACCTGAAGTTTCTCACATTAGAGTATTTGGTTGTGCGGTACAAGTACCTATCCCACCTACACAACGAACCAAAATGGGTCCCCAACGTAGACTTAGAATTTATGTGGGGTATGAGTCACCGTCTATCATTAGATATTTGGAACCCTTAACAGGCGACTTGTTTAATGCAAGATTTTCAGATTGCCATTTTGATGAAACAAATTTTCCAACATTGGGTGGAGAAAAATTGTATCCTAAAGAACAACGAAAAATCTTTTGGAATGAGAAAACATTATCTCATTACGATCCCAAAAACAATCAATGTGAGCAAGAAGTTAAAAGAATCATTCACTTGCAAAGTGTAGTGACCCTTACCCGGATCACCTACTAAACAGAACTTATGCATGCAATTAACTTAATTAAATAGATATCAGAATAAAACTGTGGAAACCATAAACGTTATACAATCCCAAGTAAAGGAATCTGTAATTTATCCAAATAATATACAACAAAATCGAATAGCTGTATCAACCTCAAAACAAAAGAAATAAAACCTAGACGAAGCTCCAGCTGGTCAACCACTGACTTGCCCCTCCTGGATCCACCCTCCTCGTCCAATCGCAAACCTGCCCCATGGAATAGGGTGTCCATAAACACAGAGTACGAGACGTGAGCATAAAACGCCCAGTACGAGAGTATGAGTATACATGCATGCAAAGTGAACTCCCTAAAAACTCGAGGTCAATGATCAGATAACAGATACAGACCGGGCCCTGGTATGTAGCACGCTGTGACGTTGCTTCAGGAGGTGGCTCCCATACCGAGATAACCGTGGATACGCCGGACCCAAATCGATGGAAGTCCATCCACTAACAGGATAGGGTACAACCCTACTAACAGACATCTCGAAAGAGATACAGCAAGATTCAAATGAATGCAGCATAATATCATGGCATATAAATCATGCAGTCACATAATACATGCATACTCAGTCAGGATATCTCGAACAGTACTTTCGTACCTCAAAACAGTGCAAGCTCTACCAACTCTAGGTCCACGCCTATAGTCTGCTCTACACTGCCAAATGATACTACTATCATTAAAGTACTCTAAAAGCCTTAACTAAGCTATTGCATACTCCTAAATATTTATAGGAAACAAAAGCTAAACCTTCATCCGTCGTTAGCCCTTTGATGTCGATGCCTCCAGAACTTGGGTACAACTCCGCTACGACTACCGAACGCCTCGTCGACCGCTGGGTCAAGCCTAGGAAGGCTAGAACAACTCGAATGGACTAGAAAGGAGAGGAAAATACTCGGAATTGGCAATTGGAAATGAAGCCTCGGCCCTCTATTTATAGATAACGATCGGAACGTCCGAACCTCGATCGGAACGTCCGATCCTACCATCGGAGCTTTCGATCCTGATCGGAGCTTCCGATCCAACGACACGTCATGGATGACGTAATATCATCGGTGACTCCGATCGCTCATCGGAGCTTCCGATCCTGTTCGGAGCTTTCGATCGTGCCTTCGGAGCTTCCGATTCGTCCGATACCCAATTTATTTAATTAGCATTAATCCTTTAATTACTCAATTAGGGTACTGGCTACTACATTCTCCCCCACTTAAGATATTTCGTCCTCGAAATCAGATCTTAAGTACCGAATGCAAAACAGAAATCATAAACATTCTTTATTCAAATCAAACGTTTACAGAGTTTGCAACTGAATACAACTTAAGAATGAAATCAAAACAACTCAGGATGGTCTTCACGCATCCTGTCCTCAAGCTCCCAAGTAGCTTCCTCAGTGCCTCGGCGCTTCCACTGAACTAAAACCAAAGGAATGACTTTGTTCCGTAAAACATTATCCTTATAATCCAGGATACGAAGAGGTTTCTCAACATAAGTCAAATCCTTGTCTACCTGTGTTGGAGAACGCGGCGATCAGATCAATCAGAATTGATACCCGGTGCAGCGGAAGTTTAAAAATTTTATATGGAACGATTCCATAATGGGTATCAAAACTTTTACGATTAAATTGTGTGTGTAAAAATTAAATAACGATTATAAATTTTTACCTCCAATCTCGAAGCGAGATTATGGACACCAACAGATTGCTCTGCTCTTGTTGTATATCCCTGGAACTGATGGAAGAACTGTTCTTCAATCAGGTCCACGAACGGATAATTAATCTCTCTGATAGATTGCACTAGAAAATCTATCAGAAGTTTCTACGAAGAAAATTAACGAATTTGATCCGTTAAACCAGACTGTAATTCAAAATTCACAGGCTAGATTTTCCCGAGTAGAGAGGGAGGGGGGCGGCCACTATTGAGAGAAAATAACTAGGTTTTCGAAAATTTGTGACCTGTTGTGTGTAATTTCTGTACTGCAATAACTTATTTATAATGTAGGCCGCTAACAGCTTAGGGCCCATTAGTCATAAGTTCAAGCCCGACAAGCAAAGCCCGCATGTTCAGAAATTAATATAAAATTCATCATGACTCCGATTGATAAACCGATTTCACCAATGTGTACAGAAACCATTTCTGCACCTTTTAAAGTCAAGATAAATTTTTCTGAATCCGAATTCAGTGATTTTCAAAAATGCTCATCCCTATGTCATTTTAGGAAATCTTACTCCTCTACTCTTAAATAAGAAGTCCAACTTCTTTGTTCATTAAATTTAACTCTTTAAATTTAACTATCTCAACGGGGATTAAAAATCCATTACTCTGTGTGATCCTCAATGGTTCAGGGATACAGCTAGCCGTGGGCTCACAACTCCTTGTGACTCGGAAGAACAATTTCCGACTTGCCCATCGAATCATGGTAAGAGCGCCTAGCAACATCGCCCCATGATTCCCTAGGTATCACTGATAGTGCCTGCAAGAACCAATAGATTTTGGTTAGCGTACAGTACGGTCCCTTCATCCATATATCACGATCGAATCAACAACCATTGGTATATCGAGAGTCGTTCAAGATTCGATAACTATGCAATACATCTTGAAGATCAAATAGTGACATCGCATGTGTTACTAAGAAACCATTTCTTAAAACACATCATGTACTCTGGCCAGAGATTCGTCACACTAATATCTCCTCAGATCGCATAGGATATCCACACTCGCAAGTATGTGGTGAATCCTTGACAACAAAGCATCGACTCCTATATGTGTTGTAACTGTACCCAATCCCGACACCTGATGACCCCAATAGAGTCGGTAAACGAGTCAAAGCACAGTACTAGCATATAGAGTCTCATTGATGTTTCAAGTAGTAAGGACTAATGGTGTACAACCAAAACCGCGGACTTTATCCACTCGATAAGTGATAACCACTTGGAAAGTCCGGATAGGGTAGTTCGATCATTCATCATATGAATATCCATTTGCATGCTTCGAACATCTCTATGTTCCCTACCAATGAAACATGGTACTCTGCATCGCAAATTCTAGTCTCAAACTCGAGCGATCCTTATCCTTATTATCGGACGGCTCAATCGACTAGGAACAGTTTAGAATATACAGTGACTATAAGATGTGTTTCATGATAGACATCCCCATGTTCTACCACATCTTACATACACTATAGTATATTCAAGGTCTTTATCAAAACAACAATATTATATCACAATATAACAATATGAAGAAAGATAAAGTCATTGCCATTAATAAAATTGTAAATTATATTAAACAAAAGATTGTTTATACAAAGAGTCATCAAAGCCCTTAGCCACAAGTTGGCTCACCGGGCACCCACTCTTTCAATCTCCCACTTGCCCTATAGCCAACTAGTCATACTACGTAGACCCATTGCTTCGCGATGTTTGTCAAATAATGGTCCTGGCAAGGTCTTAGTAAGTGGATCAGCGATATTGTCTGCAGAGGCCACTCTTTCGACAGTGATGTCTCCTCTTTCCACAATCTCCCGAATGATGTGGTATTTCCTCAGTACGTGTTTGGATCTTTGATGAGACCTTGGTTCCTTTGCCTGAGCAACGGCACCCGTGTTGTCACAGTACACCGGGACTGGACCAACAACTTCAGGAATGACGCCCAACTCTTGGACGAAATTCCTCATCCAAACGGCCTCTTTAGCAGCAGCTGATGCTGCAATGTATTCTGCCTCAGTGGTGGAATCCGCTGTGGTGTCCTGCTTAGAACTCTTCCAAGAGACAGCACCGCCATTGAGCATGAACACAAATCCAGAGGTTGACTTCGAGTCATCCACGTCACTTTGGAAGCTAGAGTCGGTATAGCCTTCCAATTTTAGTTCTCTTCCTCCATATACCATGAACATATTCTTAGTCCTTCGTAAGTACTTAAGAATGTCCTTCACGGCTTTCCAATGCATTTGACCTGGATTAGCTTGATATCTGCTCGTGACACTCAGAGCAAATGCTACATCCGGTCTGGTAGATATCATCCCATACATGATACTACCTATGGTTGACGCATATGGTACATGTGTCATTTTCTCTATCTCTTCATCAGTCTTGGGACACATAGACTTGGATAGAGAAACTCCATGACACATGGGTAGATGTCCTCTCTTGGACCCATCCATTGAAAACCGTTTCAATATGGTGTCGATGTAGGTTGATTGAGTGAGTCCTATCATTCTCTTAGATCTATCTCTATAGATCTGTATCCCAAGAATATAGGATGCCTCACCCAAATCCTTCATCGAGAATCTACCTGATAACCATATCTTTGTTGACTGCAACATCCCTACGTCATTCCCAATGAGTAGGATGTCATCAACATAAAGTACTAAGAATGTCACAGCATCCTTAACTACTTTCTTGTACACGCATGGTTCCTCCGGGTTCTTGATGAAACCAAAATCCTTTATTGTTTCATCAAATTTCTGGTTCCAACTTCTTTATGCTTGTTTTAGACCATAAATTGATCTCTGAAGCTTGCATACCTTATGCTCGCTTCCCATGGATGTGTACCCCTCAGGCTGCTTCATATAGATTTCTTCCTTAATGTCTCCATTAAGAAAAGCAGTCTTCACATCCATTTGCCATATCTCATAGTCATACCAAGCAGCTATGACAATAAGGATTCTTATGGACTTGAACATTGCAACTGGTGAAAAGGTTTCATCATAGTCAACTCCTTGTTTTTGAGTATAACCTTTCGCCACCAATCGCGCCTTGTAGGTCAATACCTTACCATCAGGCCCAAGCTTTCTCTTGTAGATCCATTTACACCCTATTGGAACAATTCCATCAGGAGGATCTACTAAAGGCCAAACTTGGTTTGTATGCATCGAATCTATTTCCGACTGCATAGCTTCAAGCCATAAATTTGAATCCGCATCAGAAATTGCTTCCTTGAAGTTTCTTGGATCACATCCAACATCGGGTTCATCTTGATCCCCTTCAAGAAGAAGACCATATCGAATAGGAGGTCTAGAAGTCCTCTCGGATCTTCCAGGTACAGGCGTGTCTATCAATGGTTCCTGAGGTATAGGATCGTTATTTTGTATTTCGGGTTCTTCTCGAATTTCTTCGAGTTCCATCATCTCGCCTTTCTTATCCAATAAGAACTCCTTCTCCAAGAAGGTGGCATTCCTTGAAACAAACACCTTTGTTTCAGCAGGATAATAGAAATAATATCCGATTGAATTCTTCGGATACCCTACAAAATAACATAAGGTGGATCGACTATCCAACTTATCTCCCACTGTCTGCTTCACGTAAGCAGGACATCCCCAAATCCTCAAGTACGAATACTTAGAAGCTTTGCCATTCCATAACTCGTATGGTGTTTTGTCCATTGCTTTAGTGTGGACGTTGTTCAACAACAATACCGCCGTTTCAAGCGCATAGCCCCAAAACGAAGGTGGAAGCTCAGTGAAGCTCATCATGGATCGAACCATGTCCAACAAAGTTTGATTACGACGCTCCGATACACCATTCAGCTGTGGTGTCATAGGAGGAGTCCACTGAGAGAGAATCCCATTCTCTTTCAGATAGTCCAAAAACTCGGTACTTAAGTATTCTCCTCCTCGATCCGATCGAAGTGCTTTAATACTTTTACCTAGCTTGTTTTCTACTTCAGCCTTGAATTCTTTGAACTTTTCAAATGCTTCAGACTTATATTTCATTAAATATAAATACCCATACCTAGAATAATCATCAGTAAAGGTAATGAAGTAGGTGTGGCCATATTGAGTACCAACTCTAAATGGACCACAAACATCTGTATGGATCAAATCCAACAGATTTTGACTACGCTCAGGTTTCCCCTTAAAAGGAGATTTAGTCATTTTTCCTTTTAGGCAGGATTCACAAGTAGGTAGAGAGTTAATATCAGACATATCAAACATGCCCTCTCCCACTAGCTTGTTCATCCTCCTTGAGGAAATATGACCTAACCTAGCATGCCAAAGATTTGCCGGGTTTTGACTATCAATTTTTCTTTTGTTTGTTGTTGCCGGTTTATCAACATAATTTATTGGAACGTCTTTTAGTTTTAAGTTATATAGATCATTTTCAAGTTGTCCATTTCCAATCAAACATTCATTCTTGTAAATATTGCAAATCCCATTCACAAAATTGCAAGAATAACCATCTCTATCAAGCGTAGAAACAGAAATAATGTTTTTAATCAAATCCGAAACAAATAAAACATCTCTCAAAAGTAACTTAAAACCGTTCTGCAAAATTAAATAAATATCTCCCACAGCTTTAGCTTCAATTCTGGAACCATTTTCGAGCCTCAGCTGGGTCTCACCCATTCTAAGCCTGCGACTTCTTGTCATCACCTGCAAATCATTGCAAATGTGAGATCCACATCCGGTATCCAATACCCAAGAAGTAGTATTAAGTGAAACATTTATTTCAATATAGAACATACCCTTCGCAGTTCGCAACTGCTCTAGATATTCCTTGCAGTTACGCTTTCAATGACCGGGCTTCTTGCAGTAATGGCAAACATCCTTGGATTTTTCCATGTTTGAAGCCTTTGTCTTGTACTTCTTCTCGGGTTTGATTTTCTTGGGTGGGGCAGAACGTTTCTTATCCTTTGTACTTGGCCCCTTCTTAGCAGAAGAAGAGGAGCCCACCAAGAAAACCGGTTTATCCTTCTTTAATGTGGATTCATATGTCACAAGCATATTGACCATCTCTTCAAGAGAGGCCTCTATCTTGTTCATATTGAAATTCACCACAAATCCGTCAAACGAAGAAGGAAGAGATAGAAGTAGTAAGTCCACGTTGAGTTCATGCTCCAACACCAAATCAAGGGTTACCAACTTCTGTACGAGCCAAATCACTCGTACCCCATGATCACGGACCGAAGTCCCTTCACGCATGCGACACGTCATTAGCTCCTTTACAGTAGCGAACCTTTCAGCCCTCGATTGAGCCCCAAAAAGTTCCTTGAGTTGTACGTGAATGTCAGCAGCATTCACGGTGTCCTCAAATTGCCTCTGGAGTTCATCAGACATCGAGGCTTGCATATAGCATTTGGCCTTGATATCATGGTCCCACCATGTATCAAGTTTGGCTAACTCTTCCGGACTTATGTCAGCTGGTGCTTCCTTCGGAGGAGATTTTTCTAACACGTAGAGGATCTTCTCCGAAGTCAAGACAATCTTCAACTTACGGAACCATTCCGTATAGTTTGCGCCAGTCAATTTATTTTGTTCGAGGATCGAGAAAAGTGGATTACGCGAATTCATCTTTATGAAATACTAAAAAGAAACAGACAAATATCAGTGATTCTTTAAGTAATTTACTAAGACATAAAATAGGCGAAATTTATTTTATGAATCTCACTCCCACTATTTTAACGATTTCACTACCCTCTAGTGAAAACGGGAAACTGTTTTCCTTAGTGAGAACATGGAGTCCAATTGACAAACTATGGTCCCGAATAATATCAGCCAACCATAATTTTCAAAAGGTAGAGCCCAATTGCTTCCAAAGCAACCTCCACGTTTTTACCTCATGTCCAATAAGGGCCCAATAATATAACGCCGTTTATTGCGACATGTCAAGATAACCCATCAATATTAAGTTGTGATGGACGGTCGCCATGTGGATCCCCCAATAATATGAGCCGATCCCATGGGAGTTCCACCCAACTTACAACATGTGTTGATCCAATGTACAGCTTTCCGACGAACGGGCCCCCCCCAATAATATGAGCCGGACTGTATCCGCGGGTAGCATCTCATACATTGATTGTTGATGGAAGGTAGGAACATTTAAACAAATTTAAATTTCCTTTATTTATCTTGATATCAATTTTAAATCATATTTAAAATGAGGGATTTTAATTTTGAAAATTTGTCTCATCATTTTTAAAATTTTGTATGCTTGCCGGATTCACACAATTTTGTCTAAAACATGCATACAACAATAATATCACATATTATATAGGATGATCGATTCCATTTCTAATCGACCCGTGGTTGCCAATCACGAGTCTTAGTCCAATCCTAGGTAATATGCAGTATGCAATGCAATCCTATTACATTGTGCTTCCAATTTACATTTCTTCTGTTTTTATTGTCTGCTGGGCCCACCTCCATCTTCAAATCTTCATCTCCCACTAAATCTAATGTATTTACAATAAATAACAATGACAAGTAAGGGATACATTTTTAAGGGGTGGGAACGGGCCATAAACCAAGCCCACTTTTATTACATATGACAATTCATATTGGGCCATAAACCAGGCCCATTAATAAATCCAACAACAATAAAAACAAATGTAAATTCATAACATACACCTACAAAATTGATCATGGCAATCGATCATCCTTATCCAATAACATTTAATTCAAAATTAATTTATTGGATAACATGCAATGGCAATTTAAATTAAAAGGATAAAATCATATTTCATATATAAAATCTTATTTTACATACAAAATCATATTTTATCTTTTTATCAAATAAAATCATATTTTATCTATAAAATCCAATTTTATACATAAAATCATATTTTACTCAATATATCCATAAGATCATATCTTATCATCAATTGTACCAAAAATAATTAATTTCAAAATTCAATTTAACGGATAAAATATTTAAATTTTCCAAAAATTCAAATTTATCCAAAAATCAATTTTAAAATTTTCGGACTCGAACAATTCGATCCGACGCCTCGTGGACCAATCAAAAACAATTTTCGATCGGACCAAAAATAGAATTTTAACATATTAAAATTTAATTTAAAATTAAAAAATTAATTTTTCCGCGGGCCGCCCGGGACATTCCCGGGCTGCCCGCGCCCCATAGGGCTCGGGCCGGGCAGCCCGGCTGCCCCTAGGGCAGCGACGATCGCTGCCCTGGGCAGCGATCACATCGCTGCCCATGGGCAGCACCGTGGGCTGCCCCCCCGGGCAGCGATCCAATCGCTGCCCGGGTTTTGCCCGAAAAAAAAAATAATTTTTTTTAATTTTTAAAATATTTATTTTGTTTCAAAAACCGAGGCTTAAAAATTTTTGTACAATCGATTAAATTTAATCGCTTGATCTGAGCAACCTGGCTCTGATACCACTGTTGGAGAACGTGGCGATCAGATCAATCAGAATTGATACCCGGTGCAGCGGAAGTTTAAAAATTTTATATGGAACGATTCCATAATGGGTATCAAAACTTTTACGATTAAATTGTGTGTGTAAAAATTAAATAACGATTATAAATTTTTACCTCCAATCTCGAAGCGAGATTATGGACACCAACAGATTGCTCTGCTCTTGTTGTATATCCCTAGAACTGATGGACGAACTGTTCTTCAATCAGGTCCACGAACGGATAGTTAATCCCTCTGATAGATTGCACTAGAAAATCTATCAGAAGTTTCTACGAAGAAAATTAACGAATTTGATCCGTTAAACCAGACTGTAATTCAAAATTCACAGGCTGGATTTTCCCGAGTAGAGAGGGAGGGGGCGGCCACTATTGAGAGAAAATAACTAGGTTTTCGAAAATTTGTGACCTGTTGTGTGTAATTTCTGTACTGCAATAACTTATTTATAATGTAGGCCGCTAACAGCTTAGGGCCCATTAGTCATAAGTTCAAGCCCGACAAGCAAAGCCCGCATGTTCAGAAATTAATATAAAATTCATCATGACTCCGATTGATAAACCGATTTCACCAATGTGTACAGAAACCATTTCTGCACCTTTTAAAGTCGAGATAAATTTTTCTGAATCCGAATTCAGTTATTTCCAAAAATGCCCATCCCTATGTCATTTTAGGAAATCTTACTCCTCTACTCTTAAATAAGAAGTCCAACTTCTTTGTTCATTAAATTTAACTCTTTAAATTTAACTATCTCAACGGGGATTAAAAATCCATTACTCTGTGTGACCCTCAATGGTTCAGGGATACAGCTAGCCGTGGGCTCACAACTCCTTGTGACTCGGAACAACAATTTCCAACTTACCCATCGAATCATGGTAAGAGCGCCTAGCAACATCGCCCCATGATTCCCTAGGTATCACTGATAGTGCCTGCAAGAACCAATAGATTTTGGTTAGCGTACAGTACGGTCCCTTCATCCATATATCCCGATCGAATCAACAACCATTGGTATATCAAGAGTCGTTCAAGATTCGATAACTATGCAATACATCTTGAAGATCAAATAGTGACATCGCATGTGTTACTAAGAAACCATTTCTTAAAACACATCATGTACTCTGGCCAGAGATTCGTCACACTAATATCTCCTCAGATCGCATAGGATATCCACACTCGCAAGTATGTGGTGAATCCTTGACAACAAAGCATCGACTCCTATATGTGTTGTAACTGTACCCAATCCCGACACCTGATGACCCCAATAGAGTCGGTAAACGAGTCAAAGCACAGTACTAGCATATAGAGTCTCAATGATGTTTCAAGTAGTAAGGACTAATGGTGTACAACCAAAACCGCGGACTTTATCCACTCGATAAGTGATAACCACTTGGAAAGTCCGGATAGGGTAGTTCGATCATTCATCATATGAATATCCATTTGCATGCTTCGAACATCTCTATGTTCCCTACCAATGAAACGTGGTACTCTGCATCGCAAATGCTAGTCTCAAACTCGAGCGATCCTTATCCTTATTATCGGACGGCTCAATCGACTAGGAACAGTTTAGAATATACAGTGACTATAAGATGTGTTTCATGATAGACATCCCCATGTTCTACCACATCTTACATACACTATAGTATATTCAAGGTCTTTATCAAAACAACAATAGTATATCACAATATAACAATATGAAGAAAGATAAAGTCATTGCCATTAATAAAAGTGTAAATTATATTAAACAAAAGATTGTTTATACAAAGAGTCATCAAAGCCCTTAGCCACAAGTTGGCTCACCGGGCACCCACTCTTTCAACCTGAACCTCATACCGTTGCAGAATATGAGATTCATCCGCCACATACCGTTGCAACAGAGATACGTGGAACACGTCGTGAATACTGGATAGATTTAGTGGCAAAGCTAGTCGATAAGCCAAATCGCCAATGCTCTCCAAGATCTCAAACGGACCGATAAACCTGGGAGACAACTTGCCCTTAAGGCCAAATCTGAGAATCTTGCGGAAAGGTGACACTCTCAGAAACACTTTCTCCCCGACATCGAACTGCAAAGGTCTACGCTTGATATTAGCATAGCTGGCCTGACGATCCTGTGCAGTCTTAATCCGTTTCTTGATCTGATCAACAATGTCTATCGCCTGCTGGATAAACTCCGGTCCCTCAGCCTGTCTCTCCCCCACTTCTTCCCAGAAGAGTGGAGTACGACAACGTCGCCCGTACAACGCCTCAAAAGGTGCCATCCCAATACTAGTATGATAGCTATTGTTGTACGCAAACTCGATCAACGGCAAATGATCCTGCCAGGCTGAACCAAAATCCATGACGCACGCTCTAAGCATATCCTCCAAAGTACGGATAGTGCGCTCTGACTGACCATCAGTCTCCGGATGATAGGCAGTACTCAAACTGAGAGTAGTACCCATCGCACGCTAAACACTCCCCCAGAATCTAGAAGTGAACCTGGGGTCCCGATCGCTGACAATGCTCACAGGCACTCCATGAAGTCGAACGATCTCCTGAATGTACATCCGTGCCATGCGATCCACAGAGTACTCTCGGCTATAGGCAATGAAATGCGCTGACTTGGTGAGTCGGTCCACCACAACCCAGATAGCGTCACAGTTCCTCGGGGATAACGGCAAATGGGTCACAAAGTCCATTGTGATAAACTCCCATTTTCATTCAGAAATAGGCAGACTGTGAAGCAATCCTCCAGGTCGTCGGTGCTCTGCCTTGACCTGTTGACACACCAAACATCTCGAAACAAACTGATAAACACTGCGTTTCATTCCCTTCCACCAGAAACGAATACGTAGATCCTTGTACATCTTGTTGCTCCCAGGATGAATACTCAACTTAGTGCGATGCGCCTGAGACAAAATCTCCTCTCGCAACTCTTCATCCTGCGGAATCATAACCCTACCAGACAAACACAGAAAGCCATCTAACTGATAATGAAATCCAGACGAGCTACCCTCGTTAGCTAGACGAGCTAAACGCTGAGTCTTTGAATCAGACATCTGAGCATCTCGAATCCGCGAATACAAGGCTGGCTAAGATAATATCGCAAACATCTGGATACTCTGCATACCTTTCTTATGCTTGAAGGTATAACCTGAAGTACAACAGTGACTGATCACACTAGACATCGAACAAGTCTGAAGTGCGGATAGTCGGACCTTGCGACTCAAGGCATCAGCGGTGAGATTAGCAGCTCCCGGATGGTACTTAATCTCGCAATCATAGTCCTTAAGCAAGTCCATCCAATGTCTCTGCCTCATGTTCAACTCCGCCTGAGTGAACAAATACTTGAGACTCTTATGGTCGGTGAAGATCTCAAATTTCTCGCCATACAGATAATGACGCCAGATCTTCAAAGCGAACACAATGGCTGCCAATTCCACATCATGGACTGGGTAGCTGTCCTCGTGAAGCTTCAGCTATCTAGAAGCGTATGCGATCACATGCCCATTATGAGTCAGGACACAACCTAACCCCTGAAGAGAAGCATCCGTGTAAACCACATACCTTCCAGATCCTGACAATAATGCCAACACCGGCGTAGAAGTCAATCGCCGTCGAAGCTCACAGAAATTCTCCTCACACTCGGAGGACCACTCGAAATCCACACCCTTGCGGGTAAGCTGCGTCAACGGTCGAGCTAACTGAGAGAAGTTCAGAATGAAGCGACGATAATACCCTGCTAGACCCAGAAAACTACGGATCTCAGCAACTGTTTTCGGACGCAACCAATTAAGTACCGCTTCAATCTTGCTTGGATCAACAGAAATCCCCTCCCTGGATATGATATGGCCAAGAAAGACCACTCTATCCATCCAAAACTCACACTTGCTCAGCTTGGCGTACAACTGCTCATCTCGAAGAGTCTGCAGTACCAACCGTAAGTGAGAAACATGCTCTTCCGTATTACGCGAATACACCAAGATGTCGTCAATGAAGACCACGACAAACTTGTCCAAATACTCCCTGAAGACACGGTTCATCAGATCCATGAATATAGCCGGCGCATTAGTCAAACCAAATGGCATCACTAGGAACTCGTAATGCCCATAGCGAGTACGAAATGTAGTTTTGGCTACGTCCTGATCATGGACTCTCAACTGATGATACCCAGATCTCAAGTCAATCTTGGAGTAAACTGACGTGCCCTGCAGCTGATCGAACAAGTCATCAATACGAGGCAACGGATACTTGTTCTTCACAGTGACTCGATTCAGCTGCCGATAGTCAATGCACAGCCGCATCGACCCATCCTTCTTCTTCACGAAGAGAACAGGAGCTCCTCAAGGAGATACACTAGGAAGAATGTACCCCTTGTCCAAAAGATCCTGTAGCTGATTCTTTAACTCACGCATCTCTGACGGAGCCAGACGATACGGTGCTCTAGAAATAGGCGAAGTACCCGGCATCAACTCTATGCCAAACTCGACTTCCCTAGCAGGAGGAAAACCCGGAATCTCATCAGGAAATACATCTAGAAATTCATCCACAACAGGAATGCTCTCTATCCCAATGCTCTCAGCGGACAAATCAACTGCATAGATAAGGTAGCCTTCCCCTCCAGACTCTAGAGATCGATAGGCTCTCAAAGCTGATACCAAAGGAATCGGGGGTCGCGCTCCCTCACCATAGAAAACCAGCTCTCACTCCCCTCCGGATGAAAGCGTACTAATATCTGATAACAGTCCACTGAAGCTCGATAGGTAGCCAACATATCTATTCCCAGAATGCAATCAAAGTCGTCCATCGCCAGGACCATGAGATTCGCAATCAAAATATTACCCTCAAACTCTAAAGGGAAACCCATCACTAGACGCTTAGCCAAAGCAGATTGGCCCATCGAAGTAGAAACAGACATCACTACGTCTAGTGCAATGCATAGTAACTTATGCCTCTTAACAAAACGTGCAGAAATGAAGAAATGAGATGCACCAGTGTCAATAAGTACAAGAGCAGGTATACCATAAAGCAGAAATGTACCTGCGATGACTTTCTCATTCTCCTCCACTGCCTGTTCATGTCTCAGGGCAAACACCTGGCCAGAAGCTCGTGGCCTCAAATGAGAACTCCCAGCAGGCTGTCCCTGCGACCTCTGCTGTACGGTGGCCTGAGAACCAGATCCTGAACCAGATCCAGAACCGCCTCCCCCAGATAGTGGACAATCTCTCCGGATATGACCAGTCTCTCCACAACGGAAACAAGCTCCAGAATCTCTACGGCACTTGTCGGATGGATGGTTCTTCCCACAGTGATCACACTTGTCCTTCTTACCATAACGGACAACACCAGCAGAGCCAGAGGAAGAAGAAGTAGATCCAGACTTCTTGAAAGTTTGGGCACGGGGACCCAAAGAACTAGCAGGCCTCGACTAAGGGAAAGACCTGTTCCGCCGAATGCTGTCCTCTGCCTGGTGACAACGGCTTACCAAACCCTCGTAGGACATGTCGTCGCCAACCGCCACACGATCATGGATCTCAGGGTTAAGGCCCTGAAGGAACAGATTATACTTCATCTCTGAGCTATCAGCAATCTCGGGGCAATAGGATAGCAGATCAAAGAACCTCTGCTGATACTCATCAATAGACATGGCTCCCTGTCACAGACTCAGTAGCTCGCCTGCCTTCGACTGTCGGAGTGCAGGAGGAAAATACCGCTTTTGGAAAGCTGTGCGGAACTCGGCTCAGGTGGCCACTCCTCTCGCCGCAATAAAGGGTGCAGAATTAAACCTCCACCACCTACGGGCTCGCCCATCCAGAAGATAGCCAAGGGTCTCCATCTTCTGCTCCTCGGTGCAGTGGAAAGTCTGAAAAGTCGTCTCCATGTGGTCTAGCCAATTCTCCGCATCCTCCGGAGACTCACCTCCAACTAAGGGCTTAGGACCCATAGCTAAGAATCGACGCACAGTGAAACGCTCGTCATCATGATGACGATGACGCCGTTCTCGACGAGGCTCCCGATCGGCATCACCCCAACGCCCACCAATACTGCCATGAGAACTCTGGTCATCATGATTTGCCATCTACAAAAATACCTCATGATGAGACTAAATCCCAAGAATTCTTTTGCATGCTCTGATACCATAAATGTAGTGACCCTTACCCGGATCACCTACTAAACAGAACTTATGCATGCAATTAACTTAATTAAACAGATATCAGAATAAAACTGCGGAAACCATAAACGTTATACAATCCCAAGTAAAGGAATCTGTAATTTATCCAAATAATATACAACCAAATCGAATAGCTGTATCAACCTCAAAACAACAGAAATAAAACCTAGACGAAGCTCCAGCTGGTCAACCACTGACTAGCCTCTCCTGGATCCACCCTCCTCGTCCAATCGCAAACCTGCCCCATGGAATAGGGTGTCCAGAAACACAGAGTACGAGACGTGAGCATAAAATGCCCAGTACGAGAGTATGAGTATACATGCATTCAAAGTGAACTCCCTAAAAACTCGAGGTCAAAGATCAGATAACAGAGACAGATCGGGCCCTGGTATGTAGCACGCTGTTCCGTCGCTTCAGGAGGTGGCTCCCATACCGAGATAACCGTGGATATGCCGGACCCAAATCGATGGAAGTCCATCCACTAACAGGATAGGGTACAACCCTACTAACAGACATCTCGAAAGAGATACAGCAAGATGCAAATGAATGCAGCATAATATCATGGCATATAAATCATGCAGTCACATAATACATGCATACTCAGTCAGGATATCTCGAACAGTACTTTCGTACCTCAAAACAGTGCAAGCTCTACCAACTCTAGGTCCACGCCTATAGTCTGCTCTACACTGCCAAATGATACTACTATCATTAAAGTGCTCTAAAAGCCTTAACTAAGCTATTGCATACTCCTAAATATTTATAGGAAGCAAAAGCTAAACCTTCGTTCGTCGTTAGCCCTTTGATGTCGATGCCTCCAGAACTTGGGCACAACTCCGCTACGACTATCGAACGCCTCGTCGACCGCCGGGTCAAGCCTAGGAAGGCTAGAACAACTCGAATGGACTAGAAAGGAGAGGGAAATACTTGGAATTGGCAATTGGAAATGAAGCCTCGGCCCTCTATTTATAGATAACGATCGGAACTTCCGATCCTTGATCGGAACGTCCGAACCTCGATCGAAACGTCCGATCCTGCCATCGGAGCTTCCGAAGATCCTGATCTCCCACGTGTCAAAATATCACTTGTTGATTCCGGATAGGGGTGATCGGAGCTTCCGATCCAACCACATGTCATGGATGACGTAATATCATCGGTGACTCCGATCGCTCATCGGAGCTTCCGATCCTGTTCGGAGCTTCCGATCGTGCCTTCGGAGCTTCCGATCCGTCCGATACCCAATTTATTTAATTAGCATTAATCCTTTAATTACTCAATTAGGGTTCGGGCTACTACACAAAGAATTTCAAATCAATTACCTGATGCCTTTGTTAATACAAAAAATGTAACAAAGTCACACATACAAGTAGAAAATACCCCAGTGAAGATCGATGTCCCTGCAGGACCATAATACTTTACCCGCAAATGAATCTAAAATACGCTAGAAGCGTGGCCGACCGATTGGTTCAAAGGATACAGTACCCAGAAAAAGAAAGGTACAAGAAAAACAAGGTTTGAAAACTCTAGAAGTAGAAACCTTACATCAAAATGAAACAGATATGGATAACGTGATCCATGAAGAATCACAACCACATGAAAATATTGAGACTTCAACAAATTATTTGATATCTCGTAAAATATGGGATCGCAGAAATACGAACATCGATAATGTGTTCGCACTTAACATGGCTCTTGATATCATGCAAGGTATTGATGATCCCGAACCACAATCTGTTAAAGATTATCAATAAAGAAATGATTGGCCAAAATGGAAGAAAGCTATACAAGCTGAATTAGATTCTCTAAAAAAACGTAAAGTGTTTAGACCCGTAGTTCAAACACCCAAAAATGTAATCCCCGTAGGATACAAATGGGTGTTTGTGCGAAAAAGAAATGAAAATAGCGAAATTGTAAGATACAAAGCCATACTTGTAGCCCAAGGTTTTTCTCAAAGACCTGGAATCGATTACGAGGAAACATATTCACCTGTGATGGATACCACCACTTTTCGATTCTTGATTAGTTTGGCTGTATCAGAAAATTTGGATATGCGACTTATGGATGTGGTCACTGCATATTTATATGGTTCACTTGATAGCGACATATACATGAAAATCCCTGAAGGATTTAAACCATCAGAATCAAGTGATACAAATCCCAAGACCATGTTCTCAATTAAATTGCAAAAATCGTTATATGGATTAAAACAATCTGGGCGAATGTGGTACAATCGCCTTAGCAAATATTTACTACAAGAAGGTTACACAAATAATGCTATTTGCCCATGCGTTTTTACAAAAAAGACGGATGAGGGTTTTGCAATCATGGCAGTATATGTAGATGATCTAAATCTTATAGGAACTCCCGAAGAGCTCACTAAAACTGCCAATTATTTAAAAAGTGAATTTGAGATGAAAGATTTGGGAAAAACAAAGTTTTGTCTCGGATTGCAAATCGAACATTTATCAGAAGGAATATTTGTTCATCAATCTTCATACACAGAGAAAATATTAAAACGCTTTTACATGGACAAATCACATCCATTAGTATCACCAATGGTCGTACGATCACTTGACACTAATAAAGATCCTTTTCGTCCACTTGAAGATGGAGAAAATATCATTGGTCCTGAAGTACCATATCTTAGTACAATTGGTGTATTGTCATACCTTGCAAATTGTACTCGACCAGATATAGCATTTCTGTCAACCTTCTAGCAAGATATAGTTCTTCTCCAACCCGAAGACATTGGAATGGTGTAAAACATATATTTCGTTACCTTTGTGGTACAACTGACATGGGATTATTTTATTCAAAAAAATCAAATTTCTCTTTAATAGGATATGCAGATGCAGGCTATCTTTCAGATCCGCATAAAGCCAAATCCCAAACGGGTTATGTGTTTACACGAGGGGACACCGCTATTTAATGGAAGACAACAAAGCAAACTTTGACTGCTACATCATCAAATCACTCTGAAATCATTGCAATGCATGAAGCAAGTCGAGAATGCATATGGTTGAGATCTATAACTCAACATATTCAAGAATCATGCGGACTACCAACAACGAAAGATAGCCCGACGACTATTTTTGAAGATAATACTGCTTGCATTGCACAACTAAAAGGAGGGTATATCAAAGGCGATCGAAAGAAACACATTTCACCAAAGTTTTTCTACACGCACGAACTTCAACAAAAAGGTGATATTGATGTCCAACAAATCCGTTCAAGTGACAATGTAGCTGATTTATTCACAAAGGCATTACCGACATCAACATTCAAGAAATTGGTGCAAAAGATAGGGATGCATCAATTAAAAGATATTCGATGAATGAAATCAGGGGGAGTATCAATTGTTGTACTCTTTTTCCTTCGTTCAGGTTTTTTCCACTTGGTTTTACTGACAAGGTTTTAACGAGGCAACATTGAACTCTCTATCAATCATTTAAGGGGGAGTGTTATATATAGATGTAATATAGTTGATTGATTTGATTGTAATTTACCTTTTCTACACTAATCCCTCTACCCTATAAATAGAGGTGTTTAGTCCATATATTAAATACTCATCTTTTTCTATTATATTCTCTCTTGTCTTTTATTCTCTCATCTTTTTCTACTAAATTTATAACAGGAATTTCTATGTAAATTCAGTTATATTCTCCGGGTGATAGTGCTTCATCCCTATAATTGTTCGATTTTAATGGGATATTCTCGATCTCCATCAAATCTCATGGTATGAAAGTATCATGTAGTAGACCGTGGTTCCACTGCCTAGTTCCTGGAATTAAGAGATATTTCACATATATCATCTCTCCATATTGAATTGACTTTGTTTGGACATAAAAATTCGCTAAATCTCGTAGCCATGGTGACGAAAATAAACTCGAATATATTATAAAAAATCAAATAAAACATAATTCGATGTATGATCGTTTGTAGTAGATTTACTAACCTTTCTTCCGGCGGTAGTCAGGCCTCAATAGTCCGACACTGATCACGA
This sequence comes from Henckelia pumila, assembly GCF_033568475.1. NCBI lineage: Eukaryota > Viridiplantae > Streptophyta > Magnoliopsida > Lamiales > Gesneriaceae > Henckelia > Henckelia pumila. The sequence goes on from NC_133120.1 coordinate 134,178,896, forward strand.
ATGAAAAGGAATCGATTTGCACAATCCAAATGCTTAAACAATTGTGATATTTTGATTTGAAATGGAAATTATGTTTTCGGAACTTTAAGAAAATAAAATGAAGCAACCAACTTCTGTCGACTTCTTTCTTAGTATATGGACTAGCATATTTGCACACACGATGTGTGTGACGAAAGTTTTTTTTATACATAATTTCAATAAAAAATCTAATAAATTTATAGCAATAAGAATAATCTTTTTTGTTAATAATGGTCACCTTAAGTAGTTAAAACACCCTCTCTTCTATTAGGTATTTCCTATTTCATTAGTTTTTTTCAAATAATTTAGAATTTGAAAATAGATAAATAAAATGATTATATTATATATTAAATAGAATTAATTAAATAAAAAATAAAAGAAATAGATAGTGGAGAGAAATAGTAGTGTGTGTGTTTAACATTTTTTAATATTTAGACATACCAAGAGACCAACTAAGGGTCTCTTGCATAATAATAGTAATAGATATATTCTACATTTTATGCACCGAAAGTTAGGGAAGTTATTTTGTGTATAAATAACCACTCCCTCCTAGTAATTCAAAAATAAAATATTAGAATTACTTGGGCCGGGTCAGTCTCATAGGCAATAAATATTTCTTACATCTCCCACTCACACATGAGGGCTAGACATCATCCATAGATAGATCATAATCATATACCACCAATTTCGTACAAGAAAATGGATCGTGTGACCAAAGATAAAATCAAAATAAGAGCTTAGAGCCCATACACCTGTTAAAGATATATATAGCAGCTGTAAGGACCCGATATTAATATGTTAATTAATTTGTGTGTTACAAATATGTATTAATAAATATCGGTTTATAGACGATATTAAAATGCATATTTTATTTATAGAGCACACATAAGTTGAAATAACTCGAACCGGGTCAAGATTTAACCTCGAATGAATAAAATAGGGCACACATTAAATCAATACATATCTAATTTATTAGATATGGATATACATATTCAAAAATATGATAAAGATAATATTATATTCTCCTCTTCACCGTTTCTCTCTCCCTCGTGCGTCGTTTCCTTCTGTTTTTGTTCTTTAAGTTTTTTCGTCGCTTCAAATCGCCGTAACTTTTCCGTCAGTTATCGATTTTTGAAAATAAATATAGTTTCGGAATCCTCTCAACGAGAGCTATCTTTCGATACCTATATTTCATATTTTTATTGAGATTCCCGGAAACCCGTCGCACCAACCGCCGTCGTTCGTCGCCGGAGGTTAGGGGAAAGTTGTATCAGTTGTTTAGACCTTTAATTCCAAGCTTTGAGGTATTTTCAGTAGCTCGGAGCCGATTGAAGGTATCGATTAATTTTCAGAATTTATTTGGGATTAATTTCGAATTTCCAGATTTTTAATATTGGGGATTTTTGAATTTCAGTGTTGATTATTCATTAATGGAGTGTTCAGATGCTCTAAAAAATATAAATGCGAATTTTCAAAATTTGTAGGAATTTTCGGAAAAATTCAGATTGTTCTAATTTCGGTATTTCGACGTTTAAAAATCGTATATTCGATATTTAGACATTGATAGGATGATTTAATATGAAATATGAATATTTGGAAATATTAGTTAATTTTTAGACTTAGTTCATCTAATTCTCAGAGTTATACAAGAGAATAAGAATTCATACGAAATAAATGTTTTGGTTACAGGATTGGACTATTCGAGAAATACTTGAGATATTTCTATGGTAAATTAAGTGTTGGTTGAGGTACGTATGAGCTGTTTATATTACGACGCCTATAATGACATGTAATGATATTAAGTATTTTGTAATGAGTGATAACGTGCTTTATGTGCTTCTGTGAATTATATGATTGCATTCACTCATTTACATTGATTGTTAATGTGCAGAATTGAGAATAATCCAAATTTTCTTTTAATAAAATAAAATAAATTTCAAATATATTTTTATTGAAAATATTAAGGGATATTCGTCAAATAAACATGTTAACAATTTTTCATAGCACGTTGAACCTTGACTCCTTTGATTGCTATTGATATTGATCTCTTGAGATGTATTGAGTCATCGATGGAGCGAGTGACATTATTTAGTGCACTCCTGAGTTAGCACGAGACTGAGCGGGTAGCAACCGTGCTCTCGATGCTACGTACGACACTCCTGATGACAGCATGAGGCCGGACGGGTAGCTCCTGTCTCCCTCGATGCTACGTGTGTGGATTAGCAGTGATGATTCGAGGTCTGTTGCGTTCCTGGCACGGGTGGCCATTGAGATTATTGTGATACGATTATTTGGACTCCATTTGGTATCCCTTATTCCATTGATACCTGTCACACATTGCATTTCATTTCATTGCATTGTACTTGATTTTATTCATGTCAGTTATATTTGTCGTAATTTTTCTAGTTCGTCGTACTGGAGTCCGACCCCTGTTTTCTTTTTATGTTGTGGTTGTTTGTGATTTCATAGTAGGTTATCCAGGGGGATTTGACGCATCTGGTGGAGCGTCATCTAGTGGTACCCAGTGAGACGAGCGTGGAGTCGAGTTCTCAGATATATATATATATATATATAGATATATATATATATATATCAGTTTAGCGAGTTTTATATTTGCCGGGGTGATGCCATGTGTATCTGTATTGATAGTTTTGGACTTTGTTTTGGATTGTTAGTTGCGTGATCGAGCCTTGCCGGCTCTGCATGTGTTTAGTCCTGGCCAGTGCGGCTATAGGTGTAGTGACCCGTATCCTTAATTAACGATTAACGACTATATTAATCGTGTGATCAGGTTTTGAATTACTAATACAAAATTAAGGGAGTTCCTGTTGGATTAACGGACTTCAGAAATTTATTCAGAATGATCAGAAATGGCCCGAAGGGTGACCAGGAACGAAAGAAACGTTTTGGCAGTGATGTCATCCGTGATGTCAAAAATATTACGTCATTGCTTACGCACTTGATGGGACATCGGAAGCAACGATGGGGATCGGAAGCAACGTTCGTCAGGCAGAACGGATGCAATGTTGAGGAACGGACGTTATGTTCCGTGTCTATAAATAGAGGGTCCGAGAATTCATTTCTTACACCTCTCTCCTCTCTTCTCTCTCGATTCCTTAGCCTTCTAACACAGATCTAGGGAAATCCAGGCATCCTATTGGGATTCCAGAAGTGGCATAGCGATCCAGGCGTCGTAGCGAAGCTGTGGCCTAGTTTTGAGGCAATTGTCATCAGCGGGCTGACGACGGACGCAAGTATAGCTATGGTCTCATTAAATTATTTAGGAGTATGCAATAGCTTAGTTAAGGCTTTTAGAACTTAATTTTTGATGCATGAGTAATTGCATTGTAGAGCTGATGTAGGCTTGGAACCTAGAGTGAGACTGGTAGGACTGCCAGGACTGCCTGTAGAAAGGTACGTAAGTACTGACTGAGATAGCCAGTGGGTTTTGCATGCTTATATGTTGCATTTGTGTGTCATATTATTATGCGGCATGTGCATATCATATTGTGCCTGTACATCTTTGAGATGAGCTATGGAGGGCCGCTCAGCTCTGTTCGGATGGTTAATGTCGAGCGCCCCGCTACCGACGGGTTATCCGGCACTGGCATCTGTAAGACGGTCTACGTCCGTTAGGAATGAGCAGTGTACACAGGGTTTGCTCCCCGGGTTGTACCACTCATATCCTAGGCGCCATTACTGAGCAGTTGTATACAGTTATTCAAGATATGGATACCCTATCATTTGCATGCATCATATTTGTATGTTTTACCCGTGCTTTTGTATTGAGCTTAGAGCTCACATCCAATCTTTTCTATGTATCTGGACAGCCCATTTGACGGGGCAGATGTAGGTGCAGGATCGAGCACCAGGAGCTTGGAGTAGCCAGTGACCAGTGGAGACAGGAAGATTAGCTGTAGGTTTTGCCTTTAGGCTTATTTATTCGATTGAGTTGTATAATCGAATTTGTTTAACCGGTTGTATTCTGCCGGTCTACTTTTATTTAAGTCTTCCGCAGCGATTTATTTTAATGCATGCTTAATTTTTCTCTTAACTCTGATTAGGTAGTGGATCCGGGTTGGGTCGCTACAATATGTTTGTAAATTGGTGTTGTGTCTCTATTTTCGAGTATATATTGCTGGTTGTGTTGTGCAGGTTTTTGGGATGTCCTATTTACGAATAGGTCATGCCGAATTTTCTGTAGGCCCAAAACGTAAATTTTTAACTCGTTTTCGCTGTTTACATTAATTAATCCTGGTTGTTTGATCATTAAATATTAAATCAGAACACGGGCCCTTTCATTTGGTATCAGAGCGTAAACTGGGATATACTCGAATTAGAGTATAGGAAACTCGAGTTTAGACACTAACAAAATGGTTGCGTATGTGTGTGACTACTTGTTCTTACGTGACTTGGTTTGTTTGATTTGAACTTATCCGATAGAACTAGTACTTATTGGATTTGGAACTTAGTTTATGAGTTCTTCTTATACTAGTTATATGTTAGTTAAGATATTTCTGCATATATTTAAATCCTTGTGTCTTGTAGAATGGCACCGGGAGGAAGAGGTAGAAAAGGAAAGAAAGTTGTAGAAGAGTCTGCAGAAGAGAATATTAGAAATCTTGATGATATTGTCAGGGGAAGACGTGGTCGACCAGTTGTCCAGCCTCCTAAGGATGTGGAATTAGAGGTGGAACAACAGCCACAGGTAAATCCTGACAAGAGAAAAGCTGTCCAGGCTGAAGCTGATCCAGAAATGGCTAAATTGATTGAGAAGATGGGAGGAATACGCCTAGTGATATCTCAATTTCAGGAGTTGCGTCCTCAAAAGTTCTTTGGCAATGAAGGAAGTGAGAAAGCTGCTAGTTGGTTGAAAAGTCTCAACAATATGTTTAATGGACTAGAATATCCTGATGAAATTCGCCTGAAATTAGTTCATTTTCAACTTAAAGACCGAGCGCAACTTTGGTGGGAAACGACGACAGAAACACTTTCTGATTCTAGTGAAAAGATTACATGGGAAGTATTTCGTAATCAGTTTGCACAAGAATATGCACCACCATCCTATTATTCTGCTAAAGAAGATGAATTTAATCTGTTGGTGCAAGGCAATAAATCTGTTGCTGAATATACTTCTTAGTTTTCTGCTCTTTTGCCTTATGTCCCATACGTTGCAAAGAATGATCGGTAAAAGCTTTCATATTTTTTGAAGGGGCTTACATGAATGATCCATACTTTGGTGACTACTGGAACTCCATCTACTTATATGAAAGCAGTAGAAAAGGCAAAGAATATTGAAGCGAGTTTACTCAGGAGTGAACCACAATCAATCCCAACATCTGTTCCTCAAGGAGCTAGAAGCAGTTCACAGACATCAATGGGTTTACCTCCATATCAGCCTACTCAGTCTTCTCAGCAAGTGAAGAAGCCTTGGTTTAAACTGCGAGGAAAACAATTTAAAAAGAAACAGCAGTCCAGTTCATCGAGTTCCAGTGGTAGTCGTAGTGGAAGTTCAGTTGGATCGTCTGGTAGGGTGTACCTTGACAAATGTGGTGGTAATCATTTGAGTGCACATTGTACAGGATTTCCAGGAATTTGTTATACTTGTGGGCAGGCGGGACATCCGTCTAGAGTATGTCCAAATACTGGAAGACAGCAATTACAACCGTAATAGTTTGGGCAGTTTGCTCCGATACAACCTTATGTTCCGGTACAACCACCTTAGTAGACTAGGTATCCATCTCCTCAGAGTTACAGCGTTTTCCAGGGCCACAGCAGGCACAAGTGCATGCCATGACTCAGGATAAGGCACAAGATGCACCTGGGGGAGTTATTGCAGGTATTTGTTATATTTTTTATTATACTGCACGTATCTTGATAGACACAGGAGCATCTCATTCATTTTTATCTGTTACATTTTCTGATGAGCATGAGATTGCTTTTACTCCATTGTTGGATACTGTGTCTGTAGCTACTCCTGCTGGTGTTTTCTTGATGTCTAATGAGATAATTTTGAATTGTGTGATTAGATTTGAGGATAAGATCATGATAACCAATCTAAACAAACTAGCTATGTCTGGTTTTGACTGTATTCTGGGTATGGATACACTGATGAATTATAGAGTTACTGTTGATTGTTTTCATGGAATTGTGAGATTTAGACCGTATTATGGCAATAAGTGGAATTTTTACGGTAATGATTCACAATCTCGCATTCCATTAGTATCGGCAATGGAAATGTTTAGATTATTGTCGATAGGAAATGAAGGATTTCTGATCTATGCTCTTGATACGACGAAGGATGAGAAATTGAAATTTTCAGATATTCCTGTCTTCAAGGATTTTCCTGATGTATTTCCTGATGAGATTCCGGGTTTTCCGCCTCAAAGGAAAATAGATCCTAGCATTGAGTTGATGCCGGGGACAAGTCCGATTTTTTGAGCTCCATATCGATTAGCTCCAGCAGAATTGAAAGAACTATTCAAACGCTTGAGGATTTATTACGAGCTGTTGTGATGGATTTCAGTGGTGGGCAAGAATCATTAGCTTTGGTGGAATTCTCTTACAATAATAGTTATCAATTATCTATCGGGATGACACCATTTGAAGCCTTGTATGGCAGAAAATTTAGATCTCCGATATGTTGGGAAGAAGTAGGAGAACGATAGTTTTCAGGACCAGAATTTATCCAAGAGACGAAATAAAAGGTTGAACTGATCAGAAATAGAATGAAAGCAGCCCAGGATCGTCAAGTCAGCTATGCTAATAACAGGCGTAGACCTTTAGAATTTCAAGTTGGCGATTTTGTTTTCTTGAAGGTATCACCATTTCTTGGTACTATGAGGTTTGGGCGTAAAGGGAAATTAGCTCCTCGTTATATCGGTCCGTACGAGATTGTTGAGAAGATTGTTATTTTGGCGTATCGTTTGAACTTACCGCAGAGTTTGTCTGTGATACATGATGTATTTCACGTATCTATGTTGTGGAAGTATGAACCAGATCCTTCTCATATCTTGAGGGCTGATGATGTGGAGTTGGATAGTTCCCTTAGCTATGTTGAGTATCCAGTGCAGATTCTTGATCGTAAAGAAAAGAAACTTAGGAACAAGACGATTCCTTTGGTTATGGTGGAATGAAGTAGACATGGGAGAGAAGAAGCTACATGGGAATTGGAGTCTCGAATGCGTCAAGAATGGCCTCATTTGTTTGACAATGTGATGACTTATTCCATGTACTCTGATTTCCCTATGTATTATCAGTGGTAGATGTTTGACTACTTTGTATATAAGTTTGATGTGTGTTTGATTTCGAGGACGAAATCTTCTTTTTAGAGGGGGAGAAATGTAAGGACCTGATATTAATATGTTAATTAATTTGTGTGTTACAAATATGTATTAATAAATATCGGTTTATAGACGATATTAAAATGCATATTTTATTTATAGAGCACACATAAGTTGAAATAACTCGAACCGGGTCAAGATTTAACCCCAAATGAATAAAATAGGGCACACATTAAATCAATACATATCTAATTTATTAGATATGGATATACATATTCAGAAATATGATAAAGATAATATTAAATTCCCCTCTTCACCGTTTCTCTCCCTCGTGCGTCGTTTCCTTCTGTTTCTGTTCTTTAAGTTTCTTCGTCGCTTCAAATCGCCGTAACCTTTCCGTCGATTATCGATTTTTGAAAATGAATATAGTTTCGGAATCCTATCGACGATAGCTATCTTTCGGTACCTATATTTCATATTTTTATTGAGATTCCCGAAAACCCATCGCACCAGCTGCCGTCGTTCGCCGCCGTTCGCCGCCGCCGATCGTCACCAGAGGTTAGGGGAAAGTTGTGTCAGTTTTTTAGACCTTTAATTCCAAGCTTTGAGGTATTTTCAGTAGCTAGGGTTTCGAATTTTGGGTATTTCGATTCAATTGACATCCGATAATTGATATTTGATTTATTATTGGTTGTAGGTATTATATCGGAGCCGATTGAAGGTATCGATTAATTTTCAGAATTTATTTGGGATTAATTTCAAATTTTCAGATTTTTAATATTGGGGATTTTTGAATTTTAGTGTTGATTATTCATTAATGGAGTGTTTAGATGCTCTAGAAAATATAAATGCGAATTTTCGAAATTTGTAGGAATTTTCGGAAAAATTTAGATTGTTCTAATTTCGGTATTTCGACGTTTAAGAGTCATATATTCGATATTTAGACATTGATAGGATGATTTAATATGGAATATGAATATTTGAAAATATTAGTTAATTTTTAGACTTAGTTCCGCTAATTCTAAGAGTTATACAAGAGAATAGGAATTCATACGAAATAAATGTTTTGGTTACAGGATTAGACTATTCGAGAAATACTTGAGATATTTCTATGGTAAATTAAGTGTTGGTTGATGTACGTATGAGCTGTTTATATTACGACGCCTATAATGGCATGTAATGATATTAAGTATTTTGTAATGAGTGATAACGTGCTTTATGTACTTCTGTGAATTATATGATTGCATTCACTCATTTACATTGATTGTTAATGTGCAGAATTAAGAATAATCCCTATTTTCTTTTAATAAAATAAAATAAATTTCAAATATATTTTTATTGAAAATATTAAGGGATATTCGTCAAATAAGCATGTTAACAATTTTTCATAGCACGTTGAGCCTTGACTCCTTTGATTGCTATTGATATTGATCTCTTGAGATGTATTGAGTCATCGATGGAGCGAGTGACATTATTTAGTGCACTCCTGAGTTAGCACGAGACCGAGCGGGTAGCAAACGTGCTGTGGGGACCTCGGGTGCTAATCTCATCGTAAGGGGCAAATTAACATTTAATCAAATAAATAATACAGGACATTTGACGACGCAAAACCTTACATTTGGCGACGCAAAAACACGTCGCTAAAAGAATTTTTTTTAAAAAAAAATACACGGACCTTGGTCCAGACCATGCACGGACCAAGGCACGGGGTCCGTGCCTCTTCTGAAACTGGGTCCGTGCCCATGGCTGAAATCGAAATTGAAGGATTTGCAAGGCAGAGTCCACCCGGACCCTTGCACGGACCGTGACACAGGGTTCGTGCCATGTACTAAAAATTAAGAACTCAAGCTTTTCAAGTCTGAAAAATGATATAATCTATCATATAAGCTTTTCAACATGAATCTACATAATTGACATGCATTTAAACATCAATCTACATATCTGTAATACATGAAATCTCAAGTATCATTCAATACTTAACAACAACAATTATTGTTGTTGTTTTATCATGTCTACCAAATCATAAAATACATGTCATCTGCTTAAAACCCGAGTCACCACTTCTAATATTTCAATCTCGTGCTATCCAAGCCATGTCTGACTTGATCATACCCCAACCTGATGCAATGCACATATACAAACAAAGCAACAGTCGGATAACTCCGGTGAGAATAAATCTCAGTATGAATAACATGCATATACATCATTAAAGCATATTGAATCTATATGCCATAATAATCTTCAATCATAAAACATGTAATAACATGTAAATCATAGAATCATAGTCGACCCCCTTAAATTCTTAAAGCATAACTATTCATCTAAGGTAATCTCATACCAAGCATATAAACATATTCACATCTTGAATGGAATATAATAACATGCTAGCATTTATAAACGCATATTCTAAACCATAGAAATCTCTAGGTTAATGCATAAATGCAATGCATGTGTCAAGGAATAGACTATCAAATCTGATATCAATAAATCGTAGTTCTGGGATCCCGGGGAAATAAAATCTTTAACTAACCACCGATTCTTCCAATCGATGTGGTGTTAAATATCTCAATTTCCCTGACTTTGGTGCAACTATAATGAGTCATATAACTCTGGAAATAAATCTATATTCCGTGCCATGATTCATCTGACTCTGGAAGTAAATCTACATTTCATGCCACTCAACTACAGTTCTCCAAACGCCATCTGCACTCTAGGCCTTTCAACCCTCTGTGCTTTTCAGGCTGGAGTTCAAGATGAATGCAACATAATCTGGATGCATCAAATCATACATAAGCTAAAACAACATCTTGAACACATAAATCATATAATCATATGATCATATAATCACTCAAGAATACCGATAAATTTGTAAGCATCGCATGGAATACGTAAAACATGTTTAATACAGAAAAGAATATAAATCAAAGAAGACAAGTAAACATTTACATAAATATTCTGGGAATTCAAGAAGATATCTATCTTGAATAATCTATCCCATTTATGTAAACGTAAACAATAATATATATTAAACATTCATGTATGTGATTTTAGGCAACTCGATAATCAGAAACAATCTCGAGTTATTCTGCCCATCTTATTAATGTCTATTCATACCTTTTGATCTCGAGTTTTAGATGCTCCAATTCTGGACAAATAACATCAAAGAACTTCTATCAAAATTTGCTCAAATCATTACAATCATTCAAAGCAAACTAGCTTCAAACCTTCTTCCATCTTTCTTGGTTCAAAGGCTAACTTCTCGAGCTCGCCGACTCGAAATCGATATGTTGCAATTCAAATCTGAAATGCATTGATATATACTTCAAGATGAGCTTTCAATATCATTTAATTCTTATTTAGGTGCAAACAATCTAACAACTTGATCACGTGACCGGAATTCAAACCAAAGGCGTAACGGATCAAAACCGGAAATTCTAAACACATGAATATCATCAATACTATGATCTCAACATGATAGCTTCACCAAATTAGCAGAAAAATCTCGAAATCATCAGCCCTAAAAATTCATAATTTCGAAAATTCTTTCAAAAATCGAAATCATGTTCAAACGACGATCTTTTCTCGATCCGTCTTAGATATGCTATCGTCGTATATGCTAGAACATGTTTATACAATCAAATCTTAATTCTAACATCATAAAATTCAAACATGGTAGAACTTCATAAAACTTACGTCAAAACGTATCACTCTGAGCTGTGATCGCAAATATATGATCAATCGAAAATTCTACCGGGCGGATCAAAAGATATGGAAGCTTAAAAGATCAAAAATGGACTTGGAACCCTTGTTTCCCCATTCTCTCGTTTGATTATGGATTTTTGGGCTGCAATCTGATCATTTTCTACAGATTACACGTTTAAAAACACAAGTTGCAAAGAAAATTGCACTTTGGCCCCTAAACTTTGGCATAATTGCAAATTAGTCCTCGGACAAGCGATTTAATTCAATTTCAATCCTAAATAATTTAAGAATATTAGAATTTAAGTCTAAACTCTAAATATTCTCAAATTATATATTCTTGGATTAAAATTAAATAATTTCAGACCTTATCGCATTTTAGTCCTTGAATTTCTCATATTTACAAATTGGCCCTTGCTCGAATTTCATCCTCAAATTAAATCCTTGATATTTATAATCTTGGAATTTACATCTTAAATTCCATAAATATCAATTTAAATATTTTTAATCTTTTAATTTAAGAATTTCGGATATTAAAATCTTAAAATTCGAAATCCTCAAATTAAATAGTTTTGACCCGAAATTGAAATCACTAATTTTCATAAATTCTTAAATTCATCTTTTCACTCTTATTCGGAATTTAACTCTTAAATCCCGTCATTAAGAACTTAATATTTTTGGGCCTTACACGTGCTCTCGATGCTACATACGACGCTCCTGATGACAGCATGAGGTCGGACGGGTAGCTCATGTCGCCCTCGATGCTACGTGTGTGGATTAGCAGTGATGATTCGAGGTCTGCTGAGTTCCTGGCACGGGTGGCCACTGAGATTATTGTGATACGATTATTTGGACTCCATTTGGTATCCCTTATTCCATTGATACCTGTCACGCATTGCATTTCATTTCATTGCATTGTACTTGATTTTATTCATGTCAGTTATATTTGTCGTAATTTTTCTAGTTCGTCGTACTGGAGTTCGACCCCTGTTTTCTTTTTATGTTGTGGTTGTTTGTGATTCCATAGCAGGTTATCCAGGGGGATTTGACGCATCTGGTGGAGCGTCATCTAGTGGTACCCAGTGAGACGAGCGTGGAGTCGAGTTCCCAGATATATGTATATATCAGTTTAGCGAGTTTTATATTTGTCGGGGTGATGCCCTGTGTATCTGTATTGATAGTTTTGGACTTTGTTTTGGATTGTTAGTTGTGGGATCGAGCCTTGCCGGCTCTGCATGTGTTTAGTCCTGGCCAGTGCGGCTATAGGTTTGTAAATTGGTGTTGTGTCTCTATTTTCGAGTATAAATTACTGGTTGTGTTGTACAGGTTTTTGGGATATCCTATTTACGAATAGGTCATGCCGAATTCTCTGTAGGCCCAAAATGCAAATTTTTAACTCGTTTTTGCTGTTTACATTAATTAATCCTGGTTGTTTGATCATTAAATATTAAATCAGAACACGGGCCCTTTCAGCAGCTCATTTCAAAGTATTCATGGGGACATCTACTCAGTATACCCCAGATTTGTTTTACTACACTAATCAATGTATCTCTTGTCCCAAACAAAATAATAAGATCATACTTGATTCATGTTCTAACAACTAAGTTAAACATAATTAGCTGTCATGTGAATACAAAGCAAGTGTCAAAATAAATCTTTCTTTCTCACTGAAATCTTTGAATCTTTATTTTAACTATTTTCTATAAACATGTACCACATTATCGAATCATTCATAGTTACTGGTAGTGTGCTAAAGTAGCATCACTAAAATAATAAAATTAAAGAAATAGTTGAAATTCTGAAGGGTATAAGATTAGGTTTGTATATTAACCTATAGATCTCACACAATGAGTAGGGACTCAACTAATTATAATTCAAATGGCCAATTCAGTACACGTGGATGAAGCACGTGCTATGATGTATTTCTTCCTCTTTGGAAGTGTGTGTCATATATATATAAAATATTCACAATGTGTTCAAGTGTGTCTCAACACTTAATTTGAGTTTTCTTCTCTTTTATCCTCCAACATGTATGGATATAACAAAAACTCTAATCTGGCTATAAGAAAACTTTAATGGATTTTGAGAAAATCCATTCCGATTACAATTGAAAAAATGAAGTAATCTTGGTAATTCATGACCAAGGCAACATGTGTATGGATTTGTTCACTACAAAATCAATACTGTCTCTTCTCTGCATCTTTCGCTTAGCATCAGAGGCGATTTCTCGTATGAGAGAGCCAATATCAACTTCTCAGACATACTGTTAATGCGCAGATAAATTATTCATAAAGCGAATGCATGTGTACACATAACGCATAATGAAATAATATCATAATAACGAGCATAATATCTTTAATATTTATGTGTTCTGCTACAATCACATCCTATGTATTCCAAGAGATCAAACATGATCTATAAAGATATATATCTCTTGGTATTGGCTTAGTAATAAGAATCAACTACCATCATGCGTGTAGGCATGTAGTCACCTCGTTCTTTTCAACAATATCTCTGATGAAATTGTACTTTGTATCGATATATTTGGTTTTCCCATGATATTTAGGGTGTGTTTACTTAGCTTGATAACAATAGGATAAGCTTATTAATGCAACTTAATCCATTGTTTACTTTTAAAAAAATCAAATCTCTCAAATCTCAAGGCCCGTCATTTAACCCTAATTCATGAGATTGGACATCCTTAATTACACAAGGGATAACACATTCAAACCAATATTTGTGGAAAAAAAATGCACATAAATCCTAATCTATCCTCCTTCAATTCTTTTGTTTTCCTCCCAATTTCTTTCCGTCTCTCTCTTTTTTATAACTCGATTTATCAATTTTATTATTTTTGAAAAAATATATATTTTTATACCTACTAATTTTGATAAATAAAAATGCCTCCATGTGAATCAATAATAATTTAGTTCAAAAATAACTCAATTCAAATTATATGAATACAAAATTAAGCATAAGATTGTATATCATAAGTGGAGGGTAAAACTGTCATTCATTCTTCAATCATTATTTCAATTCCAAAATTAATAACTCGAAGTAAACATGTTACTGTTTATCCATCATAATTCTAAATTCTTCAAAATCATTTTTATAATCCTAATATGATTTATCCACGTGTAATCTCATCCCACTAAGTAAATGCAACCTTATGGTATTTTGTGTAATAAATTGCTGATTGATTATCGCAATAAACTGTTACATCTCCCAAGGAACTGCTTACTATACCTAAATGATCTAGGAATCTTCTCAACCAAACATCTTCTTGCATTGCAGAAGCGCACGCCACAAATTCTCCTTCTATTGTATATAGAGTAGACATGTTTCTTTCTTGTTTCTCCAAGATATGCATCCACCATTTAACAATAAAGCATATCCAAAGGTGGATTTACGTTCATCTAAATCACCACCCTAGTAAGAATTTTTGTATTGCATCAGTGTTATATCCTTTATTTATAACATAGGAAATAATATGTAGCGCATTTTAGGTATCTCAAAATTCTTTTACCGAACTTCAGTGTCTTCTTCCTGTGTTCGATTGATACATGCTGACCAGACCCCGACATAAAAAATATCTAGATGAGTACACATCATTTAGTACATCAAACTCTCAACTACACTAGATTGGTCTTGTCCATTTTATTTTTCACTTCATATGCATAACGTCTAAAACATTTAAATGCTTCAGATTTATGTGAAATCAAATAGACATGCCCAAAATGTTCTAAGAAATGGTAGACGTGCGGTCACCTACCGCCTAGTGCCTAGATGCTTAGGCGGCCTAAATATCTAATTATTCTAGTCCGATCCATCTTAATATTTCTTCAATAATTCCTCTTTATCTAATTTACTTGTCTAAGTGGTATTTTTTCAAGTCTAAATATTCTAATTATTCCTGTTCATAATAATATTTCACCAAAAATTCATCGTTATCGAATTCAAATCAAAATACATTACATATTTATCGTTTTCATCAGATAAATATTGATGAAAAAATATGTGAAATATTTTTTTTCAAAAAAAAATAAAATTAAAAAATATAAAATATTATATGTTAATCTAGGCGGATTTTGATGTGTCTAGGCGGTGATTAGGTGGCTTAGACGGCCAATTATGTAATAACTTCCAAAAGCTTCAATTGTCTAAAAATCGGGGCAGTGTGCAACTGCCTAGCACCTAGACGCCGCCTTTTAGAACACTAAATGACCATAAGGAGTTAAATCATCTATAAACGTAATGAATTAAGAGGCTCCTTGTCTAGCCTTCACATTTATTGGACTACATATGTCTGAATGAATCAATTGCAATGGAAACTTTGCCCTGATTGCTTCTCCAAATGGTTTCTGTGTCATTTTACCAGCAAAACAGTGCTCACAATTTGACAAATAAAATTTATAAAGAGAACCTAAGAGTCCTACTTTTATTATTCGATTCATCTTGTCTTGCCTTATGATGCCTAATCTAGCATGTCAAGTATAAGCATCCACATTTGCATTACTAGATGAAAATACATTTAACGAAACACAACGATCAACATAATAGCTAAATAGTTGTCGGTCACTGCATAACCCGTATCCATTTTTACGAGCTTAAATGATTAAAAATGATTAAAAGATTCCAATTTGAATTAACCAAGTGATTAATTGGATCAGAAATATGGAATCAGGACTTCGGAACCACCGAAGAGATCGAACCATCCGAAGTAGGTTTGGAAGCACCGAACCATAGTAGCTGAGATCGGAAGCAAAGGGTGAGTTCGGACCTCCGAACGTGAGATCAGAGCTTCCAAAGGTTATGCCATGCATACTAATGATGTGTCGTCAGTGTTTGGACACGGAGACACATGCATGATAACAGAACGTTTGAAGGGTGGGATTAGAGCTTCCGAATAGCTAGGGAAGTTTGGCACGGGGAAGACATGCGAGTTCAGAGCTTTCGAACCCTTACCTACAAATAGGGCATTCTATATTCAAAATCCTTGCTCAAATTCAGTGAATTCACTCTCCTTCTTGGTGTTTCTTGAGTGTTTCTAGACATCTAGATGAGGTCCGGGCAATAGCGAGGCGCTTCTGTAGTCGTAGCGGAGTTGTGCCTAAGAGATAGGGCTTTTGACAGCAAATGGCTGACTACGGACATAGGTATAGCCCTAGATACCTAATGGTACTAGAGAGTATATATTAATTTAGTTAAGACTTATATACAGTAATATTGATATGATAAATATTGTCTTGTAGGATTGGACCATACAATGGTGCTACTAGGACTGCCTTGTGAGGTACGTAAGTACTGACTGAGATTGACAGCAAGTATGCATGCTTATATGTTTCATTTTATGTGTCATGATACATGTTTTAATTCTTTGATATTTATGTTGCATGTGCATATTCATGTTTAACCGTGTCTGCTTTGAGATAGCCTTTGTAGTAGGATCGCTCAGCCCTATATTCCTTGTTATATAGTCCAACACAGGTAGAGCTGTGTTGACGGGGACTGACGCTATAGTGGTTCGGAAGAGTGTGTTCATGAACCCAGTGGATTTGACCCCAGATGGTACTACATATTCATTGGCGCCCAGACTGTAACGCCCCGTTTTTATCTTAAATGAGTTTATTTGAGTTAATTAGAGATTACAGAGTTCTCGAGCCGGTTTGATTTTGATCAGGGTCTTTTTTGCAAATTTTGGAAATTTCAGGGACTAAAACGCAAATATTGATTTTTATATATTATCTACACTTGGATTTGATTGGAGAAGCTTTCTTCTCCTTCCTCAAGCATGCCTCCTCCATTGTAGACGCCACTTTTGGGCTTTTGAGCTTTGTGATTTCATCCCGGGCTCGATCCGTCCGTTGGAAATTATTTCTGAAGGCAGATTATCGATCACTGCAGTGAGAGCTCTGTTATATCGTAAGTTCTTCTTCGATCCGATACATTCTAGTTTTTGGATGTTGTTAGAATCGTTCTAGATTCGAGTATGTTGTTCTTGACAGAGTTCTGATCGTTAATTATCTGTCGGTTTTGAAATAGAGCGACGTTCGGAATTGTTATGATTTTTGAAAGCTATTTTCGAAAATGTGAGTTTTGAGATTTGTTGGGTTTGTCTTGTTGTTGTTGTATTAGCATTGAATTGAGTTGTTATCGGTATTGAACTGCCGTCTGCGTTGCCGGTTTGTTCAGTTATAGCCGTTATGCCGTCGGTTTGAGTTTTGGGGATTTTGAACCGTTTTTGAGTTGTTGGAACTTGGCTTATAAGTTGATCTTGGTTATTGATCATTCATTTGTCTCCGTACAGATCCGTTTGGAGGTATCAAGCCCAGTGTTAGCAGCTGTTTGATCATTTCCGAGATTTGAACAAAGAACGGTATAGAGCATTTCCTTGAACCGTTGCCTTGTTGTTGTTAGATTATATAGTTGTTGATACAGTCTCTTTTGTAGCGTATCCGGAGTTGGAAGCTACTGCATTGAAAGGTAAAAGCAGTCATCGTAGCAGAATAGCATACTCGGGACTGTGGTTCTCGAGTTTTCCCTTTTGAAATCACGTACTTGCATCTATACTTGTTCTAGCATGAGGAACTTGTGTTTTGTTTGATTGTTTTGGCTTTTGTTAAATGGCTTATGTGTTATGTTTCTGTTATGCATTCATCTTGAGCCAATCTTGTTTTCAGCGGGCAGAATCGCCCTTTTTGTTTAAACGTTTGGGAACTATGATTGAGTGGCCTAGGTTGTAGTATTTTTTCTAGTGCTAGCATACTCATTATGGTTGCTCAAAGTCTAAAGGAGTGGGATACATGGCACCACCTTGATTGGGAGAGTCGGTGAGTTGTTACGTGATCTCATCCTCGGGATCCCAAAAGCAGAGCAGCACTCCCTTGTTTATCAGAATTGATATCCTGGTTTTAAAGACATGCATATATTTAGCTTCGACTTGAATATGTTGTTTGATAGCATGTTGTATATCCATTATTTGATATGTTGCTTTTACTGGGATTATCATTCTCACCGGTTATCCGGCTGTTGCTTTGTTTTGTATGTGTACTTGGAAACAGGTGGGGCAAGATCAAGTCAGAAGAGGCATGGTTAGCTCCGAGGGAAAGTTGTAGCAGTGAGACTCGGTTTAGAAGTCGTGTCAGCATGTCTACCTAGCGTTGTTAGAACATGTTTAGATATCGAACTTCGTTATTATGTTGTATTGACATGCAAGCTTTGCCGTATTGTTATCGTGGCATGTTCTATTTTGGAGTAGTTGTTAAACTCTAGAACTTCATGTATTAATCGGAGGAACTGCATTTATAATGTATGTGTTGATTTGGATTGCATTGGAATAGATTTAGATGGAGTTGCAAGCATGCTTTCTGCTGTTCTGTTTCTGCTGTAGGGGGCGCCCGAGCTGCAATTTTTAGCAGCCCGAGCGCACCCCACCCCGAGACCAGTAGCGCCTCTGTCCAGGGCGCGCTCGAGCGGCGGTTTTTGGCCGCCCGAGCGCGGCCCTCTTTTAAAAAAAAAAATTTTTTTTTTCCTTTGCTTTGCTTTTAGTTCTTAGATCTTGGATGCTTAATTATTGTTTAATCCGAGATTAGTTGTTGAGAACCGAGGTCTCACAATAAGTGGTATCAGAGAGTTAAAATTCTTGGTTGAACTAGAGTGAGCGGGGTAGATCGAGTCTGCATGTATTGGCTCCTCGCATGTGTTTGAATTATTTTAACTGTGTACTTAATTCCATGCGAGCATGCTTTATTATTGAGAATTATTGAGTTACATGATTATGTGATTTAATTTATAAATCATGATCTACTTGAAATATAACTGTTTCTGTTATCGACTGGTATCCGATATTCCAAGCAGTTGTAAGGGCACTGATTGTAGCGATTGAGATATCTCGTGTCCTAACCTTTGATTATCAGATGGGTCCTCGTCGAGTGATAAACAGAAACACACCGCCAGTTATCCCTGCGACTGAGCAAGCTAGCACTGAGGTTGATCAGTTGGATGCTTCAGCGACTCCTATGGAAACGTTGCTGAAGAGGTTTCAGTCGTTCAATCCGCCGTTGTTGATGGGTTCAGAAAATCCAGTTGACTGTGAAAGTTGGTTGGATGATATGGATCAGTTGTTTGATTCCATTGACTACACAGATGACCGCCGAATCAGGTTAGTAATTCATCAGCTGCGTGGTGGTGCTAAGAGCTGGTGGATCATGACAAAGAAAGCATTTGAGAGTAGAGGTACAGAGGTTACTTGGACTCTTTTTAAATCTGAGTTTTATAAGCGGTTTTTCCCTATCTCGTATCGTAAGAATAAGGGAGCAGAGTTTGCAAATCTGAAGCAAGGGAATCTGATCATTGAAGAGTATGTGGCTAAGTTCGATAGTCTGTTGCGTTTTGCACCGCTAATTGCCGGAGATGAAGAAGCTAAGGCAGATCAGTTCATCAACGGGTTGAACCCCGATGTCTTCACGTTGGTTAACACCAACAGGCCTAGCAACTTTGCGGATGCCATGAATTACGCAAAGGGAGCAGAAGCAGGCTTGTGGAGGCAAAGAGGTAATCAGGGGGCACCTCAGCAGCAGAGGCAGTATCAGAACCAACCATCTCAGTACCAGAATCAGCCACCTCAACATCAGAACCAGCAGCAGAGGTATGAAGGTGGTAGCGGTGGGGGAAACAGAAAGGATCAGTACAAAGCAAGAGGTAAACAGTTCAAGAGGCAAGGAAACAGTTCGTCCAGTTCCAGTGGTTCGAAGCAATTCGGTTCAGGACCGAGTTCTGGGTCATCATCCTTGTACTGCAGCAAGTGTGGAGGAAGACACTCACCGGATCAGTGTGTGGGAGTCTTCGGCAATTGTAACACATATCAGCAACCGGGACACTTCTCTAAGGTGTGCCCTCAACGTAACAGAGATAGAGCTCAGAGTGGGAGTTTGTCTAGACCTGCAGCTCAGCCTGAGAGGCAGTCTTCTGCAGTGCACTCTTTCCAGCCTCAGCAGCAGAACCGACAGGGAGGTAACTCTAGTGCAAATCAGCCTCCGAGACAGCAAGCACGAGTCTTTGCATTGACAGAGGATCAGGCTCAGGCAGCACCTGACGATGTCATAGCAGGTAACTGTTCGATTTTCGGTTATTCTGCTCATGTCTTGATAGATACGGGTGCTTCCCATTCTTTTATCTCTGAGAAATTCGTATTATTGCATGCTTTGCCAACTGAATTGTTGCCTACAGTAGTAGCTGTTACTTCACCTTTGGGTGGAGGAATTGTTTCTGTCAGATTAGTCAGGAACTGTGAACTGTGTTTTGAAGGAAATTTGTTAGAATTCGAATGTATTGTACTTGGACTGTCAGACTTTGATTGTATTGTCGGGATAGATGCTTTAACCAAGTACAGGGCGACACTCGATTGTTTCCAGAAAGTTGTCAGGTTCAGACCGGAAAGGGCAGACGAGTGGAAATTATTTGGTAAGAGTTCTCGATCTAGAATTCCTTTGATTTCAGTGTTATCTATGACTCGTTTGCTACAGAAAGGTGCAGAAGGATTTTTGGTGTATGCAGTTGATGTACTGAAATCTAGCCCAGCTTTGGTCGATATACCAGTGGTTAGAGATTTTGCGGATGTGTTTCCGGAAGATGTTCCTGGATTGCCGCCTATTTTAGAAGTCGAATTCAGTATTGACTTAGTGCCAGGTACTCAACCTATTTCAAAAGCTCCTTATCGTATGGCACTTGTTGAATTGAGAGAGTTGAAGGAGCAACTTGAGGATTTGATTGCCAAGGGATACATCAGACCTAGTGTATCGCCTTGAGGTGCTCCTGTTCTATTCGTTCGGAAGAAGGATGGTTCTATGCGACTCTGTATCGACTACCGTCAATTGAATCAGGCTACAGTTAAGAACAGGTATCCTTTACCCCGAATAGATGACTTGTTTGATCAGCTGCAGGGTTCTTCTGTCTACTCTAAGATTGATCTGAGGTCAGGTTATCACCAGTTGAGAGTGCGAGAGGAAGACGTTCCTAAGACAGCATTCAGGACGAGGTATGGTCACTTTGAGTTTATAGTCATGCAGTTCGGTTTGACTAATGCCCCAGCGGTTTTTATGGGTTTGATGAACCGTATCTTTCAACGTTATTTAGATGAGTTCGTAATTATCTTTATCGATGATATTCTTATCTACTCGAAGAACCGTACTGACCATGCAGAGCACTTGAGAACCGTACTGCAGATTTTGCGAGTTGAGCAGTTGTTTGCCAAGCTGTCTAAGTGTGAATTCTGGTTAGATCGAGTTGTCTTTCTCGGTCATATTATTTCTGAAGATGGGATTTTTGTCGATCCCAGCAAGATTGAAGCGGTTATGAATTGACCTAGACCTACTTCAGTGCCGGAGATCCGAAGCTTCATGGGTTTAGCTGGTTATTACCGTCGTTTCATCGAGGGTTTCTCGTCTATTGCCAAGCCAATTACCCAGCTGACTCAGAAGAATGCGCCTTTTGTTTGGACTCCAGATTGTGAGGCTAGCTTTGTTGATCTGAAGAGGAGACTGACCAGTGCTCCAATTCTTTCTATTCCGAAGGGTACTGGAGGTTTCACAGTATATTGTGATGCTTCTAACCGAGGCTTGGGTTGTGTTCTTATGTAGCATAAGCATGTGGTGGCGTATGCATCGAGGCAGCTGAAACCGCACGAGACTCGTTATCCGGTCCATGATCTTGAACTAGCTGCGATCGTCTTTGCTTTGAAGATCTGGCGTCACTATCTTTATGGTGAGTCCTTCGAGATCTTTTCTGATCATAAGAGTCTTAAGTACTTGTTTTCTCAGGCAGAGCTGAATATGAGACAGAGAAGGTGGTTAGATCTATTGAAAGATTTTGACTGTGAGATCAAGTATTATCCGGGGAAGTCGAATGCAGTTTCAGATGCGTTGAGCCGAAAGCTTTGTTCTTTATCTCTTTCTACTATTTGTGTTTCTCAGTTGATCGATGATTGTTGCACTTCTGGTTTAGAGTTTGAAACAGATAGGGAGACTATCAGAGTGTTTGCTATTCAAGCCGAACCGGAATTGTTTATTGCAATCAGAGAAGCACAGAAGTCTGAGCCGAGCATTAAGGTTTCAGTAGAGAAAGTCAGATCTGGGCATCAGTCAGAATTCCAGGTTAGAGATGACGTCTTGTTTGTGAATAACCTTATTGTTGTGCCTGATATTTCGGAGTTGAGACAGCGTATTCTTCGAGAGGCTCATTGCAGTCGGTTCAGTGTTCATCCTGGAGGTCGTAAGATGTACAACGATCTGAAGAGTCAGTTCTGGTGAAAGAGAATGAAGGGCGATGTTGCGAGATTTGTATCTCGGTGTTTGAACTGTCAGCAAGTGAAAGCAGAGCGGAAGCGACCAGGTGGTCTATTGCACAGCTTATCCGTTCCTGAATGAAAATGGGATCACATTTCTATGGATTTCGTCACGAAGCTACCACGATCCGTTCGAGGATGCGATGCCATTTGGGTAGTGATCGACCGATTGACGAAGTTTGCTTGTTTTATTCCGTACAAGTGTTGGAGAACGCGGCGATCAGATCAATCAGAATTGATACCCGGTGCAGCGGAAGTTTAAAAATTTTATATGGAACGATTCCATAATGGGTATCAAAACTTTACGATTAAATTGTGTGTGTAAAAATTAAATAACAATTATAAATTTTTACCTCCAATCTCGAATCGAGATTTTGGACACCAACAGATTGCTCTGCTCTTGTTGTATATCCCTGGAACTGATGGACGAACTGTTCTTCAATCAGGTCCACGAACGGATAATTAATCCCTCTGATAGATTGCACTAGAAAATCTATCAGAAGTTTCTACGAAGAGATTAACGAATTTGATCCGTTAAACCAGACTGTAATTCAAAATTCACAGACTGGATTTACCGAGCAGAGGGGAAAAGGGGGCAGCCACTTCAGAGGAAAAATACTAGGGTTTTTCGAAAATTTTGTGACCTGTTGTGTGTAATTTCTGTACTGCAATAACTTATTTATAATGTAGGCCGCTAACAGCTTAGGGCCCATTAGTCATAAGTTCAAGGCCGACAAGCAAAGCCCGCATGTTCAGAAATTAATATAAAATTCATCATGACTCCGATTGATAAACCGATTTCACCAATGTGCACAGAAACCATTTCTGCACCTTTTAAAGTCAAGATAAATTTTTCTGAATCCGAATTCAGTGATTTCCAAAAATGTCCATCCCTATGTCATTTTAGGAAATCTTACTCCTCTACTCTTAAATAAGAAGTCCAACTTCTTTGTTCATTAAATTTAACTCTTTAAATTTAACTATCTCAACGGGGATTAAAAATCCATTACTCTGTGTGACCCTCAAAGGTTCAGGGATACAGCTAGCCGTGGGCTCACAACTCCTTGTGACTCGGAACAACAATTTCCGACTTGCCCATCGAATCATGGTAAGAGCGCCTAGCAACATCGCCCCATGATTCCCTAGGTATCACTGATAGTGCTTGCAAGAACCAATAGATTTTGGTTAGCGTACAGTACGGCCCCTTCATCCATATATCCCGATCGAATCAACAACCATTGGTAAATCGAGAGTCGTTCGAGATTCGATAACTATGCAATACATCTTGAAGATCAAATAGTGACATCGCATGTGCTACTAAGAAACCATTTCTTAAAACACATCATGTACTCTGGCCAGAGATTCGTCACACTAATATCTCCTCAGATCGCATAGGATATCCACACTCGCAAGTATGTGGTGAATCCTTGACAACAAAGCATCGACTCCTATATGTGTTGTAACTGTACCCAATCCCGACACCTGATGACCCCAATAGAGTCGGTAAATGAGTCAAAGCACAGTACTAGCATATAGAGTCTCAATGATGTTTCAAGTAGTAAGGACTAATGGTGTACAACCAAAACCGCGGACTTTATCCACTCGATAAGTGATAACCACTTGGAAAGTCCGGATAGGGTAGTTCGATCATTCATCGTATGAATATCCATTTGCATGCTTCGAACATCTCTATGTTCCTTACCAATGAAACGTGGTACTCTGCATCGCAAATGCTAGTCTCAAACTCGAGCGATCCTTATCCTTATTATCGGACGGCTTAATCGACTAGGAAGAGTTTAGAATACACAGTGACTATAAGATGTGTTTCATGATAGACATCTCCATGTTCTACCACATCTTACATACACTATAGTATATTCAAGGTCTTTATCAAAACAACAATAGTATATCACAATATAACAATATGAAGAAAGATAAAGTCATTGCCATTAATAAAAGTGTAAATTATATTAAACAAAAGATTGTTTATACAAAGAGTCATCAAAGCTCTTAGCCACAAGTTGGCTCACCGGGCACCTACTCTTTCAACAAGATGACGTATCGTCATGATCAGATGGCTGAGTTGTATGTTAGAAATATTGTGAGATTTCATGGTGTGCCAAATTCGATCGTTTCAGACAGAGATCCTAGATTCACTTCTCACTTCTGGCACAGTCTTCAGGGGGCACTTGGTACTCGATTGCATCTGAGTACAGCTTATCATCCTTAGACCGATGGACAGTCAGAGCGGACTATCCAGACGTCAGAGCATATGCTGCGAGCGGTGGTGCTAGACTTTGGCACTAGTTGGCAGGATTCTTTGCTTCTTGTCGAGTTTTCTTACAACAACAGCTTCCAAGCGAGTATCGGTATGGCGCCTTTTGAGGCATTGTACGGTAAGAAATGCCGATCTCCGTTGTTTTGGGATGACTTGTCCGAGTCACCAGATTTGGGACCGGATATGCTTAGAGATATGGCAGAGCAGGTTAAGATCATTCAGACCAAAATGAAGACAGCTCAAGATAGACAGGCAAAGTATGCGAATGTCAGACGTCGACCTCTGAGTTTTGAGCAGGGAGACCGTGTTTTCCTTAAGATTTCTCCGTTCAGAGGCACCGTCAGATTTGGTAAGAGAGGGAAGTTATCTCCGAGATTCATCGGGCCGTACGAGATTCTCGAGAAGATAGGCGATCTTGCCTACAGACTTGCACTTCCTCCGTCTTTATCTAGTATTCACGACGTTTTTCACGTCTCTATGCTGCGAAAGTATCATCCAGATTCTTCTCATATCCTTCAGCCTGACGAAGCCGAGTTAGACGAGACTCTGAGCTACTTTGAACGACCGATTCAGATCCTTGATCGGAAATAAAAGCAACTCAGAACCAAGTCGATCCCGTTAGTGAAGGTGCAGTGGAGCCGTCACGGCGTTGAGGAAGCAACTTGGGAGACAAAGTCTAGCATGAGACAGCGTTTTCCAGAGTTATTCGGATGACGTGAGTTCTTCTTACTGTCTTTAGTTCTTTATTCTATCTTATGAGTTGTGGTTCTCATTAATTTTGAGGACGAAATCTCTTCTTAGTGGGGGAGAATTGTAACGCCCCGTTTTTATCTTAAATGAGTTTATTTGAGTTAATCAGATATTACAGAGTTCTCGAGCCGGTTTGATTTTGATCAGGGTCCTTTTTGCAAATTTTGGAAATTTCAGGGACTAAAATGAAAATATTGATTTTTATATATTATCTACACTTGGATTTGATTGGAGAAGCTTTCTTCTCCTTCCTCAAGCACGCCTCCTCCATTGTAGACGCCACTTTTGGGCTTTTGAGCTTTGTGATTTCATCCCGGGCTCGATCCGTCCGTTGAAAATTATTTTTGAAGGCAGATTATCGATCACTGCAGTGAGAGCTCTGTTATATCGTAAGTTCTTCTTCGATCCGATACATTCTAGTTTTTGGATGTTGTTAGAATCGTTCTAGATTCGAGTATGTTGTTCTTGACAAAGTTCTGATCGTTAATTATCTGTCGGTTTTGAAATAGAGCGACGTTCGGAATTGTTATGATTTTTGGAAGCTATTTTCGAAAATGTGAGTTTTGAGATTTGTTGGGTTTGTCTTGTTGTTGTTGTATTAGCATTGAATTGAGTTGTTATCGGTATTAAACTGCCGTCTGCGTTGCCGGTTTGTTCAGTTATAGCCGTTATGCCGTCGGTTTGAGTTTTGGGGATTTTGAACCGTTTTTGAGTTGTTGGAACTTGGCTTATAAGTTGATCTTGGTTATTGATCATTCATTTGTCTCCGTACAGATCCGTTTGGAGGTATCAAGCCCAGTGTTAGCAGCTGTTTGATCGTTTCCGAGATTTGAACAAAGAACGGTATAGAGCATTTCCTTGAACCATTGCCTTGTTGTTGTTAGATTGTATAGTTGTTGATACAGTCTCTTTTGTAGCGTATCCGGAGTTGGAAGCTACTGCATTGAAAGGTAAAAGCAGTAATCGTAGCGGGATAGCATACTCGGGACTGTGGTTCTCGAGTTTTCCCTTTTGAAATCACGTACTTGCATCTACACTTGTTCTAGCATGAGGAACTTGTGTTTTGTTTGATTGTTTTGGCTTTTGTTAAATGGCTTATGTGTTATGTTTCTGTTATGCATTCATCTTGAGCCAATCTTGTTTTCAGCGGGCAGAACCGCCCTTTTTGTTTAGACGTTTGGGAACTATGATTGAGTGGCCTAGGTTGTAGTGTTTCGCCTAGTGCTAACATACTCATTATGGTTGCTCAAAGTCTAGAGGATTGGGATACGTGGCACCACCTCGATTGGGAGAGTCGGTGAGTTGTTACGTGATCTCATCCTCGGGATCCCAAAAGCAAAGCAGCACTCCCTTGTTTATCAGAATCGATATCCTGGTTTTAAAGACATGCATATATTTAGCTTCGACTTGAATATGTTGTTTGATAGCATGTTGTATATCCATTATTTGATATGTTTCTTTTACTGGGATTATCATTCTCACCGGTTATCCGGTTGTTGCTTTGTTTTGTATGTGTACTTGGCAACAGGTGGGGCAGGATCAAGTCAGAAGAGGCATGGTTAGCTCCGAGGGAAAGTTGTAGCAGTGAGACTCGGTTTAGAAGTCGTGTCAGCATGTCTACCTAGCGTTGTTAGAACATGTTTAGATATCGAACTTCGTTATTATGTTGTATTGACATGCAAGCTTTGCCGTATTGTTATCGTGGCATGTTCTATTTTGGAGTAGTTGTTAAACTCTAGAACTTCATGTATTAATCGGAGGAACTGCATTTATAATGTATGTGTTGATTTGGATTGCATTGGAATAGATTTAGATGGAGTTGCAAGCATGCTTTCTGTTGTTCTGTTTCTGCTGTAGGGGGCGCCCGAGCTGCAATTTTTAGCAGCCCGAGCGCACCCCACCCCGAGACCAGTAGCGCCTCTGTCCAGGGCGCGCTCGAGCGGCAGTTTTTGGCCGCCCGAGCGCGGCCCTCTTTTAAAAAAAAAATTTTTTTTTTTCCTTTTCTTTGCTTTTAGTTCTTAGATCTTGGATGCTTAATTATTGTTTAATCCGAGATTAGTTGTTGAGAACCGAGGTCTCACATAGACTGAGCAGATATTGAGATAAAACAGTACCCAGTCATTTGAATGCATCATACTAGGTTTGTGTACTCGTGCTTATTGTATTGCGAGTATTCGCTCACGTCCATTGTTTTGTTTCTTGGAAACCCTATTCGATGGAGCAGGTCTTAGGTTGGACGACGCCGGTGGGTCGAGACAGGGTTGAGAGTTGGTGCTGTGGATGCAGTGAGTTCCATTAGTTCAGTAATGTTACTACTGGTTATTTGATTTGGTTGTTTAAAAAATTATTACCTATGCTTTTAGTTACCGGTTGTACACCGTCGGTTTGATTTGTAAACACAGTTTTAGTTTTCGTCGTTTTATCTATTTTTTAATTTATCTTGATTGCATGCTTATTAAGGTTAATAGTAGATGATCCGGGTAGGGTCACTACATTTATGGTATCAAAGCATGTGTAGTATTTTTGGGAATTAAGTTTGACATTTTAGGTTTTTTATGACCACAAATCCTTTCAGATGGTTGGTAGTTGCGACGAGAGCCATGGTAGCGTAGGTCGTTGGGGATAGGATGATGCTCAGAGACATCCTCGTGCGTAGGGCTGATCAAAATTTTTCAATAACCGCCCGAACCAACCGCACCGCTTTTTTCATTTTTTTTTTATAAATAAATGCAGTTTTTTTAAAAAAAAATATGAAACCGCACCACCTCCACGGTGCGGTTATTTTTTTTACCGAAAACCGCCGGTACCGCACCACCTTGCTTATATAGTTGCTTTAAATAATGTTATTAACGACACCTTAATATATAATATATCATTTATTGCTAATTGCTCTCCGTCACTTTCTCTCGCAATGTTCTTTCAATATTTTCTCTTCTTTCTTTCTTAGCACAACAAATATTCTTCGAAGTTATTTTATAATCATGGCCAAAAACGAAACATAAAAGATCATATTTATCTATTTTAACATTATTTTGATTTATTATTTTTTATGTTATATATTTTATCTAACTATGTTTTGTACTATTTGTGGTTATATTATCTTTAAATATGCTATTTATTATTTTTTATGTTATTGTTTTAAATAATTTGAGAACTTTTTTTCATTCTACTTATCATTAAAAAACGCAAACTGACCGAAACCACTCAAAACCGCAAAACAAATTTTATATGCAAAATTGCAATTAAAAAAATTAATTATAACCAAACCGCAAAGGGCAATTCTGTTTAATTTTTTAAAAAAAAAAACTGCAAAACCGCACCGTGATCATCCCTACTATTGTGCAGTACCGCCATCACCGTGAGACGTCATTTTGAGTTGCACAAGTTCCTTCAGATGGGGCCTAAGCCTTTGGTGGAAGGCGAGACTCAGAAGGGAGTTGAGGAATGACTTGAGCGAATGGAGAGTTGTTTCCGTGCTTTTGACTACTCGGAGGAGCAGAAGATGGAGACCGCTACCTTTCTCTCGGAGGATCATGCCCACAAGTGATGGAGATCCGCGTCTGCTCAGTTGTTCCAGGAGCAGGGCCGTGTTTTGTGAACTGATTTTCATAGGATGTTCACGCAGTTGCACTTTCCCCCAGCCCTCCGTCAAGCGAAGGTGACTGAGTTTCTCAATCTAAATCGAGGGTACATGACAGTCGATGAATATCAGCAGAAGTTCATCGATCTTCTACCGTTTTAGCTGCATATTGGTGCCAGTTCTGAGGCAAAGTATGACCACTTCTTTCACGGTCTGAATCATGTGATCTTCGAATGGGTCACTATCTGTGATGAACCCACTTCTTATGAGGGTTTAGTGAACCATTGCTGACAGGCAGAGATTAGCGTGAGCCAAGCGAGTTTGTGCAGTCTTCTCTTCCTGCTAGCTCTTTGGGTCCGCATGCTCAGTCATTTAAGAATCAAGGATCTACATCCTCTTCTTCTGGATCCGGTGTGTTTTCCGTTTTGAAAAAAAAGAAGAAGGAAGGCCGTTGTGTGAAATTTGGGAGGAGAGACTCGTCTGATCCATGCCATAGTGTTTCTAGGGCTTGTTTCTTATGCGAAGAAATGAGACATATGAAGAAGGATTGTCCTAGCCGTGGTGGATCGGGTAGTGATTCTGGTTCTCAGGCTACCGTTCAGCAGCGTTGTAATTACCCTACTCAGATCACATACTAACCAGAGTCTTAAGCATGAAAATTTAAATAAATAGAAGTTTAATCGGAGATACTGCAAAAATTAAACCAAAATGCTAAACCAACGGAATACAACTGGTAAGTAAAACCCAAAGCGAAAGAATAATAAAACTCAGTAAAAATATAAACTTAAATAAATTAACAGCAACCTAGCATCGAACTCTGCAGTCCCGACTTGGTCACCAACTAGCCCAGATCCAAGGTAAACACCTGCAACTGTCCCGCTGAATGGGTTTTTCCAATAAACACAATAACATGTACAAGAGCGAACTATGCTCAGAACGTAAAGCACGAGTAAACATACTGATATGATGCATGCAAATAAATGACTGGGTAACTGGGTATACTGATCAATCCTGCTCAGACTGGTGCCAAGGTGTGAGTAGTACCATCGGGACTCAAACCACTGGGTAAATCCCTCACTCCAAACCGAATGTGGATCTACAATATCCATGAGCACTAGAGTCCGCTAGACCCGTCGGCCACTGTGACTCTCAATGTCTAACCGTCAAAAAACAATGGTTGAGTGACCCTACCAAAGAGGCTAATCTCGAAGGAGAAACAGACTCAACATGATATATGCATATGCAACATAATATATCAAAAAATAAAACATAGACCAAGGCACATAATATGCAACACATAAGCATGCATTCTCGCTGGATATCTAAGTCAATACTTTACGTACCTCAAAAATTTTCCTAGATGTACAAGCATCTACCGTCCATCACTACAAGTCAAGATAATCATGCATCACTAATACTAATCTAAAATCCATAACAATACTATAGAGATCTTGTACTATACCTGCGTCCATCGTCAACCCGATGATGTCGGAGGCCTTGACCCAAGCACAGCTCCGCTAAAAGCCCCATATCACCTCGCTATCGCTCGGTCCTCGAGTATAAGGCTAAACTATAATAAAAAATACTGAAATAAATTGAAACACCTCCAAACATATACTAATTATGAGGATCTTGTCACTTATTTATAGGCAAGGGTTCGAAAGATCCGATCCCTAGTTCAGAATTTCCGAACTCTCGTGTCTTCCATGTTCCAAACTGCCCTATTTGAAAGCTCTAATCTCAATCTTCGGACGTTCCGATCTCATGCATGAGATTACATGTTAAGTTATTGGCGACACATCACTAGTGAGCATGGCCTAACCTTCGGATTTTCCAATCTCTGGTTCGGATGTTCCGATCTTGCTTCCGAACTCCTTCGCTTGGTCTGACCACTTCGGACCTTCCGATCTCCCAATGGTTCATGTTCGGACCTTCCAAACTACTCGAGACAACTTTGACTCTAGGACCATTTTTGAACATCCTGGAGTCGATTTTTTGGTCCGATTAATCGTATGAAATTTCTTAATCTAGTTTAACCATTTAAGCTCGTAAAATAGAATGCAGGTTACAAAATTCTCCCCAACTTAAAAGGATTTCGTCCTCGAAATCAAGTTTAAGTCTTACCTGAAAATATTATCGAGCTACTACGCAAAATCACGGTTACATGTCATCAATATGATAATGAGAAACATAACAACATATCTAATATCTGGTTCAAAAATCATCCAACTGTATCACTCTTGCTACCGTACTGCAACCAATCACTAAGGTTATTCATGAAGTTCACTGAATACAGATACTACTGCAGTTCTAAAACTTGGTCAATCATGGCCATAGATCACTGTACTGGCTCTTAACATAGAGCTTAAGATATAATATTTCTATATCAAAGACTAACAATATAGTCTATCAAATGTCCTCAAGCACTGTGTACTTATATTTTACACTGAATCACAATCCAAAAGCACATACCTACTATCTTTCAATCCAATCAAGAAATCTTCTTACACTGATAAAATAGTGTCTCCCCGAAAGACTATCTGATTACAATTCCTGTCGAATTGGAACCTTTCTAGAGATAAGACATGCAAGTCTTACTTTACTCACAACTGATTACCAATCCAACCAGGACTGAAGATTTCATGATCGTCCTCTGAGTCATAGACTTCTAACCATAAAATGTGGCTAAAAGTTGTGGTAGGAACTACTAGTCTAAAAATTGGTATCCAATTCGCATTGTACTTGCTGATGCTGCACAGAAGGAACTACTACTGATTCTAGTACTGAAGATCACACTGGATCAAAACTATTTGTACCCATAATCAACGATCAACCTTGAAAATTACTGAATTCGGAAATCTAGCATCTATTTCCTGACAAACTAAGCAATGGAACTCTCATAGTTCTCAACAAGAATCTCTCTCTTGTTCTTGCAATTGATCGCTATCTACCTTTAACACTGAAAAGTAATACAAAAATCTATCCTTGCAATGATAAACACTGCATATGGAATCTAACTTGGGTGCTAAATCCTACCTCGGAAGTACCAAGACTTAATGACTGCAGTAGTGTCGCAACAACTTACAGGGTTCACCTATTAATGAGTTCAAAAACTCAAGTCCATAGATATCAAAACATGTCATCTCAACTACTGGAATAACAAATTTATTAGTACGAAGTCTGGTACTAACAATCATAACCAGATGATGTCGTGTATTTCTTGGTGTTAAATTATTGCCTCCGAATTCAATCAAGAATACTAGTAAAGTTCACTCAAATGTTATATTGAATCTGTCAATTTCCTGACTTACCAAGTTTTGACCATACTAGTAGCAAAATGATAAGATACTTGCAAAGTCTTCCCAATTCTTTCCGAATCGGACCAAGAATTCGGATCTAGAATGTCCAAAAGTGGTAAATAGACTTATTTGGGCTCGGGTGGTTTGGAAGGTTCGAACCCAAACCTGGTAGGGATCGGAGGGTCCGAAGGGTTTGGAAGAGGCGAAGGAGTTTGGAAGCTACAATACGTTTGGAACTTCCAAAGTACGACCAGAGCTTCCGATCACAGTTAGGCCATGCGTATTATCGGCATGTCAACTCTCTTGGACATGCATGAAATCAAAACGTCCGAAGGTGAATTCGGAGCTTTTGATCGTTGCATTTATGCGACGTGGCTGGCATGCAAGTTCGGAGCTCTTGAAGAGCTGTTCGGAGCTTCTGAACGCTGTCTATAAATATGGCATATGAGGCTCACTTTTAGCTTGCCAATTCAAAACTTTTCCCTCTTGTTTCTTTGTAGGGGCTTTTCAGCCATCTTTGGCAAGGGGCGGGGCCTTGGCGAGGCATCCAGAAGTCATAGTGAAGTTGTGCCCAAGTTCTGGGGCATTCGACAACAAAGGGCTGACGACGGATAAAAGTATAACCCTAGATCCTGTAAATAGTTTCGGAGTATCTATTAGCTTAGGTAAGGCTTTTAGATGTTGTTTAGTGATATAGTAATCTTGTGATTATAGGCTTGGACAATATAGTTGGTTTAGCTTGCCTAGTAATATTAAGCTACGAAAGTATTGTTTGAGATACCATGACTGAGTATGCATGCATTATGTGTTGCATTATTTATATGACATGATTTTATTTGCATATATTATGTCACGATATTATTCTTCATGCATGATCATCTTGAGCTTGTATCCTTGTAATATCTTGTATTAGGTTTTTCACCCTATCCTGTTAGTGGATGGTTGGACACGTAGATTTGTGATCAGGTCACCTATAGCAACTGTCGGGTATGTGAGCCACCTCCTGGTGCGATGGCAGAGAGTGCTACATACATAGGACCCGAGTCTGTTCTTGACTAAAGATTCTGACCTCGAGTCTTGGTAACCCGTTGTAGTGACCCGTATCCAAAATTAATGATTAATGAATAATTAATCAAGTGATCATGTTTAGATTTAGTAAAATATGATTAAGGGGTTTCCAAAAGGATCTAAGGAGTTCAAAAATGGGTCTAGAACACTTGAAAATGGCCGGAAATGTTCGGAGGGAATCGGAGGGATCAGAGGATCCAAACCTGGACAGAAGGATCCAAATCGGATCAAAGGATCCGAAGTTAGGATCGGAGGCTCCAAACTGGATCGGAGGATCCGAACTCAGAATGGAGGATCTGAACTTGCATGGCCAGCTATCCAAGAATAATACATCATTGGTGATGTCATTGATGGGACTTTGAAGAATCCGAAGTCAGGATCGGAGGATCCGAAGTCAGGATCGGATGCTCCGAAGTGGGGTTCAGAGGCACCGAACTTTGCCTATAAATAGGGGGCCAAAATTTCATTTTCAACTCACCCCTATCCTCTTTTCTCTCTCATTACTTGGTCTTTCTAGTCAGATCTAGGGAGTTCTAGATGTCCTATTGGGAATCCAAAAGTCGTGGCTAAGTTTTGGAGATAGTCGCCATCAGCGGGCTGACGACGGACGCATGTATAGCTTTTGCTTCCTAAAATTATTTTGATGTATGCAATAGCTTAGTTAAGGCTTTTAGAACATAATGAATGATGCATGGATATTTTCATTGTAGAGTTGATAATAGGCTTGGAACCTAGAGTGTGACTGCTAGGAACCGCCTGTAGTAAGGTACGTAAGTATTGACTGAGATAGCCAGCGGGTTTGCATGCTTATATGTTGCATTGTGTGCCATATTATTCTGCAGCATGTGCATATCATATTGTTCCCATCCATATTTTGAGATGTGCCATGTAGGGTCGCTTAGCCCTGTTCGAACGGTTGATGTCGAGCGCCCCGCGACCGACGTGTTAGCCGGCACTGGAATCTGTTAGACACAGTCTACGTGCAGTAGGAATGAGCAGTGTACGCAGGGTTTCATTCCTGGGTTGTCCCACTCATGTCCTAGGTGCAATTACTGAGCAGTTGTATACAATTATCGCCGATATGGATACCCTGTCATTTGCATGCATCATATTTGTATGTTTTACTCGTGCTTTCATATTGAGCTTAGAGCTCACGTCCAGTATTTTATGTGTATCTAGACACCCCATTCGACGGGGCAGGTGTAGGTGTAGGATTGAGCACCAGGAGCTTGTAGAGGTCAGTGACCTTTGAAGACAGCAAGATTAGCTATAGGTTTTTGCCGTTAGGATTATTTGTAATTTGATTGGGTTGTATAATCGAATTTGTTTAACCGGTTGTATTCTGCCGGTCTGCTTATATTTAAGTCTTCCGCAGCAATTTATTTAATGTATGCTTAATTATTCTCTAAACTCTGATTAGGTAATTGATCCGGGTTGGGTCGCTACACTCGTACACTTGCATTCATGCACATAATATTTGTATGTTCATACTATCGTACTGAGCGTAGTTCACTCACGTCCTTTATTTCTGTGATATTTGGACACCCTATTTGATGGGGCATGCCTCAGGTTGGAAAGCGCATGAGATGCTGGGAGATCCTAGATGTCGAGGTTGTTAGCGTGAGGAGTTTGTCATCGTAGTGTTTGTGTATCATTTTCAGGGGTGTTGGTTTTGGGAATATTTTATTCGATATGGTTGTATTAACTTAAGATTTCAGATCTCTTTATTTTGGTCTGTATAACTTTAATTTATTTTTCGTTGTTAAGTATCTAATTATGTTTGATTGAGAATTATTGCATGCTTAAGTTTTTAATTAGTAAGTGATCATGATGCGGGTCACTACACTTAGTCTTTAAAAAATCAATTTTTGGCAAACAGGTGACCAATTCAAGCTCACTCAAACTGGAAATAGCCTTGAAATTAAGATGGTTCAGTTTCTTGTGCCATAGCCAGTTCCGATTGAGGTTAGAAGCTACTAAGCAGACTGGATGGATCGGTTGCACATTCCAACAAAATTTATATTTATTTCCACACATGTTTCATGTCAAAATGATATTTTTAGAAAGATCCTTGACAATACATGAGTGTTTTTTGAACTCAACTGAATATTCATAATCGCATAATTGAATAATACTTATTAAATTACATTTTAAATTCCAATAATACATTTTTTTGTGGGGGGTGGAGAAAGTGTAATAGCCACTTATTTTATAAACACAAAGCAGCAGAACAAACACCAGAAAGAGAAACACCAGAAAGAGAGGGGGGCTAGACCAAGACCTCTCCAAAGGGTACAAAAGTACATCCAAACATAAACCATAAAAGACTACAAGAGTCCATAAGACAAAATAAGTGGGCAAGGAGAAACCTGCAGTAAACACCCAGTGAAAATAACCAACATCATACAACAACTCAAGGAGTCCGCCCAGAAGGAGAACTCTGTCTGCGTTGCTGAGTCAAAGAACCATGGCGCTTCTGAGAGCGCGTACGAACAAATAGGAAAGGAGAGTGAGTCACAGGGACATGAGAAGCCGCCATAATCTTCACCTTCTTTCCCTTATCAGTAGCAACATATAGTGATGTTACCATGGATAATCGTACTTTACCCACGGTTCTTCCATGTGAGTTATCGTCAAAGGTGATCTTAGGTCCAGTACATTGGATTAGTTCAGATAGTACTTGATCATTCTCAGTCATATGTCTAGAGCAACCATTGTCTAAATACCAAACTAATTTTTGCATTTCTTCGATTCATGTTATCTGCATTCATAAAGTTGAATGATTTGGTACTCATATCTATTTGGGTCAACGTTGGATTAATCCTTTGGATACCCAGATCTAGATCAGTCTCACTAACATACCAGTTTTTGTGTTCCTAAAATTTTGTGCAGATGCAGGTGTTCGTGAACTTAGTGTGTGATATGCATTTGATACTAAATGGTTTTTAACCTTTCCCACTTCATCTAGTTGCCTGTATCTTTTCTAATGGGCTTTCTGTTATAGTTTCGATTTTGGTTTCCTCTCATAGAATTGTTCCTTGCCCCCCCACCGAACCGATTAGGCATCCAGTTTGGCTTGGTTCTAGAATTCTTTGGAACAAAACCGATTCCAAACTTTTTCCCATTCGTCTTTTCAAATGTCCTTTCAACTTTAGAGATAGGTTTTTCATAAATTTCTCCTTGCTCATGTCCCAAACTTTACAAAGTGTATGCATTTACCTTTACACACGTTTAGTTTTGGAAGAGTACTCAACTCACCAATGCAATCCTTTTTTTACCAAAAACGAGACCACTTTTGTCTCCAAGAGATTTTTGAAAATCTTCATTTCAATTAGCAAGACTGAAGACTTGTTCCAAGATCTTACCAAATCATTCAATTTTTTATTTTCAACATTAAGTTTCTG
The DNA here is from genome assembly GCF_033568475.1 of Henckelia pumila. Lineage (NCBI taxonomy): Eukaryota > Viridiplantae > Streptophyta > Magnoliopsida > Lamiales > Gesneriaceae > Henckelia > Henckelia pumila. Next base: position 134,215,616 of record NC_133120.1, read on the forward strand.
GTAACTTGTCTTTACTTGCTCATTCTCAGTTTTCAGTTTAGCAATCTCTAATTCTAGAATGATTTTCTCGACTTATTGTTCCCATTTGGGTTCAATAGAGATGTCTCGTAGATCATGTTGCTTTGCCTTAACCTTCTCGAATGTTACAGAGAGTTTTTGATACTCATTTGTCATCTCGTGAAGTGCATTTATCAAATCATTTCGTGTAAATTCATCAGAACTAAAGTCAAATACCTACTCATTAGTAGACTTCAGTTCTTGATCATTGGCCATCAAGCAGGTAACTTCTTCATTGTCACTGGAACTGAAGGAGTAGTCTGACTCAGATGAGTCACTATTAGTCTCTGCCTACTTAGCTTTGTTTTCCTCAACAACTAGAGCTTTATGTTTCTTGTTAGAAAATTTTCTATCATCTCTGGAAATTATCTTTTCTTCATAGGGCTTATTTCCCTTATCATTTGACTTCCTCTCATCCTTCTTATGTTTTGAACAGTCTGCTATGAAGTGACCAGTTTTCCCATAATTGAAGCATGCTTTTGACTCATCGATTGAATCCTTCTTTTGACAATTTTTTCTGTGAGATCCTTTTTGATTCTTTCGTAGGAATTTTCCAAACTTCTTCACAAACAATGACATGGCATCACTGCTCAACTGTTCTGTTGTCCTTTCCAATGAGACTGATGGTTTTTGTTTTACTGCAACAAGGGCTTTGGTCAACTAAGGGGCAGGCTGATCTTCCTCTCTGGTCTTCAACTCAAACTCGTATTCTTTGAAATCAGCAAATATATCATGGAGTTCAAGTTTGTTCAAGTCTTTTGATTCACTCATTGCCATAGTTTTGACATCCCACTCCTTAGGAAGTCCTATGATAACCTTCAAGATTACTTCAAGGTTTGGATACACATTTCCCAGTTCATTGAGTTTGATAATGATGCTGCTTTGTTCTCCTTGGTTTGTTCATTCCTTCACAAAGCTGAATGAGTTTCTCCCATATCTCTTTTGTAATTTTGCACATCTTGATTTTACTGAAGGTATTTGACCATAATATTCGGTTGGAACTATCAAGTGCACTAGGTTAATTATAGTAAATGGACAACGAGTCCAAGTATCGATCCCACAAAGACTGTAGTTAATGCTCAAGATTTAATTATTTCCCTTAATCTAGACTAAATAAATAAATGGTTGCGATGAGTTAAATAAAAATTCAATTACTAAAAAAATAAGAATTAAAATAGCTGAAGGATAAATTTAATTAAAGCAAGACAATCAAGATACAAGAAGGTATCGAACTAATTTATGCATCAACGTGGCACAAACTGAAAATCATGTTTATTCCAATCACGGTGAATTTTCCTATCTTATTTAACAATCTATTTTTAGACTTGCTAAACTATTCAAGTTGGACGGATTAATTATTTTTAATTAATTCTAATCAAACTCAAATGCATTAAATATTCATGAAAATTCAGTTTTCACTTAAAACCGCATACTGAAACCGATTACTATTTATAGTCGATTTAACCATATGTTGATTATCCTCTTTCGACTCGTGATTAATCAACAAACATGTGATTAGGTGATCAGACTATTCACAAGAAATATTAAACTAACATCAATCAATAACTAAAACTATTCAAAACTATATAAATATGCAACCATGTCTCAAACATAAATTATTTCGACCTAATCTCATGGTCTTGGTTGAAGAAAACTACTCAATAAACGAAAAAAAAATTGAAAAAATAAGTTTTATCATAAAAAGAAGAAGAATTAAAGAAGAAGACGATAAACTGTTCTTCAAAGCCTTCAAAATCTTCAAGCCCTAGTCGCGCGCCGTCTTCAAATTAAGATCTCTCCCTTCAAAAAGTGCCGAATTCTCCTCCAATTTTGATATTTATATGCCCAAAAATCCAACCTCTTTCTTTCCTTATTGATAGAGTCCGCAAAAATAAAAATATTCATGTTGCGATCGTGCTCGAGCGCAAGGAATTGCCGCTCGAACGCCAAACTTCTGTTCTCATTCTTTAAAAAACCATCGAATCGCGCTTGAGCGGCAGAAAGTGCCTGCTCGAGCACCCAAGTTCTGTTTTCGCTCATTCATATTTTGGCAGGCACACTCGAATGGTAAGAAATTCCTACTCGAGCGCCCAAATTCTGTCCCAACGCACAGCATTCTTGAAAAATTCATATCCAGAGTTCTAGTCATCAGATCGAGCCAAATTTTGGACAGCAGTTTCAAACATTTTGTACTAAATTTTGAATGGTGGAGATCGGATTTGGATATCTCTAGCATCATGAATAATGTTTTGGACAATCGTTGCTTAGTAAGTCCTTCTTGCGCCTCTTCTTGGTGCTTAGGCTCTTCTTTTCTGCTCCAAAATCATGATTTCTTCATTGTACCTACAAATAAACCAGGGGAGGTGAGATGCAGAACAATATGCATGGATGAAAATAAAATTAAACTTAAATGACACTAACACGACAAGAATACATGCAAAATGGACTCAAAAACTAACATGAAATAATGCATGAAACACACTTATCTATTTCCCCATACTTAACTCTTGCTCTCCCTCGAGCAAGATAAATGACAAAAAACATAAACACAATGAAACAAAATGAAATTAGGATAATTCCATGGGAAAATAATCGCCTCAGTGAAGTCTATATACATTCCAAGTTCAAAAATACTCTCAACTCTTCACAATACACCTTCGATTTAGCGTGAACGTGTGTGTGATGTTATTTCAGTTAAATGAAACTAAAATAGAATCCATTTACACTACTGCTCAGCAACCTAATAACACATCAGTGCAAGTATCCCTCTCATATATCAATTCCTTCCAGATACTTCTAACAATCACACCTCCCTCAATATTAGAATTTTTTTTACGCACCGTCGGATTTTTCACCCGGCTTACATTAGCCCCATAAATTACTCGCAAACTTAGCTACAACTTTGATAGGATTTGGATTTCAATCCCCTCGTCTATAGCTCGGATGGAGCATCAACCCCATTTAATCCGCATATTTAGCCTTGAACTAGGTGATTAAGATTTCAATCCCTTGTCCATGGCCCGGATGTAGCTGTTTTTTTTTCATGGTGTGAATACGAATCATCTGTTTTTGGAGAAAAATAAAAAGAAAAACGAGATCATAAGTGAAATATTAGAGTATCACCAAAATTCACAAGACACAATTGAGATCACTAAAACCTAGTGTCGTGCAATGGTCAAGCAGTGAAAAATTTCATCAATTTTCCGCTATAATTCACTGATTTAACAGTAGTTCGTAAAAATATTCACCGTTACATCTAAGGTTTCTCATGTCAAGTCAGAGGCAAACATTTTCAACACAATTCAATTTTCTTACTCCACAATCATCATCGGCTCCCGTTCATTATCCTAACTCAACACAAACAAAATAAAATGATAGAACTTAAACCCCAAGATGCAAACAAGTTCACAAACAAACGAACATGACAAACAAAATGCAATGAACTATAAATTATCTCCCCCCTCATACTTAGTCAAAGCATTGCCCACAATGCTTCAAACACATAAGGACACAAAATTCAAGAACAAGTAAAAAAATAACACTCCCCTGGTTTATCTTCGTCATCCTTCTCCTGCTATGGAACACCAACATCAACTTCTCTTCACGGGGCAACCTACTGAACATGGAAAGCGATGGGTAAGGCGGTGGATTAGCAAAAGATAAATAAAAATAAAAAAAAAAAAAAAAATAAAACACTAGGTTGCCTCTCAGTCAACGCTAAAATTATAGTCTATCGCTAAACTTTTCAAAAGCAACCATCAAAGAGCGATTGTCGCCCATAGTAAAAATCATACGAATCTACGTATGGGTCTTGATTTTGTACGACCTCAAGCTTTGCGTGATATTGACATTGTAAGCTCATTGCTCCAAAAACACTCGGCATGAACTGATTATTTTGGGAAGAGACTCTTAATTCAGGCTGAAGCTCAAATAGGATGTAATATTTTGGACTTTGTGTCAATGTAAAGAATGGATCTTCTAATGGTGTACATATAAAGACCATTAACGAGTTCACCTCTCTCGTCTTGTATGTTTCTTCATCCTCAAATGTCACTTTTGGCTCATCTTCGCATGAAAATTCCTCAAACAATATTTCTTCTTGATATAGCTCAATTACTTTTGCAGGAGCACCTTCCCATGAAGTTTCTACATGATTTGAATCACTCTCCAACCCTTGGTTTTTTGAGTTGTCATCATTCAGCCACACCTGATTGATCACTAATTTATCTTCATGGATCACTTCATTCTCTTGGCAAATCTCAGAAAATGGTTCCGTAAGACGCTCAATCTGCTTATCCAAGAAACTCAAAGAGCTGATGTGACTTTCTAATAACTTATTTATCTCTGTCTGTTTTTTCACAATGTTCTCCAATTGAACCACATTATCTTTAAAATGCGTGAACACTCTTCTTGATGCTCAATTGGTTGGTTTGCAAAATTGGTGGAGTTGAATTTTGGAGGATATTGGTGACTCCAACCATGAAGTGAAGAATCACAATGACAATGGTAGTCAAAATCTGTCATATCATTTAACAAGTTCATAGAACTGTCGTAATCTCTGTGAAACAAGTGATTGCCAGTTTCCAAAGCTCCATAATCCACCCAAATTCTTGTTGTCTCATCCAAACCAACATAAAAAATTTGAATTAGAGTGTAGTTTGAAAAATCATGGCCTCGAAATTTGTTTGCCAAATCATTGAATCTTCTCCAAACAGCATAGAATAGTTTTGAGTATTGTTGGCCAAACCTTGTTGATACATGCCGATCATCCATCTCCAAGTACTGCACAAGTATAAATAAATAAACAAAATAAATTAATAAAATAATAATAATAAGTCGAGTCTCAAGAAAATAATTTATCCTAATATTAACTAAACAATCCCCGACAACGGCGCCAAAAACTTGATCGTAAAATTAGGTTGGAACTAGCAAGTGCACTAGGTTAAGTTATAGTAAATGGACAACGAATCCAAGTATCGATCCCACAAAGACTGCAGTTAATGCTCAAGATTTAATTATTTCACTTAATCTAGACTAAATAAATAAAATGGGTGCGATAAGTTAAATAAAAATTCAATTATTAAAAAAATAAGAATTAAAATAGCTGAAGGATAAATTTAATTAAAACAAGACAACCATGACACACGAAGGTATCGAACTAATTTATGCATCAGCGTGGCACAAACTGAAAATCGTGTTTATTCCAATCATGGTTAATTTTCCTATCTTGTTTAACAATCTATTTCTATACTTTCTAAACCTATTCAAGTTGGATAGATTAATTATTTTTAATTAATTCTAATCAAACTCAAACACATTAAATATTCATGAAAATTCAGTTTTCACCTAAAACCGCATACTGAAATCGATTATTATTTCTAGTCGGTTTAACCATATGTAAATTAATATTTTTGAAGCTATCTTTAATCAATTCTCTTTCGATTCGTGATTAATCAACAAACATGTGATTAGGTGATCAGACTATTCACAAGAAATATTAAACTAACATCAATCAATAACTGAAACTATTCAAAAATATATCAAATATGCAACCACGCCTCAAACATAAATTAGTTTCGACCCAATCTCGTGGTTTTGGTTGAAGAAAAACTACTCAATAAAGAAAGCAAATTTCAAGAAATAAGTTTTATCATAAAAAGAATAAGAAGTAAAGAAAAAGAAGATGAAGTGTTCTTCAAAGCCTTCAATATCTTCAAGCCCTAGCCGCCGTCTTCAGATTAAGATCTCTCCCTTCAAAAAGTGCCGAATTCTCCTCCAATTTTGAGATTTATATGCCTCCAAATCCAACCTCTTTCTTTCCTTATTGATAGAGTCCTCAAAAATAAAAATACCCAGGTCGCGATCGCGCTCGAGCGCAAGGAATTTCTGCTTGAGGCCTTGAGCTTGAGCGTCAAAGTTTAGTTTTTGCTCCTTCATATTTTTTCGGGCGCGCTCGAGCGGTAAGAAATTCCCGCTCGAGCACCCAAATTTTGTCCCAACGCGCAACATTCTTAAAAAAATTCATATCCAGAGTTCTAGTCGTGGGATCAAGCCGAAATTTGGACAGCAGCTTCACAACATCCTGTACTACATTTTGAATGGTAGAGATTGGATTTGGATCTTTCTAGCATCATAAATAAGTTTTTGGACAATCGCAACTTTGTAAGCCCTTCTTGCGCCTCTTCTTGGTGCTTAGGCTCTTCTTTTGTGATCCAAAATCATGATTTCTTCATTGTACCTATAAATAAACCAGGGGAGGTAAGGTGCAGAACAATATGCATGAATGAAAATAAAATTAAACTTAAATGACACTAACACGACAAGAATACATGCAAAATGGACTAAAAAACTAACACGAAATTATGCATGAAACACACTTATCAGTATTCTTGTTGAGAGTTTTATAAAAGATGTCCTTAGCAACATTTATCCAAATTAGCCTTCTTCTTGTCTTCAGTTTTTCATTAGCTTCTAGGCTTTTCAACACTTTGAGGAGCTCCTTCTGTCATCGCGATTGTTGTATTGGCCTTTGTGATGGTAATAGGACCGTCAGTGATGACATACCACATGTCATCATCTAAAGCAAACCAGTATTCTTGCATCCTTATCTTCCAGTCATCAAATTTTTCTCTTAAGAACATGGGACTTTTGTTGAATGAAGTCATCTTGAGGGAGTGTTTAGAGGCAATAAAGATCCTGCTCTCTAATATCGCTTGCTAGGATCGAGTAAGGTGTAGAGGGAGGTGAATACATTACAAAATTTCTTCAACGGAAACTTGAATTCAATTGGGTTGTCAATTGAATCCTCTCTTTCTTGGCTGTCGATGCTAATTGACAAACCAAGGTATTGTGAGGAAATATGTCAATTAACAGATTTGAACACAATGTATCGAAATAAAATGCTAGATTGAAAGGACCATAAACTGAAATGAAGAACACGAACAAATGTTTCTGGATTTTCGGAGAATTAAAAACTCATATGTCACCCTTTTTCCTTCGAAAAAAAGGTTTTCACTAGAAGACTTTGAACTTTACAACTTTTTGCAAAATCCTGATCCAAGACTAGGGCTTACACCACTGCCTATCTTAGAAGTCCTAGTAACTCAACTCGATAAGACAGTACTAGACTGAATCTATTACAAAATATTTAAACCTCGATGAACTTGCACAAAATTACCTTTCAATGATCAGATAAGTTCTTAAAATGTGTGCTAATTCTTGATCAGTTTTGCTAAGTAAACTTTAAAGGCTTGAGGTCAACTGATATATTAGAGAAACAAGTGAGTGAGAGAGCCTCCAAAATTGATCTTGTGGCCTATTTATAGGCTTTGGTGCCAACGGTCATAAATATTAAATAGTATTTGTTCCTCTCAGGATTTGCTCGTTGCACTGTTTGTATTGCTACGTCAACATTCTCTCTAATGAAATAGTACGATTGTGTGAGAGGATGCGATTGTAGTATGTCAATGTACAAAAAACTTTATCCAATAATGTTGACTGACACCAACCGATTATTCCGAAAATGTTTGTAGACTGACTTCATCAAATAATTTGAGTAAAGTGCTTTAGTCTAGCTAAGATTCGGTTTGGAAATCTTCAGTTTGGGTAGGTAAACTTTTTATTCTAGATAGCAGTTTGGATAGTGAACAGTTTACTCATCCAGTAGTGAACAGTTTACTCATCCAGTTTTGGTTTGTTTTGTCCAGTTCAGTTTGGGTAATGTAGTTTAGCTTTGCAATCATCTTTAAACGTTGAAACTTAATTTCTCCAACAGATTCGGACCTTCTGAACTCTGCATGCATGCCACGTTTTCGATCGCCGGAGATCGCACGTTTTGATCGTGACTTCGGTGGTTTCGAACTCTGCATGCATTTACACGCGTCCAAATGCATTGCTTAGACATTGTGCCACATCATCGAACGTTTTGATATGTGCCACACGTCAGTTCACCTCGTAACAACTCATAGAGGACTTGGATGAGGGGGTGGGGGGGGGGGGTTCGGAAATTCCGATATATGGTTCGGACATTCCGAACTATGCCCTTTCTCCGAACTGCTTCGTTGCTTCCGAAGTGTATGAGTTCGGATCTTCCGAACCCTCCGATAGTACCGAAGTCTAGTATTCATACTTTAACTCCATTTAATCCCTTGATTTATTTAATTAGTAACCCCTTAATCATGTTTAATATTTAATTAACTCAAAATAGGGTATGAATTACTGCAAGAAATCAGTGCTTATAAATAGACTTGAAAATCAGTTGAAGAAGACTCTCCGACTTTCTGCGCATTCTAAGTTAGTACTACATTCAAGCTTTCAGTCTCACATTCAAAATCATAAGTTTACAGCAACTGATATAGTACATTCATTCAATTTATATTTCTAATCGGTTAGGATCAAATTTCTTTCTCGTCAGTTTCTTTTACACGCACAACGCGTGTGCCATATCTGCTAGTTATTATTATTATTTTATATTATAATGCATGAGTACCCTAGAAAAACTATTTTTGGTACTTTAATGAATATACTAAAATGTCTCTACTATTAGTAGCTAAATTAAAGGAGTTAAGAGGGTAAAAGTAACATTTTTCAATTTCAAAAAACAATGTTTCCTTCCCATCAATCACGTTCTGATATTACCTTTTTTTTCTACATTTTTATTTTGGCATTGGCATTTTATTCATTCAAAATCAAATTTTAAACCATCTTCCTTCTATGCGCTTTTGGTGGAACTGATATGAGTTAAGAGATTTTTCATCCTTTTTCACAATATCCACATTATTCGATCTTTGATGAATTATCTTCTTCCAACGCGTTGTGTTTCATAAATTTGTATTTTCATTACTTATTCTTTTTTTTTTTTTTCTCTTTTCTTTAATTGTTTGTAAGTTCTTTGATTTATTATTCAAAATTCTTAATTAATGCACATGTTTGTTATTGATTTATGATTGTTTTTCATCTATATGTTGGCAGGTTAATTCAGAATTTCCGATTTTAATTTAAAGGTTTGGCGAAAGTTTTTATCCTTTTTTTAGTCTATATGTTATTGTTTTAGGGACGATAAGATTATAACCAATCAAATATGTTTTTTGTTTTATATTTCTTCAGTCAACCATTCCTAAATCTGTATTTATAGGTTAAAATTTGATGGATGCCTTTGCATAAAATAAAGTTAAATGTTGAATATATAAGATAAACAATTTTGAAATTTTTAATTATTTACAAATTTGAATTTCATGTCATTAGAATTAATGTTAAGGTATTGATATCTAATATATTACATTGCACACGCAAGACATGTGCCCGACTACTTTTATAATTTATATATACCTACCTACCTATCGAACCTTTCATCACAATGGCAATGTTTTTTTTTTAAATTACATGATCTTCCATGCAATTTATTTGGAAATTTTTTTAAAAAAATACATGTAGGATAATCATGTAATTTTAAGTGTAATATATAAACCAATGTGTAAGAGTCCATGTATGCATAGCATTACCCTTCTTGTTAAGTGGAGCCATTTAAAATTCACTATTCGAGGATTAAAAAAATTAAAAATAAAAAACAAAATCTTCTTAGGCCTACGTTTTTAAATAACTAGCTAGCATGTTTGCTTTATTTTATTTTTAACTTTCATGAGCAAAATAAGAATTTAAAATTACTATTGTCTAGGAAATGATTTGAAGCACATCAATAGCTTTCTCCAAAATATTTTCTAACAAATTACATTCAAAACTTTTGAATCGGATCCAATCGTCCCTTCAAAATCTTTCTTCCTCTAATGATACAAATCATTTTCGGGAAGGCGACAAAATAGTTTCAAACGCATGATCAGATATCAAAGATATATATAGCATCTATTGTTTTTTGTAAACTAACACACTATGACTGATCTCATCAAGAAAAGAAACAAAGCCCAGTACACTTGTGAAGCCACTTCCCTCAACATCTTGCTCCTCTATAAGATAGTTCTCAAACACCGTTGCATCGTCCTGCCCTCCCCTGATAAAAATGAGCTTAGGAGTTATACTCCTCTCTTGCTTTAGCTTGTTGATAGTGGTTCTTAACAAGCCTGTGTGAGAAAGTAGTAAAATCGTTAGCAAGCACCATGAAATCCATTTTCTTAATGTTGAAAAATCCGTGCAGAAACAAGATTTCAGCGATGGTTACTATATTTGGAACATTAAAAGCTAGATCAAAAAATTACACATAAAATTTTTTTTTTTAAAGTTGAGTGAGGGCAGCGTGCCCTAGCCCGATCATAAAGTGATGAATAGATGACTTACAGTCCTGCGGTGGAGGAAAAGCAATGGCAGGGTCAGCTGTGGTTGAATAAAATACAATCAGAGTTGTGAAGGCATCCAGGAAAAATATTGGGCTGCCACTTGTTACAAGTGCTGCACGACTCAAGGAATGGCGAGGAAAAGCTTGTTTATCTGGAGTTTCATACGATGTCAACAATGGATATATAGCACGGCCAAGTGACGAAGGTTCAATGGCACTGAACAGACACTGGAGATATATTCTGTAGTCTGGATGAACACCTTCTTCATGAAGGCGAAGAAGTGGGTTCCTTAGCAAAGCAAAGACTAAGCGGGGTAAAGGTTGCAGCTGAGGGCATTGGGTGAAGGCAATGTCAACATTAGGAGACGTCATACTTCCTCTTGGGTATTCAGAAATCTTGCAAGCATCATTGTACTGAGCCGTAAGATTTACAAGCCACTCTTGAAGTGAACTCCGGCCCTCTCGAACTCCTTGCTCCAAAGAGGCCAAAATAACCTGAGAACATTTATGCCGAATAAAAATGATAGGACCAATTGACAGTATTTACTAAAGCTAAAAGAACACTCGGACACTTGCCAAAACACGATCAGACTGGCTAGATGCAAAGAAGTGTTTTTAGAGGTAGAATTTTACCTCGTGAACAAGGATGGAAAGAACAACTTCAGGATCAACACTATCATAAATCTCGTTGATGTTCCGTGATATTCCAAATTTTATGGTTCGGATTCTCAGTCTCCTTTTCAGGGAATATTTAGCTCTGTACACATTTAAATGTTCAAAGTCAAACTAAAGAAATGGAGGCGCCTAAAGTTATCAACCCAAGTAAAATTTAATTGCAATAACAGAGGCAACAACAAATTGCATATCATATGGAAAAAGCAGTGCGAAATTTGCACATTTCTCCACAGGAAGAAGGTGCAAGTTTAGATATAACAGGGATAACGGAAATTGTCCTAGCAAATGCAATTACATCATATCAACTTCAGAACTCCTGACCCAAAAATAATTGAAATTTCAATTAATTTCTCAGAAAACTTTAGCACATTTATAATTGGCAGAATAAAAGATAGAAATTGTTGAACTCTTCAAGTCAGTTTCTTAAGCAATAAATTTGAATAAAAAAAATATTCAGCTTGTGTAGTCCGGTAATACTCACAATTTACCAAGTATTTGTTAGTTTTTGTCACATTTTACTTGTTTTAGGGTGGTGCAGAAGATGAAAATATAAGAAAAGTACATGACCAAGTATGCTGAGCCATATGGTTAAACAAATTATTTTCTTCTTTCTAGCTGGTCGAGCAACTTGAGGCAAGAGTCAAGACTTGATTTGTCCTAATATGAAAATTATCTCTTTTTTAAAAAAAGGTTAATGGAATGATTTCGGGCCATATGAACATTTCCCATCATTTGAATTTTGATGGTTACGCTTCTGTACCCAATAACAGCAGCTTGGAGAGAAAATTTCACTGAAACGAAAAGAGAGGACAGTTGATCCAGTAACAGGATCACTCCAAGCTCCTTGATTCTGTCTTTTTAAATTCTTTGCAATTTTCTGTGTTTCTGAATTTATTTCTGAACTAATTTTCATTATCCAGAGCCAAGTAATGTGTTATGGACCTGTTATTGGTGGGCCTGGATCCAAACAGCCCAATAGTCACAATCAGGATTTTTTATATATAATAAGATATGACTACACTGAAAATAGAAAGAAAACACCCAGAGATGATCTCTGTCCCTAGCCAAAGCTAGTCCCTAGCACACGCTAGTTAACACTCAACAAAGAAAAATGAACTCATCCCTACTAACTCCCCCTCCTTCACATATTTATTTACTGCCCTCTTTCTAGACTCACGTTTTATATATATAATAAGATATGACTACACTGAAAATAGAAAGAAAACACCCAGAGATGATCTCTGTCCCTAGCCAAAGCTAGTCCCTAGCACACGCTAGTTAACATTCAAAACAGAAAAATGACCTCATCCCTACTAACTCCCCTCCTTCACATATTTATTTACTGCCCTCTTTCTAGACTCTTCTACGGTTGTGACTATTGGGCTGTTTGGATTCAGGCCCACCAATAACAGGTTCATAACATAATGCTGATTCATACTTATAATTTGATTGTTTTATATAACATTTGATACTCTTTTCCAGATATAGGCATGGTTTGCCAATGGTGCAAGCGGAGCATCATGCAAAGTCATGAACTGTGCTGTGTTCACAAATGTCCTGCTATTTTGTAGGGATTGGTTCAAAGTTACATTTTCTGTGTTGCTTGCACACTTGGAAACCATGGCTAGGGATTCGGTTTAATAATAAGTTGAACACAGCTAATATAAGGTTAAAATTTGGCTTCTATTTTGTGAAGTTAGAATGTGAACGCCAAACTCGTGAATAAGCAGGTATATGGACTGTATCATGATTAGACAACTCGAAGGAACTTTAACAGAAATGTTCAAACAAATAAAATGCATCAACAGAAGCATACCTGCTAGTAGGGCTTGAACCTAAAATTGACTTTTCACTGTGGGGCACAACAACAGAGTATTGAAATGCAATCTGCAATGTAGGCATTTCTTGGCTGTGTCTGCAGGCAAAAATACGCACTAATCTATTTGCATTAGACACTTTTTGGGAAAAAAGATGCAATGTAAAAAAGAAAACAAAGAAGACACTTAACACAGTAATTTGAAGAACCAATTACAATTTTCCATCCATTCGAAGGAATAAAATACATTTTATATGATCAAAAGTTAGCACATGCTAGCATCTATGGCACGATGACAAGTCGTAAAAACCTTTGGAAAATGCAGTAAGCTAAGGGTTTTTCTTGTTTCAGTGTTAGGGAAGGGATGCACTGGGTGGGGGTTGGTATAGTGACTTGTGTCTAGACATTTCGAAGTTTTTTAGCGAGCCTTCCCGTTCTCCTGAAATTCAAACTTTGCTAGAAAAACGCTTGCCACAGATCACAGAGGCACATGCTCCATTTATGATTGATAGAATGTAGGTAAAATGTCCATGGCATTCCACTCTAACTCCTCTCCGCCAATCAGAAATACAAGGTCAGCCTCTTTCTCCATCCATCCATAAAAATGATAATAAAATGATTAGTCTAAGGATGACTCTGTCTTACTGTACTGCCATCCATCTAAATGTGAGAACACAAAAAACGAAACCTTGGCTTCAGCAACAACTCAAGCTTATCCAAAGTGGGAAAAGGGATTTTCTACAGAACAATAGTAACATGTTCCTGATGGGAGGGATGGGATGATGTGCTATTTCTGAACTATTACTGTCTCATTTTCTGGTTCACGGTACCGTTGTTTGCATGTCAAATCGTACTGTTAAGGAAAATAATATATCAGTCATTTGTTATCTTCTGAAAATGAATTGCTCATCGGAAAAAAAATCAATCTGCACTATATTGCAACATTGCTTCAAAGAACAAAGGAGTGATCATCAGCTGACTCTGATTGTTCCAAACACAACCAAAATCACTACCAGAGGAATAATGAATAAGACAAAGAATAAAGCATTTCTTTTACCTGGGGAATCCACTGTCATTCTCGAAATGAAAATCGTATGCATATGTGGCAAAAGTGTCGCAGCAAATAACATGCTGAACGTTTTCATACTGTGGATCAGGAAAGAAATGCCCATACTGCAGCATAAAATTGCAAGTATTAATACAACAGTTAACGGAGAAGAAAAAAAAGCCAAAGATTCAGAATTACCAAATGGCCAAGCTTAAATTCAGAAGATGTCCTTAAGCGCATAACACAATTGAATGCGTACGGACGACTTAACATACGGTACCTGCAATCAAATCATGGAGATAATAATAGATGAAAAAGGTGAAAAAGGAAAATACCTTAATCAAGAACAGGCAGATATAAGGATTTAATTCATTTTATACCAAATAAATCTGGTGCATTCACCAAGTATTTGGACAAAAATGTACTTAATATACCCTTCCTGAGTTGGAAAATCATTCTTGAATTAGGTATTCAATACTCACATGTCCTGAGGAAGTGTTGAATCATCAGTGTTTGAATATAAAAATAAAGAGCCTCCACTGTCGATACTAAGAAATTTCAAAGATGCCAAATCAGTGTATTCATTTGTGACAGCAAATAGATCAACGCAAATGCCAGCTTGAACAGCAACGGCAGCCTGTTTAACGTACGTCAACAATTAATTTCCAACAAACTTGGCAAAAAAATATCTCCATTTGTTCACAATAAGTACCAAATCTTTATAAAATGGTGTTTGCTCTGGGAGCAGAGCACGGTCTGCGTCTTCTCCTTTGCTAGCGTATTGCTCACCATAGCGTCTTGTGTCTAGCTGGCCAAGACCATAATCTGGAGGGCCAGATAGAAAGGCAAAAACTCTGGCTGCTCTTCAATTTAGTGAAACAAACAAAAGAAAAATATTACTGAATCTTTAGCTGCTCAGACAGATGACAAATCACATAAAAACTTTCAATTAAGAGACTTTCATAAATAGAAAACTAGCCAATTTATGACAATATAAAAAGAGAGTCAAATAAATCTACATTGCCATGGTACCTAGTGCATAGGTATTTCCGTATTCTGAACCAAGATATTTCAGGAGAGCTTCCATGGCTACTCCGAAGCCTCGCCCACCAAGTAACACCCCATCTACTACTTGACCCGCAGCTGTTGTCCGCTCCCATGAAGTTGTCGGCTTTAGAGTTTCAAGAGCAGATGTAATACGATCCTTGCACGTGTCAACCTACAACAATGTTGACTAAACATTGGATGCTGCCAATAGCTTATTGAATCAAATTTTGAGCTGAAAGTAAAAGAACTAACGATATAAAACAAACACTAGATAACCATTAGAAAACAAAGAGAAAGCTTCATTTCACGGAAAAATCAACTAACATACAGGAGCCAAAAATGAAAATAATGGCATGACATCTTCGAGTTCCATTGCCAGCCCAACATGAGAATCAGGGTGAATAAATACATTCTTCACCACTGGTATGGGACCCTGAACATCATATAAGCCTATTTTATGGCTGAACGTTGCAAGACCAAAAAGTGATTCAGGTGCTAGAGCTGTAAAAAAAACAGATATATCAGAATACCTACTTACTGTTAGAGCTCATAAATGCAATTATAAGATGACATACCCTCCAATGCTGCTAAGAGAGCACTTTTAGTAAGTTCCAAAAACTCTTCCGAAGCTGCAAATTTTGCACAATTCAGTGAATTGGAAGAGCACATAATTGGTTTGTGGTTCATGAATTAAGTTAAAAACCACAAACTTAAACGCAATTTCATTTCTGTCACTCTTCATTTTTATATTTCCAATGGAACTCCATCAACTTTAATGGATATAAAAGGCTTCCAGTAACAATGTAGATATATTCCTAACTCTTCTGTCTTCTAGACAAAAATGAGTACATAAAGATGACAAATCTAACATGTGGTTTCATAGAATAAAATTTTATCAACAAAATTGCACTCATCATTACTGTACATTCAAGCAATCAGCAAGCCGAGCCTCTTTCACACATTCAGTTCCAAGTTCCAACCATACCAAAGAGAGTACAAATTCACTGTTACCAAAAATCAATAAATAGGAAACAACCTAAAGCAGTGATACATTACCACAACTTAAAACAAAATCTTACAAGAAAGGTCAACTGCGGCAACATAGACTGGCCTTGGCTGCATTTCTTCTGATTCTTCCACTGCCACCATCCAACAATCAATAAAAAAATTGATCAAATACAAAACCATAATACATGGCTAACTGTTGTAGGGCCTTCTCAACAGTCGAGCGCTGCAAACCCAAATGCAAGGTGAGAAGAAGCATATTCATGCGGCTGTTTCCAATAATATCCTTAATGTATTACTGTATCCCAATATTTACATACTATATCACAAAATACGCCAATTTATTGATGCATGTGAAATATGCTCTCTCCAATGAGAGAAATATTAGAGCCAATCTAATGCTTTCCCTAGCAATGCAAACCGTTGCCATGTCCGTCAATGCCTAACAAATAGAAAGCATTGCAGCAAACAAGTGAACGCCAAGAAGTACCATAGATTCATACCACCCAATTTGTCCAAAAAACATGTATAAAACACTCTGATAATGTAACTCTGTTTATGCTATACCAATTTTCAAGAACTATCGAGATCAACAGACAACAAAGGACACATAATGTGAACATCTTATAAAATGGTACAATCCCACAGTACCAACTGGCAAACCAGTATTAGAATGGAGTTAATGTGTTCAGCTATAAACCTAAACAATTATTCATAATTCTGGGCAAGAGATGCAACATTGCATCTGAATTTCAACCGACAAAAGTACCGATGCTACAGTAACATGCAAATTGCTTTCCAGCAATCAGCACAGCAGATTCCTGAGTCCACCAGAACAATTCACACCTCACCCTAACCGAATCACAAACAATCAACTCTGCATATAGACCCAACACTAAGAAATTGCACTCTCATTTGTACTGAGAAACACTCGTAACCAGCTCAAATTACATAAAATGAACTGAAATAAAGATTTGCAAATTGAATACGAATGATGCAGTAATTACGTGGTATCTCGAGGTCAACAAAAGACGACATATTTTCTGGGCATGAGTCCGGAAGTGAATATCTAGCTATGGACTGAGCCGAAAGCCCATTTAGTGTGCCGCAGAGTACGCAGGTCCATGTCCACTGATCCTGTTCACAATAGGTATTGTAATAGCCCCAGCAATTCTCGCAGCGAGGTAACAATTCACCGCCGGATCCGTACACCGGCGGGTTTCCGTTCTCGTCCTTCGCGGCGAACGGCATCAACGTGATGCCCCACGGCAAGCCACATTCTTCCTGCTCCCTCGGGTCGGCTGGAAACCGGGTCATAGTCGCCCGAACCGCCATCGCCGATCCGAATTTTCTAGAACTAGTATTATATGTGTAAAATTGTGAAAAGTAAAATTGAATCCAAGATAGGGTTTATTCCAGGTTTTAATCAAATAGGGTTTGCTTTGATTTTTGGGGGCAGGATGGAGCAAGATGGTACATCAAACGACAGCGTTTTACAGGATGGGGGGGAGGAGACGATTGCGACCCAAGTTGTCGCCGATGCACATAAGAAGAGCCAATAGTAAATCGCCAACTAGGTCTAAGTTTTTTTTAAATATTATTTTTTCTTAAAATAAGGGCATCTATGGACTATGATCTACCCAATTCAATAACGCAAACTTCTTCTAATCATCACGATGAATTGATCATGTTATATAGAAATTTGATCCGGATCATTTACTTTCAACAAATTTTAGTATGAAATTAACTTAAAGAGATAAAATTAATCAAAGATAAAAACTGACGAAAAACTTAAAATCAAATATCTCAAAGCAATTCCGACATAATACAATTGGAAACACGTAAACAACTGAAACTCTGTATTAACTTATACAACAATATCGAATATGTATCTGAGCTAAAACAGAAACACAAAAAAAAAAACTCCGACATGGTCATTGGCTCCGCTGTTAACCCTGTCTCGAACTTTCTGCCTCATCCAACCTTAGACCTGCCTCCATCGAACAGGGTGTCCAAGATAACACCAAAGATGCGAGTTACTAATACCCAATAAGTAAATTATGATTATACAAACCGATATGATGCATGCAAACGATGTGACTGGGTAACTAGTCAATTATGTCAATATTTCTCGAACTAGGCGTCATGAGTGAATACTACGACTTAGGGGCAAATTCGCTGGGTATCTCACATACTCGTTGATAAGTGCATTTTGTGTGCATTATTTTATGTTTTTTTTATTTTTTATTTTGCAAGTATTCGTATTGTCTCATTGTGTTTTTACGTGTTTTTATTGTGATTTATTTTATATATGTGCATTTCACTCTCCGGGTTGATTTTTGTAGAAATTTGTGAAAAAATCATGATTTTGGGGCAAGAGAAGTGCAGCAAGAATGAATTACGGAGTAGCAATAGTCAAAAATTTATTTTTGATTATAGATACATCCAAATCCAATCTTTACCGTTCAAAATCAAACTCAAGATGTTTTAAAGTTGCTGTCCAAATTTTGGATTGATTTGACGGCTAGAACTCGAGATATGATTTTTTCAAGAAAACTGCACACTGGAAAAGACACATGCACGGACCCATCACGGGATCCGTTCATGTTGCAAATTTTTTTTTACAATTGGAGCAGAAAGTTGCTCGATGCGCTCGAGCAAGAATTCGCACAAAATAAGAAAAATACAGATTTTGGAAATTAAAACTCTCAACTTATCGGGCTTTATTTCGTGGGCTTTTTAAACCATATAAATAGAAGATAAAAGATCAGATTTGGGGGTTTCAGATCGGTACGCAGAGATCGAAACAGAGAGGTGGCTACAGGCTCCAAGCTTGAAAGAAGATTTCTACACTTTTTCTTCTTATGTTCTTCTTTATTTTTATTTATTGAATTATAATTTCAATTATTGGTAGTTTGTTTTCAACCAAGACGGCGTGATTGAGTCGAAAAAACCCATGTAGAAAACTTGGATGTTTATTTGGGATTTTTCAGACTTGATTTTATTTTATTGATTGTTAGATAGTCTGATCAACTGTTTGCTTGCATGTTAATCAGTTCCAAGTCGACAGAGGAGGGATTGATTTTGATCACTTTAATAATCAACACATGATAAAACCGACTAGAAATAGAATTTGGTTTCAGTGTGCGGTTTTAGGTAAAAACTGAATTTTCATAAATATTTAATGCATTCAAATTTTATTAGAATTACGAAAAATTAATCCGTCAATACTTGAGTAGGTTTGATTGTTCTAGAAATAGACATTTGAACAAGTTAGGAGAATTTCCGTAATCTAAAATTAAATCTGAGTCCTAAATCGGCTACATATTAAATGATTTGTTCGGTACCTGCGTGTGTCTTGGTTGTCTCAATTTAATATTTATCTTTCAGTTATTTTAATTCTTATTATTTTTAGTAATTAATTTTTTTTTTAATTTGTTGCATCCTTTTTTATTATTTTTTTCTAGATTAAGTAAAATAATTCATTCTTGAGAATTGACTACAGTCCCTGTGGGATCAATACTTGGGCTCTCTGTCCACTTACTATTACTTGACCTAGTGCACTTGCTAGATAACCGAATTAAGCGGTCAAGTTTTTGGCACCGTTGCCGGGGACTGTTTGGTTAATATTAAGATAGATTATTTGCTTGAGACTAGACATTTTTTCTCTCTTTTTGTTCCTTTGCTTAATTTTTAATTTTAATTTTAATTTTAATTTTATTTTCTTTTGCTTGTGAGGTACCTGAAGATGGATCATCGACGGATATTCACAAGTTTTGTCCAGCAATACTTGGAACCATTCTATGTTGCTTAAGGGAGATTCAATGATTTGGCAAAAAGATTTTGATACCATGGTTTGTCAAACTACACGCTAACTCAGATTTTTTATGGTGGTTTGGATGAGACAATAAGAAGTTGGGTGGATTATGGAGCTTTGGTTACTAGCAGTCACTTGTTTCACAGAGATCACGACGTGCGATGCACTTGTTAAATTATATGGCAGATTTTGACTATCATTGGCATTGTGATCCTTCACTGCAGGGTTGGAGTCATCAATATCCTCCAGAATTCAACTCCACAAATTTTTCGAACCAACCATTTGAGCTTCAATAAGAGTGTATAGGGCGTTGTGAAGGTTATGTGAATCAGTTGCAGAACATTATTAATAAACATTCAGAGATCAACCAGCAATTTTCAGAAACTCGCATCAATTCTTTGACTTTCTTGGATGTACACATGAAGCTTCTGATGCAATCCGTTTCTGATATCAACCAAGATAATGAAGCGATTTGTGTTGATCAATTTGCATGACAATGTGATCCTGCAACCGTAATTGAGCTAGATCATGAGAAAATATTTCTTGAGGAATCTTCATGCGAAGAGGAGCCAAAAGTGACAGTGGAGGAGGAAGAAATATACAAGGAGAAAGATTTGACTTCATCAGTGGCCTTTACATGTACATCATTAGAAGATTCATTCTTTTCATTGACGCCACCTCCACAGTATTATATCCTCGATGAGCTTCACCTTAGATTAGGAGTCTCCTTCCAAAATAATCAGTTCATTCCGAGTTTTGTTGGACCGACAAGCTTACAAAGTCAATATCACGTCTAGCTTGAGGGAGTACGAAATCAAGACTCATAAGTAGAGTCGTATGATTTTTTACTATGGGCGGCAGCCGCTCTTTAATGCTTGCTACTATATATTCGGGCTATAGACTATAACTTTAGCGCTGACTGGGAGGCAACCCAATATTCTCTTTTCATTATTCTTTTTATTGTTATTTTTATTTTTATTATATTTTGCTAATTCAACGCCTTACCCGCCTCTTTTATATGTGCAGTATGTTGCCCCATTAAGAGAAGTTGTTGTTGGAGTTCTTGTAACACCCGAAAATTTTAAACGTAAATCCGCATGCATAATTAGGAGAAATTAATTTTTAATTAAGGGTTAAATGTATTTATGTGATATTATGTGATTTATATGCATGATTTAATTTATTTTAGCATTTAACCCATAATTATGGAAATTCTATATTTTTAAGGAATTTATTATTTTTTATCGCGTAGACTGGACCGTGGACGGACGAGATACCAAAATTCTTAGCCAAAAATATTTTATGAGTTTTATGAGCCTTAAAATAATATTATAAGGTATTTTGTCAAGAAAATTTTAGTATTTATTTATATATTTATTTAAGAATTGATTTTTGGTCAAAATAAGTCATTTTAATGACTTTTATTGATCTTTAAAAATCCTTTAATATTATATTTCGGGATTTATTATTATATATCAGATTAGTAGGTATTTTTAAAAGTTTAAAATCTTATATTTATGTTATATTATCTACCTAATTAATTTATATTAGTTATTATCCTAAATCTACCCATTATCTACTCAAATTTAAACCTAAAATTAATTCCTTTAGCCGATCAAAAACGTATCAGCCGCCTCCTATCATCATCTTCAGCCTTTCTTCACGATTTATTCAGAAAACTCATCCTCCATAGCCGTTCCAACCTAGCTCTTTGAAGATTTTGGTCCATTCGTCGTCCCGGAGGCTCGTATACACATCAATTATCGTCCTAGAATTGTCAAGGAATGTCTAAAACTTTTATTTGGCCACCATATAAGCTATTATCCATGCATGATGTTTTTGTTGTAGAAGTTATCAGGTTCGAATATTGCAAGATATGAATTGTTTGTTGCATATAGTTGTGTATTCTTATCCATGAATCACGTTTTTTTCCTAGCATGGTGCGGTCCAGGCTGATGGCTGTTGTCAAGGGGTGTCTTAGGGTCCTCATGGTTGAGCTATGTGGTTGGTTTGAGGCTGGAAAGGTCCAAGTCGAAGCTATTCAAGTTGGGTGCAGCAGATCGGGTAGTTTAGGATTCTGAGGAAGAAGACTTCGTTCTCCTTACTCGGGATGCCATTTTGAGTGAGGTTTGTTGGGTTTGAAAGCTTTAGATGTTTTCTAAGATTGAGAAGTGGTTTCACGGTCTTTGGTGGTCGGAAGAAACCGCACGATCGAAAATATTGGGGACTGCTCAGTCTGCGCGCGAGGAGGAAGAAGGTGTCTGGTGCAGAGCTTCGTTCTCACTCCTCGGGCCATGGTTTGGTTTGATTCTTGTTGTGTTGGAACCCCCTGAATGTGGGATATCTGGTGGTGGTGGTTCCCTAGCATTTGGTGGCCGGAGGTGGCCGGACGAACGTCGGGAATGGGGACTGCCGCTGAGCCGAGAGGAATCTAGGAGAGGGAAGGGTCGGGCTTGGTTGGGGAGTGGCTGGGTCGGGTTCTTGGGTCAGGGTTGGTTCTGGGTCGGGTCAGGGGGTCATGGGTCGGGTTAGGATGGTCCGGGTCCAAGCTAGGTGGGTCGGGCTCGAGTATTTTAATTTTTAAGTATTTAGTGTTTTAATTGGTTTTTGAGCCAATTAATTAGGCTTCCAAATGATTTTATTTGGGCTTTCAAAATTATTTTTAAGTTAGCCCAATGATTTTCATGGGCTTGTGGGCCCATAGAAATTTTTGGGCCAGTCAGTGATTTTATTGGGCCAGTCCATGAATTTATATGAATTAATTAGTTAATGGGCCTAAATATTTTTATTTAAGCCCAATAATATTTAAGTATTTTATTTTAGTAAAAAAATTATAATTTTTAAAATTATTTATTTAATTATGGGCTTTAAGTTAGTTAATGGGCTTTAAGTCAGTTAAGGGGTTTAGTAGAGAGACCAGCAGTCTGAATCAACCCATGAAAAATAAATAAGTCCGCAATATATATTTAATTATTTTTATGCATGAAGTTTATATTTTAAGTATAAGTATATTTATTATGAAAAATAAATTAAATATATATTACGGACAATTTTCAGTGCATGCATTCATGAAATTTTTATATGATATGATTATGATTATGTATGAGTTGAGCAAAAAAATATTTTCTTGATGGAAATTGAAGTAGTGTGACATAAGGGTGGTTATCCACCATATGATATATGATTTATGCGGTAGTTTACTACCATAGGAGGTGATTTATCACCGCCACGTACGTTGGTTTATGAGAATGATCAGTCGGCACAGATAAGCGTCACACTTACGGATAGGACCATAGACTGTTTCAAAAATACCATGCTCAATTATGTTATGTATGATGAAGAAAGATGATGTTTATGATTAAGATTTATGCTTCAGTATTTATGTTATGGAAAATATTGTCATGCATGTTCATGTATCATGTATATGTATTAGTATGATTATGTGATGCATTATTTTAAACCTTGATATTCAAGTTTAGACATGTTGAGCCCCTAGGCTCACTATGCTTATATGGTGCAGGTGAGTCAGATGATATTTATATAGCTCCTACCGGTGGTGATGACGTATGAGTTCACGAAACAGTGGCCCCGTGACCGTTGCAGTTTTTATGGGATGTTTAAAGATACATTTATTTTATTATGTTGAGTTTTAAACATGGAATACTTACTATTTTGTTTCATGCATGAAACCCTTTTTAAATTATTTAATTGTTTATTTTTATTTAAATTACTACGTGTTGCAGTAGCTGGTTTTAAATGTGATACATATATGTATGGGCATATATGTATAGTATATATATAAAAAAAAAAGTTTTCCGCATTTTAAGTTTTAAGAAGGTCTAGATGTTTCAATTGGTATCAAAGCACGGTCCTTGGAGGGTGTCCATCTGCCACGTGAAGCTCAAAAATCTCACTATCGGTCTGTAAGTTTTTAAATGTTTTATTTGATTTATCAGGAGCATATGTTATGACTTAAGACTTTATGTTAGCAAAGTTTTAAAATACTTAGTTATGCATTGCAATTTACGTGAAGAATGTGTGGTGATGCAGTATGCCCAAGACATGTTATACGACAGGTTGTCCACAAGGAATTTCGAATTTGGGAATTTGGTTTTATTTTGTTGAAACTAAGTTTGATATTTATGATATATGTATTGTCACTTGAATTTTTGTAGTAACTTATTGATTTTAAGTTAGAATGATTTCATTGGTAAATTATTGGGTTTGTGATGATAAGAGGTAGCGAGCCTATCTAGAATTTTTTTTTTATGAAGGTATAGCGAAAAATAGAACAATAAAGGTAAATTTTGATTAAAGGTAGTAAGTTTTTGTGATAGCAATAGAATTATTGCTTGAGGCAAGAGTAGGATTCCTCGCAAAATGATTAATCGAGGGTTGTATCATTTTCTTCTTTGTGAATTTAAAATGTTACTTTATAGAGTCTAGTATATATTTTTGGGAATTAAGTTCGCATGTGTCAAATTATGCTAGTGGGTTCACAGATATCATATTGTCATTCATTTAACTATTAAGGTTTTTCCCTTGACGAAGAAGTCATGATTTTCTTGGAGATGACACTGCTACCATAAGGTTATAGTTTGATGGTTTGTGGTTTTAAGTTTGTACTCTTAATTATATGAGGTATAAATTGATGATAAGAATGTTTTGTATTAGATTCTTGAATCTTTGAGAATAAAAAATAATCGTGGAGTTAGTTTGATAAAAAATTGGGTAATCTTTGATAAGAATTAAGGGTTCGCATGGTTGGTGTTACCAAGTAAGCTGTATTGGGTTTGACATTCAAGTCACTACGTTTAAATAAATAGATTTGGAAACTTGTCAGCCTGACTTATAGATATTGTGATGACTGAATGATGAAGGTATAAATTTTTATAGGCTTGTGTAATTGGCCAGGTGTGGCATAACACTTGTTATAAAATTTTGGTTTCGATGTCAAGTGTAATATAAGCTTTAGATATGACCTAAGAGTTGACGATATATATATATATATTTTATGGAGTGAGTTCTTTTGTTAAGAGTTGAGTCGTTTGAGAATTTGAGTTGTTGGTTCTACGCACGTATGGGTATTTGAAGCACTTAGAATAATCACGAGTCAGCATAATGACTTGATATTATAACTGTTATCTCGATACTTTCGTTTTACGTTGGGGTTAATTGTATATAAGTATTTGTATGGATGTTCTTTCAATATCCTTGAGTTGTATAAACTTGAATTATTGGGTCATGTTATAGGAGTGTCTCCACCAAGATTTTTGGGATGCATGAGCAAAAAGGTACTGGTTGTGTTTTGACTGTACATGGGACCAACATGTATTACTTGTGAGCGGATTATTCAGTTTATTAGGTAATTGACTTAGTATTTTGATTTTGAGGAGTTCAGATTCCATGGACTATAAATAGAGGCAACTAGAAAATGATATGGAATTAACTATTGAATGTTATATTATTATGCTATTTAGAGATGATGACATGTAAATACTATTCGGGGAATTTCATTCCTCCAATAGGAGAATCTAAGTGACTTAAGCCTAAACTAACCACAGAATTAGAATTCATATATTTTAAGCATATTCCTGACGTTAGGAGAATTTATGTTGTGCATGACGTTTGATACTAAATTCACTTTTTGGGTTTCATGGATTTATAGCACTCGAGATTTAAGATTTTCAAGCGTTCGATAGTTGAAAGTGTAGTGGTAAATGGATAAGTTGAAGAAAATTGCGATGAATGGCAGATGTTCGACTCAAAGATGTTTAACTTGTTATAGAAGGCTAGAGTGTGGATACGTTTTACAAGTTGAATTTATTGGGGTTGATATTGTAATTATATGCTTTAATAAGTAAACTTGGGAACAAAAGTTTGGCTCACGAATGTTGGAGGATTGATAAGTAGAGTGTATAAGCATATAAAATCAGTCAAGTTTTGGCATAGTGTGATTGTTGTGTTTAGGAAAAAAATTATTAGTAAAGTTAATATTTTGTTTATCAGAGTGCGCAGCAGAAGCATGACTTTTGGGATACTAAAACTTGGGAACTAGATGGGTGATCGTGGATAGACTCACCAAATCAGATCATTTCTTGCCGGTGAGGACTACTTACTCGTTGACACAGTATGCAGAGCTTTATATCAAGGAGATTGTTAGACTGCATGGCATACCAGTGTCGATAGTATCAGACAGGGATCCGAGATTTACATCTGCTTTCTGGAAGAGTTTGCACACAGCATTGGGGACTAGATTATTATTCAGTACAGCGTTCCATCCCCAGACAGATGGTCAGTCTGAGAGAGTGATCCAGGTTCTCGAGGATCTACTGAGAGCTTGTGTCATCGACTTTCAGGGCTCTTGGGAGACTAGATTGCCGTTGGTGGAGTTTACCTATAACAACGGCTTTCAGGCATCTATAGGTATGGCTCCTTATGCAGCTTTCTACGGGTGGAGATGCAGATCTCCCGTGCATTGGGATGAGGTTGGTGAGAGGATTCTACTTGGTCCTGAGATTGTACAGCAGACTGAGGATGTTGTGATTCAGATTCGGAATCGGATGAGGACTGCTCAGAGTCGTCAGAAGAGTTATGCTGATACTCGACGATGAGATCTTGAATTTGTTGTTGGTGATCATGTGTTTCTGAAAGTATCACCTACGAAAGGGGTGATGAGATTTGGTCGAAGAGGTAAGCTGAATCCGAGGTATATTGGGACTTTTGAGATTTTGGAGAGAGTTGGCACGTTGGCCTACCGTTTGGCTTTGCCACCAGGGCTTGCGGAAGTGCACAACGTCTTCCATGTATCCATGCTACGGAGATACGTCTCGAATCCGGCACATGTGTTGGATTACGAGCCTCTAAAGTTAGCACCGGATTTAACATTTGAGGAGAGGCCGATTCGGATTTTAGCCAGGGAGGAGCGGAGACTGAGGACGCGGGTCATACCGATGGTCAAAGTCCAGTGGTTGAATCACTCCAAGGAGGAAGCCACTTGGGAGACCGAGGCAGACATGAGAACTCGCTACCCAGAGCTATTCGGGTAAGTACTTTAATTTCGAGGACGAAATTCAATTTAAGGGGGGGAGAATTGTAACACCCGAAAATTTTAAACGTAAATCCGCATGCATAATTAGGAGAAATTAATATTTAATTAAGGGTTAAATGTATTTATGTGATATTATGTGATTTATATGCATGATTTAATCTATTTTAGCATTTAACCCATAATTATGGAAATTCTAGATTTTTAAGGAATTTATTATTTTTGATCGCGTAGACGGAACCGTGGACGGACGAGATACCAAAATTCTTAGCCAAAAATATTTTATGAGTTTTATGAGCCTTAAAATAATATTATAAGGTATTTTGTCAAGAAAATTTTAGTATTTACTTATATATTTATTTAAGAATTGATTTTTGGCCAAAATAAGTCATTTTAATGACTTTTATTGATCTTTAAAAATCCTTTAATATTATATTTCGGGATTTATTATTATATATCAGATTAGTAGGTATTTTTAAAAGTTTAAAATCTTATATTTATGTTATATGATCTACCTAATTAATTTATATTAGTTATTATCCTAAATCTACCCATTATCTACTTAAATTTAAACCTAAAATTAATTCCTTTAGCAGATCAAAAACGTATCAGCCGCCTCCTATCATCATCTTCAGCCTTTCTTCACGATTTCTTCAGAAAACTCATCCTCCATAGCCGTTCCAACCTAGATCTTTGAAGATTTTGGTCCGTTCGTCGTCCCGGAGGCTCGTATACACATCAATTATCGTCCTAGAATTGTCAAGGCATGTCTAAAACTTTTATTTGGCCACCATATAAGCTATTATCCATGCATGATGTTTTTTTTGTAGAAGTTATCAGGTTCGAATATTGCAAGATATGAATTATTTGTTGCATATAGTTGTGTATTCTTGTCCATGAATCACGTTTTCTTCCTAGCATGGTGCGGTCCAGGCTGATGGCTGTTGTCAAGGGGTGTCTTAGGGTCCTCATGGTTGAGCTATGTGGTTGGTTTAGGGCTGGAAAGGTCCATGGCTGTTGTCAAGGGGTGTCTTAGGGTCCTCATGGTTGAGCTATGTGGTTGGTTTGGGGCTGGAAAGGTCCAAGTCGAAGCTGTTCAAGTTGGGTGCAACAGATCGGGCAAATTAGGATTCTGAGGAAGAAGACTTCGTTCTCCTTCCTCGAGACACCATTTTGAGTGAGGTTTGTTGGGTTTGAAAGCTTTAGATGTTTTCTAAGATTGAGAGGTGGTTTCACGGTCTTTGGTGGTAGGAAGAAATCGCACGATCAAAATATTGGGGACTGCTCAGTCTGCGCGCGAGGAGGAAGAAGGTGTCTGGTGCAGAGCTTCGTTCTCACTCCTCGAGCCATGGTTTGGTCTGATTCTTGTTGTGTTGGAACCTCCTGAATGTGAGCTATATGGTGGTGGTGGTGCCCCGGCATTTGGTGGCCGGAGGTGGCCGGACGAACGTCGGGAATGGGGACTGCCGCTGAGCCGAGAGGAATCTAGGAGAGGGAAGGGTCGGGCTTGGTTGGGGAGTGGCTGGGTCGGGTTCTTGGGTCAGGGTTGGGTCCGGGTCGGGTCAGGGGGTCATGGGTCGGGTTAGGATGGTTCGGGTCTGGGCTAGGTGGGTCGGGCTTGAGTATTTTAATTTTTAAGTATTTAGTGTTTTAATTGGTTTTTGGGCCAATTAATTAGAAATAAAATTATTTGGTCTTCCAAATGATTTTATTTGGACTTTCAAAATTATTTTTAAGTTAGCCCAATGATTTTCATGGGCTTGTGGGCCCATAGGAATTTTTGGGCCAGTCAGTGATTTTATTGGGCCAGTCCATGAATTTATATGAATTAATTAGTTAATGGGCCTAAATATTTTTATTTAAGCCCAATAATATTTAAGTATTTTATTTTAGTAAAAAAATTATAATTTTTAAAATTATTTATTTAATTATGGGCTTTAAGTTAGTTAATGGGCTTTAAGTCAGTTAAGGGGTTTAGTATAGAGACTAGTAGTCTGGACCAAACCATGAAAAATAACTAAGTCCGCAATATATATTTAATTATTTTTATGCATGAAGTTTATATTTTAAGTATAAGTATATTTATTATGAAGAATAAATTAAATATATATTACGAACAATTTTCAGTGCATGCATTCATGAAATTTTTATATGATATGATTATGATTATGTATGAGTTGAGCAAAAAAATATTTTCTTGATGGAAATTGAAGTAGTGTGACATAAGGGTGGTTATCCACCATATGATATATGATTTATGCGGTAGTTTACTACCATAGGAGGTGATTTATCATCGCCACGTACGTTGGTTTATAAGACTGATCAGTCGGCACAGATAAGCGTCACACTTACGGATAGGACCATAGACTGTTTCAAAAATACCATGCTCAATTATGTTATGTATGATGAAGAAAGATGATGTTTATGATTAAGATTTATGCTTCAGTATTTATGTTATGAAAAATATTGTCATGCATGTTCATGTATCATGTATATGTATTAGTATGATTATGTGATGCATTATTTTAAACCTTGATATTCAAGTTTAGACATGTTGATCCCCTAGGCTCACTATGCTTATATGGTGCAGGTGAGTCAGATGATATTTATATAGCTCCTACCGGTGGTGATGACGTATAAGTTCACGGAACAGTGGCCCCGTGACCGTTGCAGTTTTTATGGGATGTTTTAAGATACATTTATTTTATTATGTTGAGTTTTAAACATGGAATACTTACTATTTTGTTTCATGCATGAAACCATTTTTAAATTATTTAATTGTTTATTTTTATTTAAACTACTACGTGTAGCAGTAGCTGGTTTTAAATGTGATACATATATGTATGGGCATATATGTATAGTATATATATAAAAAAAGTTTTTTGCATTTTAAGTTTTAAGAAGGTCTAGATGTTTCAGTTCTATAGCCGGAGGAAGACGCAGACGCATAAACCAGGGAGTGTTATTTTTGTTTTCATTGTGTGTTTGTTTGTTTTGCATTTGTTCGTTGTGCATTTTGTTCATTGTTCTAAAGCATTGAGGGCAATGCTTTGGATAATTATGGGGGGGTAGATTAGTTTATTTAGGTGTTTTGTTTGTGTTGCATTTGTAATCGTTTAGTTTATTTGCATATAGTTCGTGTCAGGTTTGTTGTTGTTTTCATGTGTGTTGAGTAGGATGATGAATGAGAGCCAATGATGATATGAAATTATGATTTTTGTGGAAATTTTTTTTGTTTTTTCTCTTGATTGGACATGAGAAACTGTAGGTTGACCCATAAATATTTTTAAGCACTTATGTTAGACAAATGAATTGTAGCAAAATATTTGAGAAAGTTTCTGTCTGTTTGATCATTGCACGGTAATAGGTGTTTTGTGGAGCTTAACTGTATTCTGTGAATTTTGATGAGTCTTTTACATTGCTATTATGATCTTGGGCGCACCAAAATTTTTGAAAAAAATAATAAAAATTGAAAAAAAAATTAGTTTTGAAAAACTCAACTCCATCCGGGTCATGGACGAGGAATTGAAATCCTAATTACCACTTCCAAGGCTAAGTATACGGATACAATGGGGTTGATGCTCCATCCGGGCTGTAGACGAAGGGATTGAAATTCTAATCCTATCAAAGTTATAGCTAAGTATGCGGGTAATTTTTGGGGCTTAAGAAAGTCGGGTGCAAAATCCGGCGGTGCGTAAAAATTTCTCAAGGGAGATGTGTTTTGTTAAAAGATCATTGGAAGAAATGGACACTTGAGAGTGAAACTTGCACTGATATGTCATAGGTCACTAAGCAGTCTTGAAACGGATTATGTCTAAGTTTCATGAAACTGAAACGACATCACACACACACACGTTCGAAGGTGTATTATGAAAGGTTGAAAGCATTCGTGTTTTTAAGTAGACATAGAACTTGTAGTAGCCCGTACCCGAAATTGATGATTAAGTGTTAATCACTCCAATAAATCATGTTAGTTAAGTTAAAAATGATTAAGGAGACTTCTAATGGATTAGCGGAGACCGAAAATAGATCCATAATGATGAGAAATGGTCCGGAGGGTCAGGAAGAACGGACGCAACGTCCGGGGATCGGACGCAATGTCCAGGGATCAGACGCAATGTTCGTGCCATCAGAATGTGTCATTGCTTATGCACTTGATGGGACATCGGAAGCAACGAAGGAGAACGGAAGCAACGTTTGTCGGACGAATGGATGCAACGATGAGGAACAGACGTTCCGTTCCGTGTCTATAAATAGAGGCGCCGAGCCTCAGTTTCAGGTGCACCTTTCACCTCTTTTCTCTCAATTCCTTAGTCTTCTAGCTTAGATCTAGGGAATTCTAGGCGTCCCATTGGAAATCCGGAAGTGGCGTAGCGATCTAGGCGTCGTAGCGAAGCTGTGGCCTAGTTTTGAGGCAAGCGACAACAACGGGCTAACGACGGACGCAGATATAGATTTTGCTTTCGAAAAATATTTAGGAGTATGCAATAGCTTAGTTAAGGCTTTTAGAACACTATAATGATATTAGTATCATTTGGCAGTGTAGTGCGGATTATAAGCGTGGATCTAGAGCTGGTAGATCTTTCCTAGTATTTGAGATACGAAAGTACTGTTCGAGATATCCTAACTGAGTATGCATGTATTATGTGACTGCATGATTTATATGACATGATTATATGCTGCATACATTTGAGCTATCCCTTTTTGAGATGTCTGTTAGTAGGGTTTTACCCTATCTTGTTAGTGGATGGATTTCCATCGATTTGGGTCCGGAGTATCCACTGGTTTTCTGTATGTGAGCCACCTCTTGAAGCGACGACATAGCGTGCTACATACCAGGGCCCGGTCTGTCTTTGTTATCTGATCCTTGGCCTCTAGTCAGTAGGAGGTACACTTGCATGCATGTATACTCATACTCTCGTGCTGAGCGTTTTATGCTCACGTGTACTCTGTGTTTTTGGACACCCTATTCCATGGGGCAGGTTTGTGATTGGATGAGGCGGGTGGATCCAAGAGGGGCTAGGCAGTGGATTGGGCTGGAGCTTCGCCTAGGGTTTTTATCTTATTGTATTTGGGTTGATACAATATTCGATTTGGTTGTATAATTATTTGGTATTTGCAGATTCCTTGCCTTGGGATTATATAATATTTATTGCTTCCGCAGTTTATTTCTGATTATTGTTTAAATTAAGTTATCGCATGCCTAAGTTTTTGATTAGTATGTGATCTCGGTAAGGGTCACTACATTTATGGTATCAGAGCATGCATATTATTCTTGGGATTTAGATTCTGCATAAAATAACCGTGAGGTAATTTTGTAGATGGCAGATCGCGATGATCAGAGTAGCCATTGCAGTATAGGTGGATGTTGGGGCGATTCTAACCGGGAGCGTCGTCGGGAACGCCATCATCGTCATCAGGATGAGAACCATTTCAGTGTGCGTCGGTTCTTACAAATGGGTCCTAAGACCTTGGTTGGAGGCGAGACTCTGGAGGATGCGGAGAACTGGTTAGATCGCATGGAGATGACTTTTCAGACATTCCACTATACTGACGAGCAGAAGATGGAGACGCTTGGTTATCTTCTGGATGGGCGAGCCCGTAGGTGGTGGAGGTTCACTTCTGCACCGTTCATTGCGGCAAGAGGAGTGGCCACTTGGGCTGTGTTCCGCACAGCTTTTCTGAAGCTGTATTTTTCTCCTGCACTCCGTCAGACGAAGGCGGGTGAATTACTGAGCTTGCGTCAGGGATCTATGTCTATTGAGGAGTATCAGCAGAAGTTCTTTGATTTGTTGTCTTATTGCCCCGAGATTGCTGATAGTTCTGAGATTAAGTACAATCTGTTCCTTCAGGGCCTTAACCCGAAGATTCATGACCATGTGGCGGATGGTGATGATATGTCCTACGAGGGTTTGGTGAGCCGTTGTCACCAGGCGGAGGATAGAATTCGGCGTAACAGATCTTTCTCTCAGTCTAGGCCTACGAGTTCTTTGGGTCCTCATGCTCAGTCTTTCAAGATGTCCGGATCTACTTCTTCTTCCTCTGGTTCCGGTGGTGTTGTCCGTTTTGGGAAGAAGGAGAAGTGCGACCATTGTGGGAAGAACCATCCGTCAGACAAATGCCGTAGAGCTTCTAGAGCATGTTTCCTTTGTGGAGAGGTTAGTCATCTCCGGAGGGATTGTCCATTAGCTGGGGGAGGCGGTTCTGGTTCTGGTTCAGGATCTGGTTCTCAGGCCACCGTTCAGCAGAGGTCGCAGGGACAGTCTGCTGGGAGTTCTCACTTGAAGCCGCGAGCTTCTGGCCAGGTGTTTGCCTTGAGGCATGATCAGGAAGTGGAGAAGAATGAGAAGGTCATCGCAGGTACTTTTCTGTTATATGGCATACCTGCTCTTGTACTTATTGACACTGGTGCATCTCATTCCTTCATTTCTGCATGTTTTGTTAAGAGGCATAAGTTACCATGCATTTCACTAGACATAGTCGTTTCTGTTTCTACTCCAATGGGTCAATCTGCTTTGGCTAAGCGTCTAGTGATGAGTTGCCCTTTAGAGTTCAAAGGGAACATTCTGATAGCGAATCTCATGGTTCTTGCGATGGATGATTTCGATTTTATTCTGGGGATTGACATGTTGACAATCTATCGAGCTTCAGTGGACTGCTATTAGAGATTACTACACTTTCATCCAAATGGGAGTGATGGCTGGTTTTTCTATGGTGAGGGAGCGCGATCCCCAATGCCATTGGTATCAGCTTTGAGAGCCTGTCGAGCTCTAGAGTCTGGCGGGGAAGGTTACCTCATCTATGCAGTTGATTTGTCCACTGAGAGCATTGGGATAGAGAGTATTTCGATTGTGAATGAATTCCCAGATGTATTTCCTGATGAGATTCCGGGTTTTCCTCCTGTTAGGGACGAGTTTGGCATAGAGTTGATGTCAGGTAATTCTCCTATTTCTCGAGCACCGTATCATTTGGCTCCGTCAGAGATGCGAGAATTGAAGAATCAGTTACATGATCTTTTGTAAAAGGGGTACATTCATCCTAGTGTATCTCCTTGGGGAGCTTCTGTTCTCTTTGTCAAGAAGAAGGATGGGTCTATGCGGCTATGCATTGACTATCGGCAGCTGAACCGAGTTACTTTGAAGAACAAGTATCCTTTGCCTCGTATTGATGATTTGTTTGATCAGCTGCAGGGTACTTCGGTTTACTCCAAGATTGACTTGAGATCTGGGTATCATCAGATGAGAGTCCGAGATCAGGACATAGCCAAGACTGCATTCCGTACTCGCTTTGGGCATTACAAGTTTCTAGTGATGCCATTTGGATTGACTAATGCACCGGCTATATTTATGGATCTGATGAACCGTGTCTTCAGGGATTATTTGGACAAGTTTGTCGTGGTCTTTATTGACGATATTTTGGTGTAATGCGGACAAGCATGTTTCTCTCTTACGGTTGGTACTGCAGACTCTTCGGGATGAGCAATTGTACACCAAACTGAGCAAGTGTGAGTTCTGGATGGATCGAGTGGTCTTTCTTGGCCATATCATATCCAGGGAGGGGATTTCTGTTGATCCGAGCAAGATTGAAGCTGTGCTTAATTGGTCGCGTCCGACGACGATTGCTGAGATCCGTAGTTTTCTGGGTCTAGTAGGATATTATCGTCGCTTCATTCTGAACTTCTCACAGCTAGCTCGACCTTTGACGCAGCTTACCCGCAAGGGTGTTGATTTTGAGTGGTCCTCCGAGCGCGAGGAGAATTTTTGTGAGCTTCGACGGCAGTTGACTTCTGCGCTGGTGTTGGCATTACCATCAGGATCTGGAGGGTATGTGGTGTACACAGATGCTTATCTTTAGGGGTTAGGTTGTGTTTTGGCTCAGAATGAGCATGTGATTGCATACGCTTCTAGACAGTTGAAGTTACACGAAGACAATTATCCAGTTCATGATTTGGAGTTGGCAGCTATTGTGTTCGCTTGGAAGATCTGGCGTCATTATCTGTATGACAATAAATTTGAGATCTTCACCGACCATAAGAGTCTCAAGTACTTGTTCAATCAGGTGGAATTTAACATGAGGCAGAGACGTTGGATGGACTTGCTTAAGGACTATGATTGCGAGATTAAGTACCATCCGGGAGCTGCTAATCTCACCGTTGATGCCTTGAGTCGCAAGGTGCGACTATCCGCACTTCAGACTTGTTCGATGTCTAGTGCGATTGGGGAGTGTTGTTCTTCAGGGTATACCTTCAAGCACAAGAAAGGTATGCAGAGTATCCAGATGTTTGCGATATTATCTGAGCCAGCTTTGTATTCGTGGATTCGGGATGCTCAGATGTCTAATTCGAAGACCGAGAATTTGGATCGTCTAGCCAACGAGGGTAGTACGTCTGGATTTCACTATCAGTCAGATGGATTTCTGTGTTTGTCTGGTAGGCTTGTGATTCCGGAGGATGAAGAGTTGCGAGAGGAAATATTGTCTCAGGCACATCACACTAAGTTTAGTATTCATCAGGGGAGCAACAAGATGTACAAGGATCTACGTACTCGGTTCTGGTGGAAGGGAATGAAACGCAACGTGTATCAGTATGTTTCGAGATGCTTGGTTGGCCAGAAGGTCAAGGCAGAACACCGACGACCTGGAGGTTTG
Organism: Henckelia pumila; assembly: GCF_033568475.1. Lineage (NCBI taxonomy): Eukaryota > Viridiplantae > Streptophyta > Magnoliopsida > Lamiales > Gesneriaceae > Henckelia > Henckelia pumila. The sequence goes on from NC_133120.1 coordinate 134,251,060, forward strand.
CTTCACACTCTGCCTATTCTTAAGTGGAAATGAGATCTTATCACGATGGATTTTGTGACCCATTTGCCGCTATCCTTGAGGAATTGTGATGCTATCTAGGTTGTGGTGGACCGACTCACCAAATAAGCGCATTTCATTGCCTATAGCCGAGAGGACTCTGTGGATCGTATGACAGGATTGTACATTCAGGAGATTGTTCGACTTCATGGAGTGCCTGTGAGCATTGTCAGCGATCGAGACCCCAGGTTTACTTCTAGGTTCTGGGGGAGTTTTCAGCGTGCGATGGGCACTAATCTTAGTTTGAGTACTGCCTATCACCCGGAGACTGATGGACAGTCAGAGCGTACTATCTGTACTCTAGAGGATATGCTTCGAGCTTGCACTATGGATTTTGGTTCAGCCTAACAGGATCATTTGCCATTGATTGAGTTCGCGTACAATAACAGCTATCATTCTAGCATTGGGATGGCACCTTTCGAGGCATTGTACGAGCGATGTTGTCGTACTCCACTCTTCTGGGAATAAGTGGGGGAGAGACAGGCTGAGGGACCGGAGTTAGTCCAGCAGACATCAGATGTTGTTGATCAGATCAAGAAACGGATTAAGACTGCATAGGATCATCAGGCCAGCTATGCTAATACCAAGCGTAGGCCTTTGCAGTTTGATGTTGGGGAGAAAGTGTTTCTGAGGGTTTCACCTTTCCGCAGAATTCTCAGATTTGGCCTCAAGGATAAGTTGTCTCCTAGATTTATTAGCCCGTTTGAGATCTTGGAGAGCATTGGCAATTTAGCGTACCGTCTAGCCTTGCCACCGTATCTGTCTAGTATTCACGACGTGTTCCATGTATCTCTGTTGCGACGGTATGTGGCAGATCAGTCTCATATTATGCAGCCGTCTGAAGTTCGGGTGGATACAAATTTGACTTATGTAGAGAGACCTATTCATATCTTGGATCGTAAGGATAAGGTCTTGCGTAATAAAGTTATTCCTTTGGTTTTAGTTCAGTGGCAGCGCCGAGGCACTGAGGAGGCCAATTGGGAGCTGGAAAACAGGATGCGTTCAGAAAATCCTGAGTTATTTTGATTTTGTTTTCGAGTTGTATTAAGTTGTGAACTCTGTAAACGTGTAATATGAATAAATATGTTTTTACACGTTGTTTCGAATTCAGTACTTAAGATCTGATTTCGAGGACGAAATATCTTAAGTGGGGGAGAATGTAGTAGCCCGTACCCAAAATTGATGATTAAGTGTTAATCACTCCAATAAATCATGTTAGTTAAGTTAAACATGATTAAAGAGACTTCTAATGGATTAACGGAGTCCGGAAATAGACCCAGAATGATCAGAAACTTTACGGAGGGTCAGGAGGAACGAACGTAACGTCCGGGGATCTGATGCAACGTTCATGCAATCATAATGCGTCATTGCTTACGCACTTGATGGGACATCGAAAGCAACAAAGGAGAAAGGAAGCAACGTTCGTCGGACGAACGGACATAACGATGAGGTACGGACGTTCCGTTTCGTGTCTATAAATAGAGGTGCCGAGCCTCAGTTTCAGATGCACCTTTCACTTCTTTTCTCTCGATTCCTTAGTCTTCTAGCTTAGATCTAGGGAATTCTAGGCGTCCCATTGGAAATCCGAAAGTGACGTAGCGATCCAGGCGTCATAGCAAAGCTGTGGCCTAGTTTTGAGGCAAGTGACAACAACGGGCTAACGACGGACGCAGGTATAGATTTTGCTTTCTAAAAATATTTATGAGTATGCAATAGCTTAGTTAAGGCTTTTAGAGCACTATAATTATATTAGTATCATTTGGCAGTGTAGTGCAGATTATAGGCGTGGATCTAGAGCTGGTAGAGCTTGCCTAATATTTGTGATATGAAAGTACTGTTCGAGATATCTTGACTGAGTATGCATGTAATATGTGACTGCATGATTTATATGACATGATTATATCCTGCATACATTTGCATATTGAGCTATCTCTTTTTGAGATGTCTGTTATTTCAACCAAGATGACGTGATTGGGCCGAACAAACTCATGTAGAAAACTTGAATGTTTATTTGGGATTTTTCAGACTTGATTTTATTTTATTGATTGTTAGATAGTCTGATCAACTGTTTGCTTGCATGTTAATCGGTTCTAAGTCGACAGATGAGGGATTGATTTTGATCACTTTAATAATCAACACATGGTAAAACCAATTATAAATAGAATTCGGTTTCAGTGTGTGGTTTTATGTGAAAACTGAATTTTCACAAATATTTAATGCATTCAAATTTGATTAGAATTACGAAAAATTAATCCGTTGATATTTGAGTAGGTTTGATTGTTCTAGAAATAGACCTTTGAATAAGTTAGGAGAATTCTCGTAATCTAAGATTAATTTTGAGTCCTGAATCGGCTACATGTTACATGATTTGTTCGGTACCTGCGTGTGTCTTGGTTGTCTCAATTTAATTATATTTATCTTTCAGTTATTTTAATTCTTATTATTTTTAGTAATTAAATTTTTATTTAATTCGTTGCATTCTTATTTATTATTTTTTTTCTAGATTAAGTAAAATAATTAATTCTTGATATTGACTACAGTCCCTGTGGGATCGATACTTGGACTCTCTGTCCACTTACTATTACTTGACCGAGTGCACTTGATAGATAACCGAATTAAGTGGTCACTTGTCTATATCATCATAGTCTTGGGCTTGGCCTCCGTCATAATGGTAGCTCCCAATGTCAGATCATATAACAATGGTGTATGGCTGAACGAACCTAGCTAGTGGAACAGCTATCTCGAAGAAGATACAGGCTTAACATAAAATATGCAAATTCAATATATATATATATATATATATATATATATATATATATATATATATAAATATATAAACATGTATTTGTGGCACATAAATGCAACATATAAGCATGTATAATCGTTGAATATCTCATCTCAGTTAGTACTTGCATACCTCTACTAGACAGATTTACAGTCAGGGTCTAGGATCCAAACTACATCCAATTGATTATCATATCACTAACACTAATATAAAAGCTTCAACTAAGCTAATAAATACTCTAAATAACTCTTAGAGATCTCGAACTATACATGCGTCTGTCGTCAGCCGCTGATATCAAAGGTCCCAACTCTTAGGCACAGCTTTGATACGACCCCGGAAGCACCTCGCTATCTCCTGGCCCTCGAGTATATGGCTCAAACAATCAAAATTATACACTAAAACACTAAATGTGAGGATTTATTGGCCTATTTATAGATGGAGTTCAGAAGTTCCGATCCTTGGTTCGGAAGGACTGAATCTGCAAGTCTTGACACGTCTCTAGATATTTGTCTTTCGAATCTTTGATCTACACTTCGAAATTTCCGATCATGTTCAGATGACACAATCAATACTTCGAACCTTTCAAACTCACATGCAACACTCTTTGATACCTAGCAATCAACATGGCGAAACTCTGATCGGCTGTTCCAATCTATGTTTGGAAGATCCGATCTCTCTAGTGCCTCCAAACTTTCTTCCGATCAATTCGGTGTTTCCAAACTACACTTCGGAGGGTCCGAAGCTTGTTTATTTAGTTCTGAACTCGATTAAACACTTGATTTACTTAATTAATAACCCCTTAATCATGTCTAATATTTTATTAAATTTTAAATGATAATTGGATCACTACATTCTCTCCTACTAAGAGATTTCGTCCTTGAAATCCGATACGATCATGGATAGCTCTCGAAGTTATCAAGCTAAGAAGAAATGAGATCCTCTAGATTTACCGCAAGGATCATTAAATAAGGGGCGAAATAAAAAGTTTAAGGAGGCACTTCAAGAGAATGACAATTTGAAAAATTAAAAACATTGAAAGATTAAGTCTGGAAGCTCAAATTATTGGGCTTGATTATTATTTAATTTAGTTAAAGACTTATTTTTGCTGTTTTAAGAGCCTCAATTAAGGGTATTTAATTTAGTTTTAGGGTTTATTTTATTAGTATTTGATATAGGCCAAGATTTAACATATTTAAAGCCCTTATAATTACTTTATATAGGTTTTCTAGTGTAACTATGCATTATAGACGAGATTTCAAGTTCAAGAAATCCAAGAAGATCAAAGTCCAAGAAGATGAAGAACATCACATCCTTTGGATTCTATTCCAACTAGGAAACTTATAATCTAATTCTACTAGTTGTGAAGACCCGAAATCTTCTCCCAATTTCAATCTCAAGATATTAGCTGAAAAATCAGCACAGGGATCCAGTCAGTTAGCCATCAGATTTCCCCCCTTCAATTCGAAATCAAAGCAGATTTCTTGGAGATTGTTTTGTTTAGATTTGATACTGATCTCCGCAACAAACCAGTCGATATCCAAGCCTCAAATTTCGTTCCCCTCTCCTATATAAACCCCAAGACCCCTTCACAATTTTTCACACCATTATAGCAAGCAAGTTTTCAAAAATCCTTAGGCTGCTAGATTCGAAATTCTCCAAGGCGTGGTGCTGCAAAAGTTCGAAGTACGCTAGACGATACTCTGCTGAAGTCGTCCAAAGTCAGTAAGACTTTCTACCTTCCGTACCTTTTTCTTAGAAAATTTAATGGATAAACTCACTAATCTGTCAACTCTTTTTTCCATAATTTCGAATGTTAGAGCAAGGAGTGAACTGCCTAGGTTTCAAAAATCAGTGGGCTGATTTTCGAAAGTTCTGTACAAAACTCAACTATCCTCGTTTGATTCAAGAACAACATCGGTAAGTGGGCTTATACATTTATTTAAAATTTATATACGTTTTAAAGATTCGATCGTCATAATATGTTTAAAACTTGCTATGAATTCTGTTACATGTATGAACTTGAATATTTTAAGACACTGCTTAGACTCGAGTTATTGAGTGGAAAGGGAATTTCTGAACTATGTTTTTTATGACCCTGATACGGTGGGTAACAATAACCGTTCTATGACCTCACCCCTTAAAGGGATTACATATAGGGGACTGATCAGTTAGCCACAAGTAAAGAGAGGATTTGTAGTGTTTTTGTCAAAATGTTATGAATTATGATATGCCATACTATGATGAGTTTTTGTTCAATCATTTTTGTATATATGTATATGATCGATCGGCCCCCACTTGCTGAGTGTTTCCCAAAACACTTACCCCCTTACTTTTCCCTTCCAGATATCGAAGAAGACTTAGATGAGAAAGAGCAGGACATGTTCTGGGGTTGGTAACAAGGAAGACAGTGAAATTCTATTTCTGTTCGATTATTCTGGATTTATTTTGGGTTTCAGTACTCTGATTTATTTTGTGTAATAAACGCTTCTGCATGTTTCGCTAGTATTTTTGAATTCATATTTTGCATAAGTTTTTCTGTTGGGTTGTAAGACATTTGATTTTGGAATTTTTATGAAAAAAACTGGTTCGGTATAGACTGTACTGCAAGGCTTGTAGTTTCGATTTTTTTTAAATTTGTAACAACGCCGGTGACACGTCTCGGACACGGGGCGTGACACTAGTAGAATTATTTTTGTTATATTTTAGTATTATAAATGTGTAATACTACGAAAACACATTAAATAATTATTCATAATTCAGATTATTCATGATATTTATCAAAATTCTCTCTATAATTTTATTAAAGCTTTTTGTTTTGTTAAAAATCAAACTTATCAAAGTTTAACACTTTGTGGCATTTGTCGATTGTTTTTTTTTTTATCATGGATTGTCAAAGACACGTTTTGGAATGTTCCTTTGAATTTCAATTGTATATCTTGTGTTTATTTGTTACTAAAATTTATAGTTTAGGGGTGAATGTCACAAATCAGTTACTTTTCAAGATCGGGAAAACACTTTGAATCTATTAGTTATTGAATTGAGGGAAATTTTCTTCAATAATCGTGTTTGTTATTCATGTCATTAAGGATTCATATCATTTGGTATCAGAGCACGGTTCCTTTGATTCAAGTAAGTCGTATCATATCTTTTGATATTTGTTTTTCGTTTCTCGTTCTTCGTTTTTGTATCATTTGGTATCAAGAGCAAAGGTTTTGAGACAAGTAGAGGTGTCAAAACGGTCTAGGTCTTTCAGATTGGCCCACCCCGCCCCGCCCCGCCTAGTGGTGGGTTGGGGTGGGTTGCGGGTTGGCCCGCCAAAATCCGCCAAATTACACTTAGGCCCGCTTGGTTGGCCCGCCCGTCACTTAAAATAAGCGTGTTGGGTTGGTGTTTTCCCAACCCGCATAAAAGAGGGTCGGCCCGCCCCCCTAATGGTGGGTTACGACGGGTTTTGGGATGGCCCGCCCCGCTGGTCCGTTTTGACATCTCTAGAGACAAGTAAGTTATAGTTTCAACATCTTTGATTTTTACTCGTTCTCCGTTCTTCGTTCTTCGTTTGAGTTTATTTCCTGTTGACTTCTACGTCGTTTCTTTCTATCTTGTTGCCCAAGTTTTGTTGTTCCTTGTGCTACAAATTATCAAAAAAAAATTTAAAATTAAAAAAAAAGTCGGTCGAAAAAAGGAGAACGAAAGTAGAAGCAGAAAAAAACTTGTGGTCAATTTCTTTTGTCTCTGTTCATCCTTTGGTGTCAAGTCTATTTCAATTTTTATAGTCACTTTGCTTGTTTTTCTGCGGTCTACGAGGGTCAATTTTCCAGTGTCTACAAGTTTATACTTATGATTTTGATACACATAAACACAAAGCATAAACTATTCCATATTTGAGTGAAAAAGAAAAGAGAGTGTGAGTGATTTTTTTAGAGACTTGTGAGGATTTTGGTGAGAAAATTTTTATTCACTACAAGAAAAAATGCCTATGGTGACACTTTTATGTGGAAATTTTTTAAAAAATGTCGTTAATAGAACTTTATAGTGACACTTATGAAAAACTCTTAATTAAAAAAAAAAATATACTTATTAGACTACTTGTGATGACATTTTTAATAATGTCACTTTTGTTTTTGGAGGAACTCATTTGTTTTCCCTCCCAATTTTTTAATTTACCCTTATTTTAATCATTTTATAATACGACTGTGTTTACTTGGGGTGATTATCATATGATAAGACTATTAATAATAATTCATCACATGTTTACTTAAAAATTAACAAAAATTCATAAACTAAGGCCCGTTAATAATAAGATTTGAGCATGATTTGTAATCCTCAATTTCATTAAGGATAAATAATCTATGGCTTGTATAAATGGAAAGAAAATTAGAAAACTCCAAATATACCCTTCTTTATAATCTTTTCTATTATATTTAAAGGGCAAAATTGTGAATTTTTGTTTAATCACAATTCTAATCACAATTGTAATCAATCACATTAAACAAGTTATTATTTATCCATAACACTCTATATCACATCTAATTAGTTTACGAATCACCTTATAAATTATATCTTCACAATCCTATCAACATAAGTAAACGCAGTCTACATATATTCATATACAAATACATATGCTATTATTATATCATATCAAATTAAAGAAAAGAAAGTGAGAACCACCGGGTCCAAACCCGTTGCCCCCTCTACTCTCACCATTCTTGAACGCCGAAACGCCGCCCACTTCTGTCGGTAATTCAAATTGTTTTAGGGGTTTGGTTGGTCGCAATCTAAGCTTTCTTTCAAACCTTTAATCGAAGATTTTGAGTAAAGTTTTGTCCGGATCAAAACTGTCCGGCAAGCTGCTGTTTGAGCGTTGTTTCTGTAGCATTTGTTCATCGATTTCTGTCATTTTCGGATACTTAGAGGCTGTATATAATCTCAATACAAAGTTTAACTAGCCCCTATTCCTCTAGATCTTTCCAGTAACTTTCAGCCAAGATTTTCTGAGGAGAAGCTGTTGTTCGGTTTCCATCTTACTTTTGTCTTTGAGTTGGGATGATTTTAAGATCCATTCTAGACTTTAATTCGAGTTTCATGTGGGTTTTCTTGAGGTACAGGCATACAATAGGCTGTCTAAAAATGGATTTTAACCCGCTTTGATTTAATTCATTTTCTTTATATTTATCACACAAGTATCTGGGTGGTTACTCATAATGGATTTGGAAAAGACTCTGGTGCCCAATGTCAAATTCTTGGAGAGCTGTGGTATTCTCATGAAGCAGATTGTTAATCATATCTGATTTTGTTCCAAGATTAAATTTTCATAAAACTGAAGTTTTAAGGAAATGTGTTGATAACGTTGATGAAATGGGAGTTAGTAGGAACTCTAAAAGTTTTATTTATGTTGTTAATTATATATACTTTATTCTTCTAGTCTTGGACTGCTTTGCACAATATCAAATGCTCAATTTTCCAATAGATTTGTTGCCCCTTATTTTGAAGAATTGCGACAAGTATATATAGACGAACCCAGTGTTAAAGATAAAATAAACATGAAACAATTATCATCTTTGTGGGGAAAATCAAGATGAGATCTTGGCTGGTATTGCTCGAGACAGTTTCAATGCCTGTTGTGGGAACTGATTGAACCTAATAGGTTCCTTGGTTTTCCATAGCTTGGCTTGCATCTCTCATATATTACCTAGTCATTCATAATAGGATTTGCTGAATAACTTCTTAGTTTTTTTATTAGCAGTAATATAGCGTGGGAGCAACATTGCTAAGTGGGTGTCTTCATTTATGTTCATAGGTTTTTGCAGATCTGTCAGTTGATCCATATCAGATTCTAATGGTCATTGTTGTCACTGCTTTGTGGGATATCGGATACGAAATTGAGGTGATTTACTTGTGGCTTTTTAACATGAAATTGAGCTTATTTTTTATTGTGTTATTCTTGCAATTCATTCAAGGGGAGACATGACAGTTCTCTGTTCTGGCTGAGCTTCTGGGAGTTTTATCTCGTGGTTTCTGATTGTATCATTTCTTTCTTCTCTTCTGGTTTTCTATGGACTGTACTGTTCTGTATTTGATTGTGGTTTTTTTATTCAAAATTTAATTGTTTTATGAGGAAGATGGACTGCAGATGTCCAACATGTTTGCATGCCAATTGTATGAACACATGACAAGTGTACATGTGGTGACATGTAACTGTATTCAAAGTTGTGTATTGTCATTTATTCAAATATTTATCTACATTTTGATGTGATCTCTTGTAGTATTATTGTTGAAGGCTCAAAGAAAATTTTTATCAGAATTTTATGTTTATTTCTTTACATGAAGCAAGTGATGGTGTTTAAAACCCAAGGTACATAATTTGGTTAAGATATATTTATATTTTGTATTTTCAGGTATTCTCACTAGAAGATGGTCTTGTACATGCTATTTGGAGAGACCAAGGACTTCCTCGCAGTGTTACCTCACCAGATGAGAATGCGAAGCTTGGTATAAATTGGCTAAATTATGCACTGCATTTTTGGTTTTAAGATAGACGTATTCATATTAATTTTGTGCTTCAGTTGTTAAATATGTTTGAGTAGTAAGTATTTAATTGCCAATGGAACTGATATTGGCTCAGACCTATAGATCTTTAAGCTTATATGCCCAAGAAACAAAAAAAAAAAGTTGTTTTGAGGAGCAAGGGAATTAAACGATGAGATAATATGTATTCTGATTTAATCCTTCTTTGCAGCTACGATTGGTACTTGTGAATTATCTGAAATCTGTCTACATTGTATCTTGGTTGGAGGCTCGATTTGATCAAAATTTCAAAGAGATTAAGCCAAGCTTGTGGTCAAATGAATTTCATAATAGCAATTGTCCAGATGATGAAGGATGTTCTGAAGAAAAATGTTGGCTTCTCTTGTTATTATTAAGTCATTTGATTTTAATGTACTTAGTTTGTTGATGCATTTTAAAAGGTAACTTGATGATACATTATGAGAAGGTTTGTATGAATTCTATGTATCCAAACATTGGTTGTTAATAAATGTTTTTTTGACTAAGTACTTTGATAAATATCAATAATTTATGATTTTTATTTTGAGTTGTTTTTAATATTAAATTTGTGATGTATTTAAAAATTATTAATAGATTATAAATATCCTAAAAAATGGTAATGCATTTATATTATATGAAAAGATGACATTTATAAGTGTCATTACAAATCTTATAGTGCATTTATATTATATGAAAAGATGACATTTATAAATGTCATTACAAATATTATGGTGACACTTTTTTGTCACTATAACAATTATTCATAACATTGGTGGTGTGACTATTTTTATGTTATAGTGACATTAGGAAATGTCATAAAGTTTTATTCGACATCACTATAGAGGACATTTTTACTTGATGTCACTATATCAAAAGTGCCAGGATAAGTAATATGTCGTGACACTTTTAAATGTCATTAAAGCATACATTCTTGTAGTGATTGCTAACCTTTTCTTGCAAGTACGATATCTAATAGAAAATCTCATAAAGAAATTGGGGATAGTTCGAACCACGGAATTTCCGAGGTTCAAATGGAAGCATTGATGGATCGTATGACTAAGGCGATGAGGGCATCATTTGAACCATTATATAATAAGGTGAGTAAATTGGATAAACCATCTAGTTCTCTAGTTCAATTAAACCCAAAAAAGGTTTTTGAGGGTCAATTAGAATTTCATAGAGTGAGTGATATGGCAAGAAGAAATAGTGGACAAAAGAGTGAGATGGTCTTGAGAAATAAAAATGAGGGAAAAAAAAAATGAGAGGAAAGGGGCCAAGAAAAATATATACATGGCCCAAAATAGTGAGATAAAAAAGGCTTTGAAATTGAATATACACCTTAAAGTACTTTTTTACAAAGAGATTTTATCTCATTATCATGATATAGCCAGCTCAATCTCGAACATCGTGATTTTTTCTTTACAGGATATCGGAGATGTGTCGATGAGGAAGAAAATGAGATACAATGTTAAAAATGTAAACATGTTTGATCCATGTAAAGTTGAGTACACACAAGGTGAAGTTTGAGATTTGAAAGTTTTTTTTTTTTTTTTTTGTGATGTATGATGTAAATTTAAATCTAAAATACAAATCAAATACCAACTTTCAAAGGTATGATCTTAATTTTAAATTTCTTGGATTTAATTACTTTTTTGAGAGATGTGTGAATGTGCTACATATGAATATGCTTTGATTTCAAATCTCGATCTTAAATTTCTTGAATGTGATTACATATATGAATATGCTTTGATTTCAAATCTAGATCTTAAGTTTCTTGAATGTGATTATATATGTTAAGAATTTGAGTGACTTGAGTTATGTTGATGTGTGTGAATGGTGCATGAGTTGTATAGGTGAAAAGTCATATCTTCTAGAATGGTTAGTCGTGTCTTTTGGATTAGCTAATAATGAACTTGGCACTTTCATGAGATTGATTAGTCATGTTTTGCATGCACATATTGGTAAATTCTTTGTGGTATACTTTGATAAAATCTTGGTATTTAGCAAAATTTTGGATGAGCTTGTTGAACATTTGATACTTGTGTTATTCACATATAGAGATGAAAATTTGTGTGTTAATTTAAAAGAGAGTGCATTTTTTTTTTACAAGAACTCGTTTTATTTGTCATTGGTGTGAGTTCTCAAGGAGAGCGAGTTGATGATTAAAAGGTGATGAAGTAAAAAAAAAAAAAGGTAAGGAAAATATGATAGCTGATGTGCTACCATGAAGATATGTACTTCTATCTATGTTAGACTCAAAGTTTTTATGGTTTGAGAATGCTAAAGAGTTGTATGCATTGGATGGTGATTTTAAGGATTGTGATTTGTGTTATGTTTGTCTGATCTTCATGATAAATTTTATTTGAGCAATGTGAACTTTTTTACAGAAAATTAAATATAAATTATATGTTCATCGTTGAATGAATTACTTGTTGAGAGAGCATATGGTGTGAGTTTGATGTGTTATGGTGTGAGTTTGATTGTGTGAGAGCATATGGATAAATACTTATTCTGGTTACAAATGAAGAGATATGTTTAGGGGTGGCAAAAATTCCTGAAATCCTGACCCTTCTCGAATCTCATCCCATTCCCGTTCCGAAAAAATCCCAACCCGAAATTTTCCCGACCCAAACTTTCGGGATTTTTTCCATCCTGATTAATATCGGGAGAGGGATCGGGAATAAAATTTAATCCCTACGGGATTCCCGACCATCCCGAAATAATATAATAATATGTTTTATTAATAACTTTGTTAATATAATAAGCTAAATATTCTTATGTTTCATCTCATATAACACTTAATTGTTGACTTAATTCGCATAATTTTTATTGTTGGAATGATCAAATTGTAAAATAACGAAATGACATTTTATTTTTGTGTGTTTTTTAAAAATAAATTAATAATTTAATTAATTCATATTTATAATTATTTAATTAGAACAAATATGTAGAAAAAGACTCAAGATATTAATTTGACAATCTATTTTACTAAATTTATTTAGTAATTGTATCCAAATATTTTATTATAATTATCCGATACATTTTTTTCTTAACAAAACCTTGAAATATTATCCAGAATATTTTAATATTATAGGTTTTAAGTTGAATATTTATTTTTATTTATGAATATAATTTTCCATATAGTATATTTAATAACATAATCACATTTTTTTATTTGTTTGAACAAAATTTTGAATATGAAAAAAAAATTCGAGATTTTCTCTCCCTACCCGATGGGATCCCGAAATGTTTCGGGTGCGGGATCGGGAGAAAAAAAGTTTTTCAAATCTTTTTGGGACGGGAGTTGGATAGAGGGTTTACGGGACGGGTTCCGATCCTATTCCACCCTTAGATATGTTGAGTGGAGTTGTGAGAGTTATATTGCGTGTAGACAAAGAACTCTCAGGTCACACTTGTATGATTTGAATAAATCACTTCTTAATATTAGAGCACAATGGTTATATATACCTATGAATTTTGTGTTGGGGTTAACTAGGTCTAAGAAATTGAGGAATTTTATTAAAGTCATGCTTAATGGAATATTGATAATATTTTTAAATGCTAATGGTGATAAGGTGTTCATCTTATCATGAAGAATTTTGTATTCTTTGATCTTGTTTTGAGTGTGCAAGGTACACTAGTTGATGTAGAAAATATAGAAGCAATCACCGACATTAGATCATTGAAATTGTTGGATGACTTGAGTGATAAAGCTTACAAGAAGAAAACACAAGGTAAGTATGGTGTCGTTAAGATTTTTATGTTTCTAATATTTTTTTATTTGGTATAGGTAACGAGCAAGATTTTAGGACAAATATTTTTCAAGAATGGTAGTATGATATGATCATGGATAACTCTCGAAGTTATCAAGCTAAGAAAAAATTGGATCCTCCAGAGTTGCCGCAAGGATCATTAAATATGAGACGAAACAAGAAGTTTAAGGAGGTATTTCAAGAGAATAACAATTTGAAGAAATTAAAGACATTGAAAGATTATTCTTGGAAGTTCAAGTTATTGAGCTTGATTATTATATAATTTAGTTATTTTGCTATTTTAAGAGCCTCAATTAAGGGTATTTAGTTTAGTTTTAGGGATTATTATATTAGTATTTGATATGGGCCCAGATTTACCATATTTAAAGCTCATATAATTATTTTAGATTGGTTTTCTAGTGTAACAATGCATTATAGGTGAGATTTCAAGTTCAAGAAGATCAAGAAATCCAAGAAGATCAAAATCCTAGAAGATCAAGGAGATTACATCTTCTGGAGTCTATTCCAACTAGGAAACATATAGTTTAATTCTACTAGGAGACTTATTTTTGTTATCTTTTAGCATTATAAATATATAATACCACGAAAACACATGAAATAATTATTCATAATTCAGATTATTGATTTCTATAAAAAACAATCTCTCTAGAATTTTATTAAAACTTTTTTCTTTGTTCAAAATCAAACTTATCAAAGTTTAACACTTTGTGACGTTTGTCGATTGTTCTCATCGTGGATTTTCAAAGACAAATTTTTTGAAAGTTTATTTGAATCACAATTGTTTATCTCGTGTTTATTTGTTACCAAACTTAATAGTTTAGGGGTGAATATCACAAATCAGTTACTTCTTTCAAGATCGGGAAAACACTTTGAATCTCCTTGTTATTGAGCTGAGGGTGCGATTTTCTTTAATAATCGTGTTTTCAATTCATGTCATTAAGGATTCATATCAAAATCAGGACTAGGATTTGCAAATAAAAACACTGATAGAAACTGTTGGGTCCAAAAATCTAAGAAAATTTGATTTTGATGATAAGAAAATTTTTTATTGTATTTTTAATATATTTAATTAAGTGTGTAGTTGGTTGATCACAAATTGAAAGTGACAAGGTGTTGAAATATAATTGTAGACAATTAAATTTGTCTAGCTTAAATTTATGGAAAATGCCAAAAGAAATATATATATTAAATATCAATAAAAAAAATAATTGACTATTTATTTATAGAAAATTAAATTCCTACAAAAAAAATAAATAGTTAATTAAATTGATATTTTAATATATTTTGTGATCAAATCAAGATTTTAAATCAAGATTGCATCTTACAAAAATGGAATAAAATACTAATATTTTTAGTATTTCAAATCAAATCTTGAATCAAATGGAAGAAAATACTAATATTTTTAGTATTTAAAATCAAATATTGTGATTAATGGAAAATAATCACCAAATGAATCATGAGGAGCCAATCAAATTGCGACACCTCATCAAATGGAAATGGAAACATTCTGCATCCTTCACCTATAAATAGGAGGCAGATGATCAAGAAGAAAAACACAACACAGAAGACTGAAGAAAAGGAGTAGAAGAATTCAATATTTTTCTCTCAAGTCATCTTCAAGAAGTTCAAGGAAATCAACGAAGATCAAGGCGAAATTCAAGGCATTCTTCATCAAATTCATTAAATTCAAGAAGATCAAGGCGTGATTCAAGGAATTAATTGCGTTATTCTTCAAACACATCTAAATTCATTCAAATCCAAGAAGATTTCGTTCTTCACTAAATTCAAGATCAACAAAATTTAAGGCGTGATTCAAGGAGTTCATCGCGTTCTTCCCAAATTTTGAAGGTTAATTCGATAACAAGGTGTGAACCCATCGAATTAACGTTATCAAGATATCAAATCATCTTCCAAGAAGATCAAACACTCAAGAAATTCACATTTCACAAGAAATTGCCATTGAAGAGAAAAATCAAGGGATTATCTAGAGATTGTATTCACTAATCTTTATTTAAATCACTTTGTATCGATTTTCTATTTCTTAATTTTAAGAAATAAAGAATTTGAGCTACAAATTTTGGCACGCCCAGTGGGACCATCTCTACCCTTCATCTTTTCTCTTCGCCAAAAGTTCTAAGTCATCATGTCCACCAATAACAAGATCTCAACTGAAAGTCTTGGGGTCGTCACAAGAAGTATGTCGAAGAAATCTTCTGAGCAAGCTCGTTTCTTAGAAACCCATCAAAACTCGCACATAGCACCAGTAATGGTGACAAATGCCTCAACTTTAGAAGATCAAATAGCAAATCTGACGAAGGCAATTGAGGGACTCTCGAGACATGTTCAAGATTAAGACTCCCAAATCATGAAGTTGATGGAAAAGATAGACCATACTGATGCAAGTGACATGGACAAACAAGGTGAAACTAACGGTGAAACTGAATCATCGTTGAAGAAAAAAGGAAAGGAACATACTAAAGATTTAAGTTTTTCACCTGATGGGTCAGTTCCTGTAGACCAATTAAAAGACTTCATCATGGGTACTATCAAAGAAAAACTTGACGGAAGCTCCAAGTCATCTCTCACATATGCCAAGCCTTACTCGCAAAAGATCGATGACTTGAGGATGCCCCCTAGTTACCAGCCTCCAAAGTTTCAACAGTTCGATGGCAAGGGAAATCCAAAACAACACGTGGCTCATTTCATCGAGACATGTAACAATGCTGGAACATACGGAGATTATCTGGTCAAACAATTTGTTCGCTCACTAAAAGGAAATGCGTTTGACTGGTATACTGATCTGGAGCCATGCTCGATTAATAGTTGGAATCAGCTAGAACAAGAATTTCTCAATCGCTTCTATAGTACTCGACGAATAGTTAGCATGATCGAGCTGACAAACTCACGACAGTGGAAAGAAGAGCCTGTCATTGACTATATCAATCGTTGGAGAAATTTGAGTCTTAACTGCAAAGATCGATTGTCGGAATCTTCCGCCATTGAGATGTGCATCCAAGGTATGCATTGGGGGCTTCGATACATCCTTCAAGGAATCCAGCCAAAGACATTCGAGGATCTAGCTACTCGAGCTCATGACATGGAATTAAGTATGGCTGCAAGTGGAGCAGAGGGACCTCCAGCTCATGAATCTCATAAAGCAAAAGAAAAGGAAGTCTTCAAGAAAGGAGGCAAGCCTTTCACAAAGACCCCGACCAAAGAATCGATGACAGTTAATGCCACACCTGTCAAAGTCAAGGGAAATATAAATGATAAAAACAATGGAAAGAAAGAGATATATCAGGAAAGAGGGCAAAAAAAGTTGAGTTTAAAGGAAATGCAATCAAAACAGTACCATTTTCTCGACTCTGATGTATCGGGGATATTTGATGATTTGGTCAAAGCAAACTTGATTGAATTACCAGAACTGAAGCGACCTGAAGAAGCTAAACGAGTGGATGACCCAAAATATTGCAAATATCACCGGTTGATCGGGCATCCTATTCATGATTGCTTCATATTCAAGGATAAAATCATGCAGTTGGCTCGCCAAGGAAAAATATCACTTGAAGAGGATAATGTGAATGTCAATCAAATCGAAATACATAACAATGATGGTGCATCATGCTACGTAACAGGTTTACAAGGAAGTCTCTTCAACCAGATCGATCAGTCCGAAAATAAGAAAGATTGTGTAGCGACCTTAGCATTCACTGACGAAGATCTACCATTTGGTTCTGACTTTCACAATCGGCCTTTATTTGTCACGGGATATAGTCGCGAGCAAAAGGTGAATAGGATATTAATTGATGGAGGCTCTGCAGTTAATATTATGCCTTTGCGCACGATGAAGGAGTTGAATATTGCCACAGAAGAACTTGCAAATAGTCGCTTGATGATCCAAGGATTCAATCAAGGAGGACAAAGGGCTCTCGGGGCCATAAGATTAGAACTAATAATGGATGACATGACCTCAAGTGCATTCTTCCATGTCATTGACTCCAGGACATCATACAACATGTTGCTTGGTCGACCATGGCTTCACGAAAATGGGGTAGTTCCTTCTACATGGCATCAATGTTTTAAATACTGTCAAGATGGGGTGGTAAGAAAAGTACTTGGAGATGATAAACCATTTACCGAGGCCGAATCACACTTTGCCGATGCCAAGTACTATTTTGATAATGAGAAGACATCAAGAATCGAAGAATGTTCACCTCATCGGGAACCCGAAGGACAGGATGATGAAAAAAGTAAGATTAAAGAAGCCTTGGAAGTTCATAAAGACCAATCAAAAGGTAAATTGCCTGTCCAAGAAGAAAATCCTTTGAAAAAGATGGTACTTCCTTTAACAAAACTTGATGAAAAACGACCATCTATCATCGGATTTGTCCGTCCAACTCAAGGGGCCGAGGTAGAACATGGGGAGTACTCAGAACTACAGAATGCGAAGGGCTTTGATCCAAAAGCTTATAAACTACTCGTTAAAGCCGGATAACCCAAGTGAAAACCTCACCTTGGGTAAACTCCCCTCAGGAGTTTCTAACAAACAAGCGGCTCTTGAAGGAAATGCGCGTACTGTTCAAAAAACTCGACCAGGCCTTGGGTTCATTCCACAAAGTCCCATCCGCATTGCCATCAAAAGAGTCAGCCTCAACTATATTGCTGAAGATGAGTACTCGTCAAACACCGTTGTTGACAAACAAAATAAAAAGGATCAACGAGTGTCTGTTTTTGATAGGCTGGGCCAACGTAAAAGGCAAAGGAATCAACAAAAATTGAACTTTTCCAAGCATTTGCGTGAGGCTCATAATCAGCAAACCCCGAAAAGATTGCGAAGTTTGATTCCATCCCGCATGAAGCGATGCACCACATTGATTATATCATGCGATAAGATCCTGAAGGCTAAGGTGAAAACAGTGATTTACACTCAAACTCAAAAGGATGAGGATGATACAGAAAGTGTTGCTTCTTGTCACATCACTTCAAATGAAGAAGAAAATCCATTAGAGGAAGATGCTGAAATTGCTCCCCTTGAACTTGAAGAAGGGGTAAAGGCCACTGTTGATAAACTAAAAGAGATTAATCTAGGCGACGATGATAACCCGAGACCAATCTACCTCAGCGCCCTATTGTCCATCAATGAAGAGGAAGCATATATCGAGCTACTGCAAGAGTTTAGAGATATATTTGCATGGTCATACAAAGAAATGCCTGGGCTGGATCCGAAAGTGATTGTTCATCACTTAGCTGTTAAAAAGGGATCTCGACCTATCAAGCAAGCTCAACGAAGGTTCCACCCTGAGTTAATCCCTCCAATCGAAACTGAGATTAACAAACTCATTGAGGTTGGATTCATCCGTGAAGTCAAGTATCCTACATGGATATCCAACATAGTTCCTGTAATGAAAAAGAATGGACAAATTCGGGTTTGTGTTGACTTTCGAGATCTGAATAATGCATGCCCAAAAGATGACTTTCCGTTACCTATCACTGAACTCATGATTGATGCAACTATGGGTCACGAAGCATTGTCTTTCATGGATGGATCTTCTGGATATAATCAAGTTCGCATGGCGCCAGAAGATGAAGAGTTAACTTCATTTCGCACTCCAAAGGGTATATATTGCTACAAAGTAATGCCATTTGGATTAAAGAATGCTGGTGCCACTTATCAAAGGGCAATGCAGAACATTTTTGACGACATGTTACACAAAAATGTCGAATGCTATGTTGATGATGTGGTTGTTAAATCCAAACAGAGAAATAACCACTTGGAAGATTTAAGAAGAATTTTTGAGCGCGTAAGAAAGTACCAACTCAAGATGAATCCTTTGAAATGCGCATTCGGTGTCACATCAGGAAAATTCCTTGGATTTATTGTCCGGCATCAAGGGATTGAAATTGAGCAAGCCAAAATTGATGCAATCTTAAAAATGCCCGGACCTCGAAATATCCACGAGCTGAAAAGTTTGCAAGGAAAATTGGCATATATCAGGAGGTTCATCTCAAATTTGGCTGGGCGTTGTCAACCATTTAGCCGCCTCATGAAAAAAGGAGTTCCATTTAAGTGGGATGAATCTTGCGAGAATGCTTTCAAGAGCATTAAGGATTATTTGATGAAGCCTCCCGTGTTGGCAGCCCCGGTGCCTGAACGCCCATTAACCCTCTATATCACTGCTCAAGAGCGTTCCGTCGGAGCTTTATTAGCTCAAGATAATGATGATGGGAAGGAAGCTGCACTATACTATTTGAGTAGAATGATGACGCCAAATGAATTGAACTACTCACCAATAGAGAAGTTATGTCTATCCCTCATATTTGTCATTCAAAAGCTAAAGCACTACTTTCAAGCCCACACTGTCCGGCTTGTCTCAAAGGCAAACCCGCTAAAATATGTGATGTCAAGACCGGTTCTTTCTGATAGACTTGCAAGATGGTATCTCCAATTGCAGCAATTTGAAATTATATATGTTCCTCAGAAGGCTGTCAAAGGGCAAGCATTAGCTGACTTTTTAGCTGACCACCCAATCCCTGCCGATTGGGAGCTATCTAATGAATTTCCGGATGAAGATGTTCTTGTAATTGAATTTAAACCCCCATGGAAAATGTATTTTGATGGAGCTTCGAATAAGGAAGGAGCCGGTGCTGGAGTTATATTTGTGACATCTGACGGGGAAGTGTTGCCATACTCATTCACATTGACTCAAAATTGCTCCAATAATGTTGCTGAATATCAAGCTCTAATCCTTGGACTAGAAATGGCGGTCGATATAAAGCAATTGCATCTTCAAGTATATGGGGATTCGGCTCTGGTGATTAATCAGTTACTCGGATCATATGAAGTCAGAAAGCCTGAATTACTCCCATATCATAATTATGCTAGGAAGCTTATGGGGTGGCTCGGTGATGTGGAGATTGAGCATGTGCCGAGAAAAGACAATAAACAAGCTGATGCACTGGCCAAGCTTGCTTCTACAATTTCCATGCCAAACAATGAAGCTCGTGTGCCAATATGTAAAAATTGGGTAGTACCGCCACTTTTTGAGGATGAGAGTGATGAAGAAAAAGAAGATGATAACTACACTGTCGAAGTATTCGAAATTGAGAAAGAAGATTGGCGTCAAGCATTTGTCGATTACTTGAAGTATGAAAAGTTGCCAAATGATCCGCGTCAAAGGGTAGACATTAGAAGGCGCGCAGCGCGCTTCATCTACTACAAGGATACCTTATATAGGCGCTCATTTGATGGAGTCTTCTTACGGTGTTTAGGAGATGAAGAAACCACCCGAGCAATGGAAGAAGCTCATTCTGGAATTTGCGGAGCCCATCAATCAGGTCCAAAGCTACATTTTCGAATAAAAAGAATGGGTTATTACTGGCCAACAATGGTGAAAGATTGCATGGATTATGCACAAAGGTGTCAAGCTTGCCAGTACCATT
Organism: Henckelia pumila; assembly: GCF_033568475.1. Taxonomy (NCBI): domain Eukaryota; kingdom Viridiplantae; phylum Streptophyta; class Magnoliopsida; order Lamiales; family Gesneriaceae; genus Henckelia; species Henckelia pumila. Next base: position 134,271,658 of record NC_133120.1, read on the forward strand.
CAAATTTCATTCACCAACCGCCTGAAGTGTTGCACCCTACAGTAGCCTCTTGGCCATTTGACGCATGGGGTTTAGACGTAGTTGGACCGCTGACTAAATCTTCAAGTGGGCATTTGTATATCTTGGCTGCAACAGACTATTTTTCTAAATGGGCTGAAGCAGTGCCTCTCAAAGAAGTGAAGAAGGAAAATGTTGCTGATTTTATTCGCACCCACATTATATACCGGTATGGAATTCCTCGGTACATGATCACAGATAATGGGAAACCTTTTTGCAACACTTTGATTGATAAGCTCTGCGAAAAGTTCGGTTTCAAGCAAAGGAAGTCTTCTATGTACTATGCTGCTGCTAATGGTTTGGCCGAAGCTTTCAACAAAACCTTGTGTAATCTCTTGAAAAAAATAATTGCAAAATCAAAGAAAGACTGGCATGAAAGGATTGGAGAGGCTCTATGGGCATATAGAACAACTTATAGAACGCCTACTCAAGCAACTCCTTATGCATTGGTGTATGGTGTGGAAGCCGTCGTGCCACTCGAGCAACAAATTCTATCACTAAGGATAGCCATACAAGAAGGCTTGAAATTAGAAGAAAATGCAAGTTTGCACCTCGAGGAGTTAGAAGCTCTCGATGAGAAAATACTAGAAGCGCAACAAAGACTTGAGTGTTACCAAGCTCGTCTCTCTAGAGCTTTCAACAAAAAAGTGCGGTCACGCTCATTTGAAGTCGGTGATTTAGTACTCACAGTGAGAAGGCCCATCATCACAACTCATCGAACCGGAAACAAGTTCACATCAAAATGGGATGGCTCATATGTTGTCAAGGAGGTTTATACTAATGGCGCATACAAACTGGTGGCCGAAGATGGCTTAAGGATTGGTCCCATAAACGGAAAATTCTTGAAGCATTACTATGCATAAAAAAAAAAAAAAAAACTCCTAACCCACACGAGTATAAACTGTGAACGGTGCCCACCAAAGGTATTATATGTGGTTAAACTGTTATGTCCCCACCAAAGGTATTATATGTGGTTAAACTGTTATGTCCCCACCAATAGTGAATTCATGTGGTTAAACTGTATTTCTCCCACTTATGGTATTTTATGTGGTTAAAATATTAAATCCCCACCTAGTCTAGGGTGGTTAAGAAATAGATACTCCTAGCCCACATGAGTATAAACTGTGCACGGCACCCCCCAAACAATCAAATTTTGAACTACGTTATGACTTGATCCCTATGTTGGGTACGTAGGCAACTTAGATATTTTCTAAGTACAGTCATGAACTTGCTGTTTTCGTTTCCCATGAAATTATAATTCATTTTATATTTCAAGTGGAGTGTAAGCAAAAAAAATAAAAATAAAAATAAAAATATATGAATCAAAGAAGTACATTTATAAACCTCTCAAAGTGATGTTCATTACAAAATATAAAAGGAAATGAAAGTCATAAACAAATTCTAAACAAAGGGACTAAATTTCTTCAAGTCTTCTTTGGCAACTTCAAGATGGATCGTCGACATCTTCAAATTCTCGACGGCCCCATCAACAAAAGGGGAAACATCTCCGATGGCAGTGACTTCTTCCTCAATCTTATGAACCTCCGCTTGAGCACTGGATAACAATCGTTGTTGTCTCTTTAAGGAAGCAGATAAACTCTTCTTTCTCTTCTTCAAATCATCAAGTTCCTTAGTAAGGCGCTCCAACTCCTCATGAGTAGATTGAACTTGACTTGCCTCTTTGCTCTCCCTAGTCTTAGCAGCATCAAGACGATCTTTGGATTCACTCAGTTGTTGTGCAAGAATCTCCTGGGCAGCCTGTTCGGAAGATTTTGACCGGGCTTCATCAAATGCAGCAGCTTTGTCAAACAATGATCCCAATAACTTTTCCAAACCAGAGAAATCAAAATCATGAAAAGTATTCATGGTATCAAGCACCAAGAACACATCGCCTTTGAGAGAAGAGATACAATCAATTGAAATATTCATTATCTTTTCACGAAGGTCGACCCACAGTCTTTGAAGAAATTCTTTCTGGTGATCAAATAAAAATTTCCCTCCATCAAATGCATGAAGGGCAGCAGGCTTGGGAGTTGCATTAGGAATCGCCAGAATAGAACCTTTTTTTGGTATAGGTTCACCGGCTGAAAGAATTGCTAGTGATGTGTTCGGTCCCATGATCGATTTTTGGCTGCCTTGTGAACCATGAGTATCATCAACATTCAATAACTCTTTCTCCACCTAAAAAAAAAAAGGAATGACAAAAGGGTTTGATGGAAAATACAAAAAATAAAAAAAAATAAGAGAAAGGAAGTTTCTTAAAAAAAAAAAAAAAAAAAAAAAAATTACCTCTCCCACAAAGCTTCCCACAAGTCTCGGGTCTCTGATTACACTATCAATGTCAATAACTCTTGGCTCGGAAGGATTAGAGGTCTTTTTGGTCCTTTTCCAATGATGGTCTGCAGTACTACTCTCACTATCTTGAAAGTCTTTTCTCTTGTTTATCTCTAAAAGTTCGATTGCACGAGCACTATGATCTTTGGGACGAGAGTCTTCACCGAGAAACCCATTTTCATCCTCACAAACTTTACCTTCTCGCAAATTTTCACAAGGCTTCGAGATAGTTAAAATGGTAAAGTTTTCTTCCAAATAATTTCCATGAACTATTGTCCACCACTTCTTATACTCATCGGAGCAGAATCTCTTCGCATTTGGGGGCATGGATGGAAATTGCACTCTAGACATTGAGTTGGAAAGAGTAATCAACCGCCAAAAAAGAAGCCCTTCATCCAAAGAAGCTTTGCGGACGTCTCGAACAAGAACCCCTGGTGGTATTTGATAAAATCCAAACTGACGACTGAAGCGGTGAGGACTATAAGGTTCAACCAAGAAGCGACTTCCTTGGCGCAAAGACAGATAGCCGGAACGGATGACGATAAAATAATTCTGCTCAAGTTCCTCCGTGTTTCCATTATCAAGATATAAAAATTCTTTACTCCTTGTGATCATGGTGCAAGTCCAAGAAGCAAAATCTCCTTTGTGAATTCTTTTGCGAGCTTCAATTGAATCATAATGTTTTGCCCTCCCTTTGCCGGAAAAAGTCGCCATTTTTGGACCACGTGCTCCTTGCCAAACTTGGGTGTGAGTCTTAAAGTAATGCGCGAGCCAACCGTAGATGAAGTGTGTAGGAAAAGTCGCACATGCACGAGATGGATTTAAAGAAGCAGCAGTTTTGTTGAGGCCTCGATAAATGCTCGTCAATGTTGGAATAGCAAGACCTACCTTCCGCCCACTAGCCATGATGCTTGCCATCTTGAAAGTACTTGGACGAATAATTTTGGCACCACTTTGAGGAAGGACAAATACACATAACCAACAAGATACATATGCCGCCAAGTATGTCTCATCTTTTGAGTTGTCTCTGATTCCAAGCTTCGAAAATATAGCCTTCTCTGCAGGGGACCATTCTTCGTGTGTCTTGATATCGTCAAGTGGATTATATGTGGATTCAGGAGGCGTTGCCTTTTTATCTCTACGAGGGGGAGGTGAATGATACTGAAAAGCCTTCTTGAACCAAAATCTAACCCACTGATCAATAGTCACTTGAGAGAATGGATCATCTTTTGAATTTCCTCGAAGAATGTGAAAAGCATGAAGTAAGTGATTGCATGATCGAGGAAAGAATCTACTACCCGCTTCATCAATGCCGGTGAGCTCCTTGGCACTAGGGACGACTTCATCATATAAATTTCCGGTGATAGACAGGCCCGATAAAGAGTGCAAATCCCACAAAGAAATAGATAATTCGCCATGTGAAGTCAATAATGTATTGTTGAGTGGACACCACGCCTCGCAAAATGCCTTCATAATGTTGGAATCTCGATCATATGTGAATAATGAAGCATAAACCGGGTCATATATTTGTGCCGCTCGAAGCCTATGATCGCATCGACTAAGAATATCTTCAGTCCACTCCCAATAGCCTTTGATGTAATGAAATTCGCCAATGAATTGGAGTGTGTCATCCCACCTTGCATTGCCTTCAATAATACGTCTTCCCAATGATGGCAATGGAGCATGCTCTTGCGGTTGCTGATGGTGAGTAGACCGCAAAGCCCAAACTTTAGAATTCTTGGTGAAAGGAGTCTCGATGGACCACTCGGGAGCATAAAGCAAGTTTGTCAATCGCGGCCATGGTTTTGCATAACGACCGGCCACAGGCTCATCAACAATCAAAATAGTGCCTTTCTCTTCGGGTTGACCTTCGTCATCAAGAATCATCAAACGTTGAGTGCCGGAAGAAGAAGATATGTCCTTGAAAAAGACCATTGTGCTACATAAAAAAAAAAAAAAAATTAATAAAAAATATTGTTAATATGTAAATAATAAATAAAAACTTAAATACGTATAAGATTGTAAATAATAATAATATTTTGAAAACGTGTATATAAATAATTGTAAACTAGTAATAAAGGTAATCAAATATATATGTATATGACTAAATTCATAACAATAATAAAAAATACGTAGGCATCACAGTAAGAATAATAATTAATATTATAATAAAAAAATGTACATATGATTATATATATGTAATTAAAAGATAGTAATAATAATACTATAAGGACAAGTGTTTTAAAAAAAAAATGTAATACGATATATGTATAAAATATTAATATAATAATACGTAACAAAAAAAAATAATAAAGAACAAAATTACGTAAGTGTAATATATATAACAATAGAATAATAACAAAAAAATAAAAATAATATTTGTACATATAAAACTAAATACATAGAAGATTAGATATACATAAAAAAAAAAACTGAAAATTATGTGTAATAATAATAATAGTTAAATAGATATATAGGTACAACAAGTTTTGTAATATAACGTAAAAGTGATTTGCTTACATGTTTAGATAATAATTTTGAAACTAAAAATAAAAACAAAAACAAAAACAAAAAAACAAAAACAAAAACAAAAGAAACAAAAGCAAAACGAAAGAAAATTTAAAATATGTATATTAAAACGTATCTTAACATGCATGTATATAATAATAATAATAATAATAAAAAGAAAAAACAAAGAACAAAGAATTAAATAAGATTGTGCTGCACGAGTTTGCCTAGCAAACAAACAAAAAGAGAAGAAAAGAATACAGAAAATAAGTAAAATAAAAGAAACAAGGTGGGGCAAGCACCGGAAAAAAAAAAAAAAAAAGTAGAGGAAGCACTGAAAAAAAAAAAAAAGCAAGAAAGAAAAGGGAAGAGGCACCCGTACCGAATGACAATTCAAAGTGGAAGGAGTCAAAGTCTTGTATGCTTCCTTAAAAGGCCAATCAACCTGCAGACACATGGAGTCAAAATCGAACAAATATTAATAGTTGAAGAGTAAAGGGGCACACCTTTTAGTATGGGCCAAAATACTCTGTCTTCGAGAATCAATGAAATTTGAGAATCCGCAATATGGCAATTTCGTGTTGTTTAGCCTTCCGTTGAAGAATTGATCGGTTTGCAAGGATCACTCCTGCACAGAAAATTAGACGACATAAGTTATGGCAGCATCATCTCAAAAAACACGAAAAAAAAGAATTGGGAGACAATTTTCGTACTTACGAAGAATATAATTTTTGCCCTACATGCTCCTCCTTTTTATAGAGGAGGGATATGTATAAAAAGGAAAAAAAAAAATTCCATTCAAAGAAGATGCATATGGAAGAAATAAAAGTTTCCATTTTTTTTTTCTTGCTTGGTAAAGAAGAAAATTTTATTGAAGGGAAATATGCAAGATCCACCCACGTGGGCCGGTGTGAGATTGTTTGTGCTGCATGGATTTCCTCGAGGATAGAATCTATTTTTTTTCTTTCTTCCATATATATAAACGTGTATATATATAATATAAAATAAAGTGATTTTGGAAGTAAATTATCGTTACTTATTCACTAGAAAAAAAAAACACATTTGTGAATAAGTCTCGAGGGGGCATTTGTAGACAATTAAATTTGTCTAGCTTAAATTTATGGAAAATGCCAAAAAATATATATATATTAAATATCAATAAAAAAATAATTGACTATTTATTTATAGGAAATTAAATTCCTACAAAAAAAAATAAATAGTTAATTAAATTGATATTTTAATATATTTTGTGATCAAATCAAGATTTTAAATCAAGATTGCATCTTACAAAAATGGAATAAAATACTAATATTTTTAGTATTTCAAATCAAATCTTGAATCAAATGGAAGAAAATACTAATATTTTTAGTATTTAAAATCAAATATTGTGATTAATGGAAAATAATCACCAAATGAATCATGAGGAGCCAATCAAATTGCGACACCTCATCAAATGGAAATGGAAACATTCTGCATCCTTCACCTATAAATAGGAGGCAGATGATCAAGAAGAAAAACACAACACAGAAGACTGAAGAAAAGGAGTAGAAGAATTCAATATTTTTCTCTCAAGTCATCTTCAAGAAGTTCAAGGAAATCAACGAAGATCAAGGCGAAATTCAAGGCGTTCTTCATCAAATTCATTAAATTCAAGAAGATCAAGGCGTGATTCAAGGAATTAATTGCGTTATTCTTCAAACACATCTAAATTCATTCAAATCCAAGAAGATTTCGTTCTTCACCAAATTCAAGATCAACAAAATTCAAGGCGTGATTCAAGGAGTTCATCGCGTTCTTCCCAAATTTTGAAGGTTAATTCGATAACAAGGTGTGAATCCATCGAATTAACGTTATCAAGATATCAAATCATCTTCCAAGAAGATCAAACACTCAAGAAATTCACATTTCACAAGAAATTGCCATTGAAGAGAAAAATCAAGGGATTATCTAGAGATTGTATTCACTAATCTTTATTTAAATCACTTTGTATCGATTTTCTATTTCTTAATTTTAAGAAATAAAGAATTTGAGCTACAATAATTTCAGCACAACTTAGTTTCTGGCGCATCTTATTTTTTCGATCATATCTCGTAGCTCGATGAACCAAATGACCAGCCGCTAAAACTATTGAATAGCCAACTCAAAAAGATTCAAGTCATATTTCAGACCAGTTAGACCAAGTTGTATGTTAGCTAGGTCAAACTGATGCCTCAACATTGAACTAGATTGCCATATCTCACAACTCGGTGATCCAAATGTCAAGACATCAAAATCGTTGAACATTGAATGCAAAGGTCTATAAGTCATATTTCAAACCAGTTGGACCAGTTCGGATGTTATCTAGGTAAAACTTGTGCCTCAATAGTAAACTGGATGAACTTATAACAGCAAAGAAGTTTGGCAGATCAGTACTGGTTTAATGGTCGTATCCCTCAGCTCCTTAATCCAAATGGAACGATTCAGTATGCTATACAAATCTATGAACATGATCTACAAATCATCTTCACAAGTCAAAGACTGAATCAGAGCTTATGATGCTAAAAAATTTAGTGGAAGTTTGTGGTTTTGCACAGCTTGATGATAGAACTCGAGACTATACATAGTCTGGTATTGCATGCATAACGTTCTCATATGAACTCCGAATGGTGCAATTCTTGATGTGTTAGAAATCCAAGAGAAAGGGCTACGACCTTTATGTTCAACACTTTGACCAAAAATCAACGAATCATGTTTCAACTAATCACTCAAATTATCACTCAAATTCCATGACTATTCTAGTCTTGTTCAAGACTGCTTCAGTCTTCTTCCAGGCCAACTGATCCATGATTTCTTTAACTAAACCAGTCTAGCTTTGAAAAATGGCCAGAAAGGTGGATTTGACCGTTTTAAATGTCAGAAACTTGCCGAAGCTTTCCAAACGGTCATATTACTGTATATAACGTATATATCACTATCGAAGCCTACATATACAACATTATGAAGATCAAATACAAGTTTTTGTATGTATATCAAAAGAATGGACATCCTAATTGAAAAAATTAGCTAGAATAAGAGTAAACTCAATGTGTGAAGATATATTTGAGAGATAAATACACTGTCAAGAGATTAAATCCTCACACACAATCACTCACACATATACAAGAGAGATGAGTCTCAAAGATTAGTTGTGTGAGTTTTGTGTGAGTTTTCACACAAAGACATTAAAAATTGTGTTTGTAATCTTGGCATAAGAGATGTTAAACATTATGAGAATTGTGAGGTTGAGACCTACAATCAAGTGTGCTAGGAGTTCCAACTTAGGCAGTGGGGTAAGTCATAAGTTTGGAGTGGGTTGTATACAAGAGTTGTATAAACCAAAGTCTTTTAGTGTATCTTTCCAAGGGGAAGAAGGGTTAACATATGAGTTTTATCTTCGAACATCCATAAACAAATTTGTAGCGACCCAAACCTGAATCGTCTACTAACAGAGACTTACGCATGCAATTAAAACCTATAAAAAATAATCAGAGAAACTGCGGAAAACTTAATCCATCTAACAACCTGAAAAAATACAATCGGTAGCTCAATGAAACCTAATCAATAAAACCCAATCGAATAAATACTGAATAAATTTCTAAAACTAGAAACCTTTGGTGATCCATAGTACCAAAGCCCTGGACACTTAGCAACTGCTGATCTCTCTCCTGATCCACCTGCAAACATGTCCCATCGAATGGAATGTCCGAGATAAAAACAAGGATGTGAGCGCTAATGCCCAAAACGTAAATTACGAGTATAAAAGTCTATATAATGCATGCAATGATGCAACATGAAATAATGAATGCCCTGGTATGTTGGGATCAAGATCGATCGGGAGCATAATGCTCAGAACACAGGCGCCACTAGTATGCGCACGCTACTCCGAATATACAGTGGGTGCCACACATACTGAACTCTGATCTTGGACTATCACTGTCCTTGGTAAAACCATAAATGCTGCTCCGTCGATACAATGGGTATCATACGGCACCCGGTCATACAAAAAAACACTAAGGATGAGTGGCCCTAGAACAATAGGATATATTTGAAAGAATATATAGGCTCAGCGTGAGATGTCAATGCCACATATAAATCATGAACAATAATATCATGTATCTCATGCCCGATAGTAATGCAACACATAATAATATAACACATAAACATGCATACTCGCTGGTTATCTCAGTCAGTACTTACGTACCTCAACTATTGGTCTTGTAGTATTAAAAGTTTACAATCCAAGCCTACAAGTCAAGATAATACAATATCACCAATACTTATCTAAAATTCTTAACTAGACTAATAGATACTCTCAATATCTACTAAGATTCCAGACTTATACATGCGTCTTTTGTCAGTCCGCTGATGTCGAAGGTCCTGACCCAAGCACAGCTCCTCTACAAGCCCCATAGCACCTCACTAACGCTCGGCCCTCGAAAAGATGAATAAAACACTACAAAATAAACACTAGCTTGAAACTCACATCCGAAACATGCACTTACTATGAGAAATTTGGCCTCTATTTATAGACGAAAATCGAACCTTCCAATCGGCGGTTTGAACCTTTTGATCGCCAGTTTGGACCTTCCGAACGCTCTTTGGATCTTTTGATCATCCTCCAGATCCTCGTACACCAAACACTTGTCCTTGATTGGACAACTCACTGCTGCCGACATAGTTCAGACCTTCCAAACGCTCTTTAGAGCTTTTGAACTGTCACCTATCCAATCACCCAATCAAAACTCTTACATTGTCTGACTGCAGGACTTCGAAACTTTCAATCGTGGCTTCAAAGCTTCCGAACTCACCCTCTACTTCCGAAAGTTTGAATCCGATTTTCCACCAAATTATCTTAACCGAGAAATTTATAATCATGTTTTAACCATTCTAACATGCTTAGACACTTAATTGCTTAAAACAAAAATTGGGTTACTACAAAATTTGTGTCTATTTATTTATCGCATTTAATTTACTATTGCTACTATTTTTAAGATGCATTGTTGAAGCATTTTTTTTGTTTTTATATACAAAAATTTTTCATACAAAGTGTTTGATAAAATGCTTCATATTGCGTAATTTCTTCCTCTCAAGTGCACAATGTCAAGTTTTAATATTTAGTGAGTATAATATCGTTTCCACGAGTAGTATGTTTTTAAAATTATATTAATGCTCGCAATTAAAAAAGCTAGATTTTATTTAGAAAATTAAATATGAGATTTTTATTCTATTCAAATTAATTAACTAGAAAACTAATAAGCAATTAACACACTTAGAGAAAATCAATGAGTGAAAATATCTAGAGGTTTTAATTTTACTTAGTTTCGGCAACTACTTCTAATTAATTTATATTCATGAATACCACTCGTTTAAGAGCCAAGTAATTTAATTGTTTCTATTCCCTTTTCCAAGCAACAAATAGAATTTATCAATTAAGTTTTGATTTCAATATCCCTATTAAAAATCTAGACTCAATGATATGTGCAAAACAAAGTTCTTATTCAAGCTTTGTTAAAGATATACGCCTCCCAAACTATATAAACATTAACAATGTATTTTCTAATGATTTTATTCAAAATCTTCTCTCCCGAGTGTTAGATTTCAAATAATTATAACTAAGAATGTTTTGAAAAACTAGACATCAATTTCCAGAATTTAAGAAAAAAAGATTAAGGAAAACAAAGCCGAAGTAGCGTGCGCATCATTCGTCTTCATATTCGCTTCATCACTTTCGAGTTTTTCTTGAACGTGCGCAACTTTTCTCTCTTTCTCTCCTTGCGTGATGTGTTTATATGTGCAGCCAGCCCCCCCTTTCTGTGCGTGCATGTGTGATTTTATATAGGGCAGAGTCCTTGTCGAAGCCCATCAATCAAAGCCCATCAATCGAGTCTTCTGAATTTTGAAGATTCCCGTTTTTGTTTTATTCCCGCAGCATTGCAAGTCACGGGAGCTGAGGCGCTTCCACTTTCTAACCTCAAGCATTGCAACGCTGCTTCTCAAGCGCTAATATAAGGTTCAAAAGTCCACTAGCTTGATCACGATAATTTTAAATGACTTGTATGATTTTATGCATGTTATTCATGATGTTTAGTTGTTATGTTTAATTTTATATGATGTTATGTTTTGCCCGATATTTGATGAGTTGCAAGTTATTTTAAAATTTTCAGGTTTGGAATTTAGACTAAACTGAAGGAACGAGACTAGCCTTCAAACAAGTTAGGAAAATGTTTTATGTTTAATTTTAAATTTGGGATATAGTGGGCTGGGTGTTTTATTTTTAAAAGTTTTGTTTGCAACCAATGGGCCGACTATTAAGCCCATTAGTCACAAACTGAGTTATCATTCAAAATTTTGTCAGTTATTTTCTCACTTGTACGTCGCCTTTCCACTTCCCCTTCCTCACGTTCTAACTGCATTAAGAGCTAGGGCAAAATTTTTCCAAGTTTCGAGGCTTGATTGTTCTCCAGTCCAGGTTAAATCCAAACGTCATAATCCAAGCAAGTTTTTAACGTTTTGAAACCACCATTCAAGAGTATAATTATGTTTGATATGAAACCTAGGTAGATTTATGATGTTCTTTGATGCATTATTTTAGAATAGCTTCATGAGTGATGTATAATCGCGAAGAGTGATGCGTTCCTGATGTGTTCGGTGTAAGTTTGTTGAGATTCAAAGGTATAGATGTTTGAAAAATCAAAATTTTATGTGGGAGTTTTGATTGGAAATTTTGTTGAAAATCTTTTGAAAATGGTTTTTTTCGGATGAATTCCATTACGAGATTTTGAAGTTTTTCATGTTTTGATCATAATTTTAAATGAAAGAGTGAATAACTTCGAAAAGGACTAAAAAGAGAGCAAGACGCGAGAGTCATGCCTTGCGTGTGCAGGCAGCCACACCAGCGCAAAGTGGCGCCCCTGCACGGGCCGTGCTGTCCAGGATTTTTCCCTACCCTTTTTTTGAGTCTTAAATTTATTTATAATATTTTAAGGTGTTTTAAGTATTTTTAAGAGTGTTTATGCAAAAAATTTCAAGTTTTGATGTCCGCGATGGACGGAACGACTTACGTGGATCGATTATGCTATGTAATGCATGTATATGACTTGTACCTTCATGAAAACTATTTTCCATGACAGTCATGAAATGTTATGAAGTATTTTATGCATGAATGGATTCCATATTGGTTTTAGCATGCATGAATTTTTTATGAAATATTATTAACATGAATGGATGAAGTTTATGAACATGAAAATATGAAGTTTATGACCATGAAGTTTATGATAAGAAGTATGATGATGTACATTACGATGATATGATGTTTACATGAAAATATTTTGATGTTGTATGTGATTTTGTGGTGTCAAAACAAAACGAAAATGATGGGATTTGGACTTTCGGGATGAGCTCCGAAAGGGCTTATCCAAAATACGTGCTCATGAGAATGTGGAAACGGCTCCTTGGGATGAGTTCCGAGGATGACCGTTCCAAAACACGTGCTCATGCGACATTTGCCACAAATGCATATATTTCATTACAACTATTTGATTGTTTTACGTTATGTTCAGTTATACTTTATTTTAAGATATCTTAAGTTTCAAGTTAAGCATGATTTTTGAATGCATTACTTGCTGAGTTTTTAGACTCACTATACTTGAATGATGCAGGTAATGACGATGCTTTAGATGATTATATTGATGAGTTTGAAACTGGCCATGAAGAGGAGCAAACGGTCGGCCCGACGGGTGATGCATGAGAGCTCCGTTATGAATGATGTTATTTTGAAAATTTATTTTGAGGAACGAAACACAAGTTTTGTATATTTTTAAGTTGGCCTGGTTGGCAATACTGCAAATTTTGTTTTATTATCTTTTGCGGTTGTTGGTGTACATTTAAATATTTTTTCTTTTAGTGATGAAGATTGATTTTATTAAAGATTTTTATTCCGCAAATTTTTCCGCAAAACTTTTAAGAATGTATGTTCAGTTAAGTTCCAGAGTTTTGGGACGTTAAAGCTTGGTATCAGAGAGGTTCGCTCTGAGAGTTAGCACTCGCATGCATACTTGCCTTGACTCAGATGCTTCGTCTTCAGGTTCGTAAGTTTTATGTTAATAATTGATTAAGATCCATGATAGTATGTTAGATTTACGAGTTATGTATGTTAAAAATATGTTTTATTATGTTTATGACGTGATTTAGTATGTGGACATTGTTGGAAAATAGGATCATGACTACCCATAGAAACCAGACCAACGAGAATAATGACCAGAACAACCAGAATAAGCTGTTTCTGGCGGGACTAGACAATTTTCTGCAAGAGTAAAGTCGAGCTCATAGAGCATAGATTCAGAAACTGATTCAGGCACATGCGGGCAACAGTACGAACAATCGCCCAGTAGTTACCAAGCTGATATTTAAGCAGTTCAAGGATCTAGGGCTATCTGAGTTCAAGGGAGGAGCCAACCCCATAGTGGATGAGGAGTGGATTCAGTCCTTAGAGATCATCTTTGAATTCATGCAGTTTACTGATGCAAACCGTGTGAGTCTTACCACGCTGACTTGGAATGAGTTCAAAGACGTATTTTATGGGAAATAATTGACGGTGAGTAAAAAGACCAGAATGGCGAGGGAATTTCTGGAGCTTCGCCAAGGGAGCATGACCATTGCCGAGTACATAAAGAATTTTGAGAGAGGATGGTAATTTGTGCCCATGATTTCTGAGAATCCTGCGGAGGAATTGAAACATTTTATGGAGGGTCTGAATGCCTCCATCCTTCATGATGTTAGATTAAGTAGGGCAGCCACTTACCGTGCAGCAGTTGATGAGGCTATTCAGTCGGAGAGTGACCGAAATGACATAATAAAGGATTCATAGGCAAATAGGACATGTTATTTAGGTAAGGATCAGCAGGGGCCTAACCAGAAGATACCATATTAGGCTCCATCTCAGAACCGACCTCAGCAAAAATTGCAGCCTTGACCTTAGGGGCCGAAACCGTTAACAATCACTGCTCTGAAGCCGATGAATGCTATAGTCTGTCAGAAGTGTGGGAATATTCATTTAGGTCAGTGCATGTGGGGATCCAATGATTTCTTTCTAAGAAAAAAACCGGGACACTATAAAAAAGATTGCCCTAGTTGAAGGAACCAATCAAGGGAAGGGTGTTTGCGATGACTCAAGACCAAGTGGATCCAAACTCAGCTGTTGTCACATGTATGATTGTTGTTTCCAGTTGTCTTGCTAATGTTTTAATAGATAATAAGTAAAGGGTGTGTAGGTTTTCTAGCAAGCATCTCTAGTGATCAGAAAAGTTTGCTCAACCGAAACTTGAAGAAGTTGAGGTGGTGAAGAAATTTCCAGAAGTTTCTCCTAATGATGTTGCGGGGTTACCTCTAGTCAGAGAGGTTGAGTTTGGAATAGAGTTGGTACCTGGAACCACGCCAGTTTCTAAGGCGTCGTACAAGTTAGCATCGACCGAGATGAAGGAGCTGAAAGATCAATTGCAAGAACAGTTGGATAAGGGATTATCAGACCGAGTGTGTAACCCTGGGGTGCACCGGTGTTGTTTGTATGCAAGAAAGATGAGTCAATGAGGTTGTGCATTGACTACAGAGAGCTAAACCGAGTTACAGTAACGAACAGATATCCATTACCAAGAATAGATTATCTATTTTATCAATTTCAAGGAGCAGTGGTGTTCTCTAAGATCGATATGTGATCAGGCTACCACCAGCTGAAGGTGAAGGAACAGGATGTAAAAAAAACATCTTTCAGGACTCGATACAGCTACTACGAGTTCTTGGTTATGCTGTTTGGGTTGAACAATGCACCGACTGTGTTCATGTATTTGATGAGCAGAGTGTTCCAGCCTTTCTTGGATCAATTTGTCATAGTCTTCATAGATGACGTACTGATATATTCTCGTAGTCTGGATGAGTTTCGTCAGCATTTGTCTACAATTTTGCAGATTCTAATGGAGAAGCAGTTATTTTCTAATTTTAGTAAGTGTTACTTTTGGTTGGAACATATTGCATTTTTGGTTATTCTAGTTTCATCAAGAGGAATTGAGGTTGATCCATCTAAGATGGAAGCAATTTGGATTTGGATTGCTCAGAAGAATACTACGTAAATACGTAGTTTCTTGGGTTTAGCGGGCTACTACTAGGGATTCATTCAATATTTCTCCAAGATAGCACTATCACTGACATATTTGACCCAGAAAGGGCTGAAGTTCGAGTGGTCGGATCAGTGTGAGAAGAGTTTTGTTGAATTTAAGGAGAGATTTATGACAACGCCAGTGTTAGCAATTCCAGAAGGCACCTGTCATTTTGTGGTATATACAGATGCTTCCAAGAGTGGGTTAGAGACTGTTTTGATACAAGAAGACAAGGTGATTGCTTACGCATCATGACATCTGAAAGTTCATGAGAGAACTACCCAACTCACGATCTTGAGTTGGCAGCAGTTGTCTTCACTTTGAAGTTGTGGAGACATTATCTGTATGGAGAGAAGTGTCAGATTTTCACCGAATAAAAGGCATAAAGTAGTTCTTCACTTAGAAGAAGTTAAACATGAGGCAGAGTCGATGGCTAGAATTGGTGAAAGATTACGATTGTGACATTAGCTATCATCTGGGTAAGGCCAATGTAGTAGTTGATGCATTGAGTCACAAGACTGCGACTTTGAATCGGTTGACAACTCAACGGGATTTGATTGCCTATTTTGAGCGTCTGAAATTGGAGTTGGTTGAACCAATGGAAGTATGCTCTTTATCAGCTCTAATAGTGGTGCCGAGTTTGCTTGATAGAATTCGCGCAGGCGAAGCTTCAGACCATTAGTTGGTAGCATGGAAGGAAAGAGATGAGGCTAAGAGTGGTACATTATATACAGTAAAAGATGGGATTGTGCATCACAAAGGCAGTATGTGGGTGTCAGCAGTGGACTCATTGAGAGCAAAAGTGATGACAGAAGCACATAATACACCGTATTCCGTTCATCCACGGAGTACGAAGATGTGTAAGGATCTTCAGTTATTGTATTGATGGCCAGGTATGAAGAAAGACATCTTGAAATTTGTGAACGAGTGTCTGACATGCCAACAGGTGAAAGTTGAGCATCAGAGGCCAGCAGGACTTCTGAAACCATTGCCAATTCCAATGTGGAAGTGGGAAGATGTCACCATGGACTTCATGGTAAGATTGTCAGTTACACCATGAATGATGAATTATATTTGGGTGATAGTTGACAGATTGAAAATTTCAGCTCATTTCCTACCAGTTAGAACTAACTTCTAGATGAATCAGTATGCAGAGTTGTACATTTGATAAATAGTCAGATTGCATGGAGTTCCAGCTAGAATTGTGTCTGAAAGAGATCCTAAGTTTACCTCAAATTTTTGGGGAAGCTTACACCGAGGACTGGGTACGAAATTGGCTTTCAGTACAGAATTCCATCCTCAGACAGATGGGCAATCAGAGCGAGTGATCCAGATACTCGAGGATATGTTGAGGACTTGTATGATCGACTTCGGAGGTAATTGGGAGTCAAAGTTGCCTTTAGTGGAGTTCACTTACAATAATAGTCATAAATAAACTATAGGTATGGATCCTTATGAGGCGTTGTAAGAGAGAAGATGTAGGAGACCTTACATTGGGATGAAGTAGGGGAAAGAGTCGTGTTGGGATTAGAAATAGTGACTCAGACTGTAAGTTTGATAGCAAAAATCAGAGATAGAATTTTGATAGCTCAGAGTCATCAGAAAAGCTATACCGACCAGTGACATAGAGACATGGAGTTTGAGGTAGGTGACCGTGTGTTCTTAAAGGTGTCGCCTTGGAAGGGCATGATGAGATTTGGAAAGAAAGGAAAATTGAGTTCAAGGTACATATGACATTTTGATATCTTAGAGAGAGTTGTATCTTGAGCTTATCGAGTAGATTTGCCTCCAAACTTGGAAAAAGTACATAATGTCTTTCATATCTCAATGCTAAGGAAGTTTGTTATGAATCTTTCCCATGTGATTCATCGTGAGCCAGTGGAGTGGACACCAGACTTGTCCTATGAGGAAATAACTGTTCAAATCTTGGATAGAGAAGTCCGAAGATTGAGAAATAGAGAGATAAGGATGGTCAAAGTTTTGTGTCTCAACCAGCTAGTAGAGGAAGCTAAGTGGGAGACTGAGCAGGATATGCGTTGCCGCTATCCTGAGCTGTTTGGTAAGTCGAATTTCGAGGACAAAATTATTTTAAGGAGGGTAGAGTTGTAAGGTTCAAAAGTCCACTGGCTTGATCATGATAATTTTAAATGACTTGTATGATTTTATGCATGTTATTCATGTTGTTTAATTGTTATGTTTAATTTTATATAAAGCTATGTTATGCATGATAGTTGATGTGTTGCAAGTTATTTTAAATTTTTCAGGTTTGTAATTTAAACTGGACTGAAGGAATGAGACTAGCCTTCAAACAAGTTAGGAAAAATTTTTTATGTTTAATTTTAAGTTTGGGGCAGAGTGGGCTGGGTGTTTTATTTTTAAAAGTTTTGTTTGCAACCAATGAGCCGACTATTAAGCCCATTAATCACAAACTGAGTTAGCGTTCAAAATTTTGTCAGTTCTTTTCTCACTTGGGCACCGCCTTTCCCCTTCCCCTTCCCCTTCCCCTTCCTCACGTTCCAACTGTATCAAGAGCTATGGCAAAATTCTTTTGAGTTTTGAGGCTAGATTGTTCTCCAGTCCAGGTTAAATCCAAACGTCAGAATCCAAGTAAGTTTTTAACGTTTTGAAACCACCATTCAAGAGTATAATTATGTTTGACATGAACCCTAATTATATTTATGATGCTATTTGATTCATGATTTTACAAAGGTTCATGAGTATGATGTATAATCGTGAAGCGTAATGCGTTTCGATATGTTCGGTGTAAGTTTGTCGAGATTCAATGGTATAGATGTTTGAAAAATAAAAATTTTCATGTGGGAGTTTTGATTGGATGTTTTATGAAAATCTTTTGAAGATGGTTGTTTTCAGATGAATTTCTTTATGAGATTTTGAAGTTTTTCATGTTATGATCATAATTTTCAATGAGAGAGTGAATATTTTCGAAAAGGACAAAAAATAGAGCAACACGCAAGAGTCGCGCCCTACGCGTGCAGGCAGCCACACCACCTCACTGGGGCAGCACAGGTTTCAGCTCCCCCGCGGCCTCACTAGCAAAGTGGAGCCCCTGCACGGGCCACGCTGCCCAGGAATTTTCCCTACCCTATTTTTTATTACTAAATTTATTTTTATAATATTTTAAGGTATTTTAAGTATTTTTAAGAGTGCTTATGCAAAAAGTTTCAAGCTTTGATGTCCGATACGGACGAAATGACTCACGTGGATTGATTATGCTATGTAATGCATGTATATGATTTGTACCTTCATGAAAGCTATTTTTCCATGACAGTCATGAAATGTTATGAAGTATTTTATGTATGAATGGATTCCATATTGCTTTTAGCAGGCATGAATTTTTTACGAAAGATTATGAACATGGAAGGATAAAGTTTATGATCATGAAAGGATGAAGTTTATGACCATGAAGTTTATGATAAGAAGTATGATGATGAACATTATGATGATATGATGTTTACATGAAAATAATTTGATGTTGTATGTGACTTTGTGGTGGCAAAACGAAACGGAAATGATGGGATTTGGACTTTTGGGATGAGCTCCGGAAGGACCTATCCAAAATATGTGCTCAAGAGAATGTAGAAACGGCTCCTTGGAATGAGCTCCGGGGATGACCTTTCCAAATATGTGCTAAAGAGATAGAGAAATTGACTCTTTAGGATGATCTCCGGGGATAACCGTTCCAAAACACGTGCTCATACGACGGTGGCCACAAATGCATATATTTCATCAAAACTATTTAACTATTTTACGTTATGTTCAGTTCTACTTTATTTTAAGATATTTTAAGTTTCAAGTTAAGCATGATTTTTTAATGCATTACTTGTTGAGTCTTTAGACTCACTATACTTGAATGGTGCAGGTAATAAAGATGCTTTATATTATTATATTGATGAGTTTGAAACTAGCCAAGAAGAGGAGAAAACGGTCGGCCCGACGGGTGATGCATGAGAGCTTCGTTATGAACGATGTTATTTTGAAAATTTCTTTTGCGGAAGGAAACACAAGTTTTTTATATTTTTAAGTTGTCCTGGTTGGCAATACTGCAAATTTTATTTTATTATTTTTTGTGGTTGTTGGTGCACAATTAAATATTTTTCTTTTAGTGATGAAGATTGATTTTATTAAAGATTTTTATTCCGCAAATTTTTCCGCAAAACTTTAAAGAATGTATGTTCGTAATGTTCCAGAGTTTTGGGACATTACAGCTGAGGCACTGTATTCTCCATTTTTGCACAGATCAAGCGCTGCTCTCTCAGCGCTGAGGCGCTGAGTCCTCGAACAAGTGGCGCTGCAGCTCTTCTTGTAAGCGCTGAGGCACTGATGCTTGAGTCCAACATGCAGCATTCTTGAAAAATCATATCCAGAGTTCTAGCCATTGGATCGGGCTGAAATTTGGTTAGAAACTTTATAAATATTATACTACATTCTGAACGGTGGAGATCGGATTTGGATTTCTCTAGGATCACCGATAATTTTTGTAAACTTGCGGCTTAATGATTTCTTCTTTCTTCTCTTTTTGATACTTAACTTCTAATCCTTTCATATCACAAAACAACAAATAAATAGACATAAAATCGCTCGATACGTCACAAAAGCCAAGTCAAATCTTATTCAAATTAAGTGCATAAAATGCACTTATCAATTCAACCAAACTTTTTTACACATTCAACTTGCATATATTTTAAAATGATTTATAAATTGTTTAATCGATTTTTATGAAGGATTAGTTTTAGTGTTTTTCGTTTGGTTTAAAAATCAAACTCGATTTAATTCATTGGTGTTCAATATTTCAAAAACCAAGCTTTTGTAGCTCAAAGATTATCCCCAAATCGATACTAACAAGTGGTATCAAAGAGGGTTGTTCTTGAAAGAGCATTTGAAACTGATTTTGATCTTTCAAATTCGTTTTTCATGATTTTTCTAACATATATATGCATAGTTGAGTTTTCTGACACCTTGCAGTGGCCTTGAAAAAATGACATAACTCCTCGCTCGAGTGTCCAAATGACAAATCACTTTTTGCATTGCAAACTATACTCATAGGGGATCGCAGCGGTATAAAATTTTAGTCTGGTCATGAAAGGAAAAGTAGTTTATTGGTTAAAGGCGAACCATGTATGTTGTGAAAGACAACAAAGGATAAGGATAAAGTTGGAGTTTATGTCAAGTTGCTCAAGGCTATTTCCATCATCAATTAAAAAGAAACAAGATTCAAAATTTAGTCATATATCATGAAGAAAACTTGGTACCCTCTCTCTAAGTTTTATTTATTCCATGATACTTGAGTAAAATGCCAATTATACATTCCATCTTACGGTATCTTGGTTAGTTATAATTCTCTTGCATTTGTTGGTTGTGCTTAATGATTAATAAGGGACACTTTCAATGTTTTTGAATATTATAATTGAAAACCATGTCTTGATTTTGTATTTGTTGGAATATATGAGTTTGAGTTGCTTATTCCTCTTGAAGCTAGATGCTTGATTCATGTATTAATGTGTTGGATATTGTTATGCATTGTATATTTTGAAAATACCGTCTTTGGAAATATTTATATCGGTTAGTTATCCCTCTACTTTTATCAATTTCAAACATTCAAAAATATAGGTGGAGAGCTAATTATAATTTTAAGGAGGAGAAAATTTTGTGTTTAATTTGTTATAAAATGTATCTTTTTTATTCACACAAAAGGGGGAGAAATATGTTAGATAAAAATATGATTTTTTTGATTACTTGAGTTTCAATGTTCATATTTTTATCCAAGTTTTGTGATCATCAAAAAAGATGAGATTGTTGGGTCCAAAATGCAAGCTATCTTGATTTGATGATAACAAAACTTGTTATTATATTTTTAACGTAGTTAATTAAGTGTGTAGTTTGTTGATAACAAATTGGAAGTGATAAGATGTTGAAATAACATTTCAGCACAACATAGTTTCTGGCGTATCTTCTTATTTTGAATATATCTCATAGCTCGATGATTCAAATGACTAACCATCAAAACCATTGAACATCCAACTCAAAAACCTTTGAGTCATATTTCAGACTAGTTGGAAAAATTCGGATGTTAGTTAGGTCAAAATGGCGCCTCAACATTGAACTAGACGAATTTATAACAACAAAAAGTTTGACAGACCAGTTCTGGTATTTTTGCCATATCTCACAACTTGGTGATCCAAATTACAAGATGCCAAAACTGTAGAACCGCCAACTCAGAGGTCAACAAGTCATATTTTTGACCGGTTAGACCAGTTCGGATGTTATCTAGATCAATCTGGCACCTCAATAGTGAATTGGACCAACTTATAGCAGCAAACAAGTTTGACAGATTAGTTCTGGTTTAATGCCCGTATATCTCAGCTCCATCATCCAAATGGAACGATTAGTATGTGTTACAAATCTATGAGCATGATCTACAACTCATCTTGACAAGGAAAAGACTGAATCGGAGCATATTATGTTGATAAATTGAGAGGAAGTTGCTGGTTCTACAGGGGTTAATGACATAACTCAAGACTGTACATAGTATGGTATTACACGCATAAATTTCTCATATTAACTCCGAATGACGCGATTCTTGATGTGTTTGAAAGCTAAGAGAAAGGACTAAACTTATGTTCATCAATTTGCACAAAAGAAATGAATTATGTTCCAAATGGTCACTCAAATTCCATGATTGATCTAGTCTTGTTCAGGACTGCTCTAGTTTTGTTCCAGGCCAACTGGACTGCTCCAAGACTAAACCAATCTAACTTTGGAAAATGGCCAATAAGGTGGATTTGAACATTTTAAATGTTAGAAACTTGTCAGAATCTTTTCAAACGATCATATTCTTGTATATAACGTATATATCACGATTAGAGCCTATATATACAATATTTTGAAGATCAAATACAAGATTTTGGATGTAGATCAAAATCATGGGAAACCTAATTGAATAAATTAGCTAGAATAAGAGTAATACCAATGTATGAGACTATATTTGGGAGATAAATACACTGTAAAGAGATTAATTCCTCACACATATACAAGAGAGATGAGGCTCAAAGATTAGTTAAGTGAGTCTTCACACAAAGACATTAAAGATTATGTTTATAGTCTTGGCATAAAAGACGTTAAACATTATGAGGATTGTGAGGTTGAGACCCACAATCGAGTGTACTAGGAGTTCAAACTTAGGCAGTGAGGAAATTCCTAAGTGTGGAGT
The DNA here is from genome assembly GCF_033568475.1 of Henckelia pumila. Lineage (NCBI taxonomy): Eukaryota > Viridiplantae > Streptophyta > Magnoliopsida > Lamiales > Gesneriaceae > Henckelia > Henckelia pumila. The sequence continues at coordinate 134,293,951 of NC_133120.1, forward strand.
GAGTTTTATGCAAGGGTTGTATAAACCAAAGTCTTCTAGTGTATCCTTCCAAGGGAACGAAGGGGTGACGTAGGAATTTAATCTCCGAACATCCATAAAAAATTCGTGTCTATTTATTTATCATATTTACTTTATTATTGCTACTGTTCTTAAGATGCATTGTTGAAACATTTAATTTTTCTTCAAATATCGAAATGTTTCATACAAAGTATTTGATAAAATGTTTCAACCAAATGTTTTTACACTTTGAACTTGCATATCTTTTAAAATAATTTAAAATTATTTAATCGGTTTCTACAAAGGATTATTTTTAGTTTCTTGTGCTTGGTTTGAAAACCAAACTCGATTTAATTCATCGGTGTTCAATATTTCAAAAATCAAGCTATTGTAGTTCAAAGAGTATCCCCAAATCGATCCTAAGTGAAACATTCCTTTCATTAGTCATTACAATATGAACTTTACAAGTGCAACACCTCTAATCAAAAGGAAAAACAACTCAGAATAACTCAATATGCACCAAACGCATACAACTCTCTAGCTCCCAAGTCGCCTCAACGTTACCTCTACTCTACCATTGTACCAGACGAGTGGTATTCCTTGTTCCAAAGGACTTTATCTTTCCAATTGATAATACTAAGATGCCTTTCCATGTAAGAGATCTGGCTCTAGTTGAACCTTGGTCATATGTGGAACATGCGACTCATCAACTACATACTTTCGAAGAAACGATATGTGGAACACATCGTGAATACTAGAGAGATATGGTGGTAAATCCAGAAGGTACACTACATCTCCGATCTTCACCAGAATCTAAAATGGTACAATGAATCTCGGCACTAACTTGCCCTTTAGAATGAACCTCATCACCTTCTGGAAAGGTGAAACATTTAGGAACAGATGTTCTCCCAACTCAAATTGTGACGATTTGTGCTGAGTGTTGGCATAACTGGCATGTTTATCCTGTGCATCCCTGGACCTCTGCCTAATCAAGTCTACCTTATCTGAAATATGCTGAACCAACTCTAGTCCTTCTACCTATCGCTTTCCGACCTCATCCCAGAACAGAGGTGTACGACACTGACGCCCATACAACGTCTCGAAGGGTTCCATGACGATATTGCAAAGGTAGATGTTATTATACGCAAACTCAACCAAAAGAAAATGATCCTACCAGGATGAACCAAAATCCACAACTGACGTCCTCAGCATATACTCAAGAGTAAGAATCGTCCCTCCGACTGACTGTCAGTCTCCTGATAATAAATTGTACTCAAACTCGGTGTGTTACCCAAAGCCTGTGGAAAACTACCCCAGAACCATGAGGTGAACCTCGGATATCTGTCCCTGAGAATGTTCAACAGAATCCCATGCATCCATATAATCTCCAGAATGAACAAACGAGCTATTCGGTCAAAACAACCACCTAGATAGCATCAATATTCCTGGAATAAATCAGCAAGTGAGTGGAAAAATCCATCGTCACGTGCTCCCACTTCCACTCAATAATATCTAAACTATGAAGCAATCCTCTAGGTCGTCGGTACTCTGCCTTGACCTGCTAACATACAATACATCTCGAATAAAATTGATACACACTGAACTTCATCCATTTCCACAAAATCTCGAACGCAAGTCGTTCTACATCTTCATACTAACCAAGTGAACATTATACTGACTCTAGTGCGCTTGAAACAAGATCTCATATCTCATATCTGGATCATTGGGAACAAACACTCAGTCAGACAAATACAAAAAACCATCTGCATGAAGATGAAAACCAGAAGTATTATCTTCCTGAGTCAAACAGGCTAGTTTTTACATCTTTGGATTGAAGTATTGTGCTTCCTTCATACGAGTGTACAAAGCTAGCTCGGCAAGAACTAAGAAAACTCGAATCTACTATTGGTATTTCTTGTGACGGAATGTGAATGCCAAATAACACCATTCCTAAAAATTAGTAGACATGGCAATGGTACAGGGTGAACTCAAATACACTATGCGACTAAGTGCATTAGCAGTTGGATTCAATGAAATTGGATGGTACTTGATCTCGCAATCGTAATCCTTCAGTATATCCATCGGCATTGTCTCATGTTAAACTCAACCTAAGTGAACAAGTACTTAAAACTATTGTGATCCGAATAAATCTTGAATCTCTCACCGTAAAGGTGGTGATGCCAGATCTTTAATGCAAAGGCAAAGGTTGAAAGCTCTAAGTCATGCACTGGATAATTCTCCTTGTGTGATTTCAACTATCTGGAGGCATAAGCAATCACATATCCATTCTGCATCAACACACATCTCAAACCATGTAGAGATGCATTGTGTAGACCACATAACCACCAGCACCAGAAGAAAAAGCTAATGCAAGGGCTGTCTTCAGTCGTCATCTTATCTCCCAAAAACTCTCCTCACTCTGCTGACCAGACATGGAACATCTTTTCTCATCAACCAGGTCAACGGTCTTGATTTTCGTGAGAAACTTTCAAGGAATAGATGATAATACCTGTCCAGGCCCAAGAAACTACAAATCTCAGAGGCTGTCATCGGACACACTTAGTTTAGAATAGATTTTGTATTGCTAGAATCAACAGAAACCCCATCTATTTAAATCACATGACCAAGTAAAACCACTTTATCGATCTAGAACTCGCACTTGCTCAACTTGGCGTTCAAATTCTTCTCGCGCAAAGTCTTCAAAACTATCCTTAGATGATAAACATGCTCATCAATGCTGCGAGAATAGATCAAAATGTTGTCGAGGAACAGTACGATGAACTTGTCGTGAAAATACTTGTAAACCTTGTTCATCGGATCAGTGAAGACTGCAGGTGAATTCATAAAATCAAAAGGCATCAATAAGAACTTTGTAGTGACCATACCTCATATGGAACGCTGTCTTCGGAATATCCTCATTGGAGACTCGCAACTGATGATAACCAAACCTCAAATAAATCTTGGAATACACCAAAGTCCCCTGAAAATGATCATACAAATCATCAATACACAACAAAGGATAATTATTCTTGATCGTCATGTGGTTCAACTGCCTATAATCAATAGAGAGATGCATAGAACCATCTTTCTTCTTGATGGAAAAAACTGGCGCTCCCCAAGGTGAGACGCTCAGATGGATATAACCCTTGTATACTAGATAAATACTGATTCACTTCTCTCATCTTTGATGGTTCCAGACGATAGGGTGCAAAAGGAACGGGTGTTATCTGCGACATAAGATCAATCCCAAACTCAACCTCTCAAACAGGTGTAAGTTTTGGAATCTCCTCAAGAAAAACATCTGAATACTCTCGAACAACTGGGATATCCTGTATACCAACACCCTCCGTAGATGTATCGATGGCATAGATAAGTTATCCTTCCCCGTTAGACTCTAAAGCACGACAAGCTTTCAAAGCATATACGATCGACATCGGGGGGCCGCACTCCCTCACCATAGAAATACCACATATCGCCACTCTTTGGATGAAACTGAACCATCCTCTGATAACAATCCACTATGACTCGGTACATCATCAACAGATCAATCCATAGGATAGAGTCGAATTCATACATCGTCATAATCATCCAGTTGGCGCTCAACTGATTACCCTTGAATTATAAAGAACAAGCCATCACTAGAAGCTTAGCCAAAAATTTTTGACCCATCAGAGTCCACACAACTAAGACAACATATAAAGGAATATAGGGCAGTCCATATTTGTAGTGACCCTACTCAGATCTCTTATTAACCAGAGTCTTGAGCATGCAATAATAATAATAAGAATACTTAATCAGAGTTACTAACTACTTAGCGGAAAACAACAGAAATAAAATATACCAAACAAAATTTTAATCAAGAATCCACCGACAATCCTTGCTACCAAGCCCTGGTCACCGACTAAACACTGGTCTCACTTCTGGTCCATCGGCATACCTTCCCCTTCGAGTGGGGATGTTAATCTTGAATTCAGTTATGATTCGAAGTTTATAGATGATGTTAGGTTGATTTTGATCAATGATTTATTGAGTTAGATACACGTATGAATGGTTTTGAAGATAAAATTGATGTCGATATTTTGTCGGTTACCGATTTTCAATCGCTACGCCACCGAATCGTGTTTTGAAGCTGTTTTGATAGCCTATGTTTGAGCTGAAGTCTTTATCTAGTTGTTATGAATGTTATAGCATTTTTATTCTTCAGTTTCAGTTGAGTTGGAAGGCTAACGATACAAGACACCGAGTTGAATCGAATAAGAAGAAGTTGAGGTTTGAAATGAGATTGATTGACGATATATTGATGGTTTTGATTCGTTTCTGATATAATAAGCTTGAATGAAGTTTGATATGAGTATTTTGATTGTTATATTTCAGATTGAAGAATTCAGAACCGAGATATTCGAAGGTATAATGACGACATCGCGAGTTAGGGACTTTGAAACTCAAGAACGACTATTCTTGAGTTGGCCCACAAAAACCACATACTTGATATGTTTTGATTTATGTTTGATGTTGTCGATCCATCTCAGGTAGTGGATCTTTGAGTTTGAGTCGATATGATAGTATATTGAATTGATTATATGCCAAGGTTTCGGTTAACCTTATTTTCTAGCCGGGATGGCTACGATATATGGATATCCATGTCAAGATCGGTTACGAATCTTGATGGCAGTGACGTTTTATGAATCAATTCTTAATCAATATATGCGTTATTTACTCTATTGTTGAGTCGAGTATGAATAGAGTTGATATGATTTCGTTAACACTTTATATATGTCGATTATACTGAGAATGATTTCTCACCGGAGTTTATCCGGCTGTTGTCTTGTTTTGTATGTGTGCATGACAACAAATGGGGAAGAAGCTAGTCATCGACGTCATTGACAGTTGGGAGAGAGTCTAGAACGTGAGGACTCGGGTTGTAGATACACTTAGAAGTTTGGCAAGCATGATAGAATAATTTAGTATGATATGTTGGAAGAACTTTTGAACAAGTTGTGTAATCTCATGCTTTTAATTAGTTTGTGATCTAGAAGTGGTTGTAAAAGCTAGTATATTATGCTTGAACTTGGTTATATGTATATGTTCATGTTCTCAGCTTTTATAACAGGTTTGAAATTGACTTATAGTGAAGTTCTTGCCATGGTATCAGGTTTTGACAGCAAGAGGAAGCTGCTGTGTTTTTCTGGAAATGAAGCCCGCTCGATCGGCAAGATTTCACCGATCGAGCGAGGCCTGTTTTTCTTAAACAAAAACTTGATTTTTCTTGCTCGCTCGATCGGCAGGATTTGACCGATCGAGCGAGACCAAAATATGCTCAGACCCGAGAAGAGAAATTTTCTTCTCTCTCGATCGGTAGGATTTAATCGATCGAGCGAGGTGCAATATTTTTTTAAAAAAAAATTTTTTTATTTGGTTTGAGTATTCTTTTAAATACATGATTAATTGTTTATTAATCGTTAATTGTTCTAAGATGATATTAGCAACCCGAGGTCCCCACATGATGAATCACTAACATGATTCGGTGGTCATCTAAATAGTTGAGAGAATCTAACAACTGATCAATGTCCTCCAACCAACTCTCACAGTCAATAGCATTCTCAGAACCATTCAAGTTTGGCGGTTTGAACGACTGAAACCTCTTCAGTAAGGTTTTCATAGGCGTCACTATGACGTCCATCTGATTAGTTTCGGTACTAGCCTGTTCGGAGGAGGAGTAACTGGCGGTGGGTTTCTGTTAATTACTCAACGAAGACCCATCTGAAAATCAAAGGGTTAGGACACAAGATATCTCAATCTCTACAATTCGGTTCCCTTCAACCTCTTAGGAATTCGGATACAAGTTGATAAACAAAAACAGTTATATCTCAAGTAGTCCATGCTTTATAAATTAAATCATATAATCATGTAATTCAAAATAATTCTCAAATAATAAAGCATGCTGGCATGAAATTCAAATAATCAAATAAATAAATCAATCACATGCGAGAAGCCAATACAAGCAGACTCGATCTACCCCACTCACTTCTAGTTCAAAACCAAGAACTTATCGCTTTGATACCACTAAATGTGAGACATCGATTCTAAACATATAATCAAAAATTAAACAATCAATAAGCATACAAGATCCAAGATTGAAAGACATTAAAAAAAATTCTTTTGAACATAGCCTCGCTCGAGCGGTGAAGAACTCCCGCTCGAGCGAGCAAAACTCTGCCCGCCTTCTTGAAAATTGCTCGATCGAGCGGTCAGACACACCCGCTCGAGCGAGCAAAACTCTTCCTAAAAAAAAAGTCCCCTAGCTCGAGCGAGAATAAACCTTCGCTCGAGCGAGACCTGCTCTGAACCAGAAACCAGGAAATTAAACTCATTCAACTCCAACCTTAAATCAAACATAAACATTCCGAGATACAAATACATGTGTCAGCAACATTCAATCCTCAATATTCGAATATTTGATACAACATACATCAAACAAGCTCAATTTCTAAAAATGGTCTCAAAACATAAACTAGATTGACATGCTTTTCAATTTCTAAACCGAAGTCCCACTTCTATTCCTTGATCTCGATGCTAACCTAGTCTCCTCTGACTCGATCCTACCCCACCTGTTACCAAGTACACATACAAAACAAAGCAACAGCTGGATAACTCCGGTGAGAATGATATTCCCAGTAAAAGCAACATAAAATGCAATAACAGGTAATATATCAATGACATGATATAAAGACAATATATTCAATGTTAATACGAATGAAATGCATGTCTTTAAAATCAGGATATCAACTCTGATAATCGAAGGAATTTCTGTTATTCTTTTGGGATCCCGAGGATGAGATCACGTAACAAATCACCGACTCTCCCGATCGAGGTGGTGTCACGTATCTCCATCTTCTAGACTTTGGTGTGACTATAATGAGTATGCTGACACTAGGTGAACTTCTACAACCTAGGCCACTCATTTATAGCCCCCAAAACGTCTAATCTAAAAGGGTCGTTCATCCCGCTGAAATCAATGATTTAGGCTCGAGATGAATGCATATAGAAAACTCAAAGCATTAAACATAATTCAATTAATAACAAGAGTTCAATAAATAAATTACAAGTTCCCCACTCTAGAACAAGTATTGATGCAAATATGTGATTTAGGGAAAACTCAAAAACCATCTATCTTGAGTGTTCTATCCCGCTTAACCGATGTCTTCTTATACCTTTTCGATTCAAAAGCTCCAACTCTGGATACGCTATAATAAGAGATTTATATCAAAATCTATTCAACCAATAAATCAAACGAACAAGGTAAAACTCTTTACCGCTCTTCGACTAACTCTTCAACGATTCGAATTCTGTTAACTCTGGCTCAACAATGTTCAAACCAATCTGTACAGAGGCAATAGAGGATCAAAAATGACAATTAAACCCAAACTAACACGGTTCAATCAATTCAATTTAAATGATAACCCAAAACTCAAACCGACGGGATAACGGCTATATTTTGATCAACCAAAATCACAGACAACAGTATAATATCGATACCAATTCAAAACAACTACCAAATCATCAATATCAATTCAATAACAACAATTCAAAAAACTCCATTTTCGAACAACACTTTGAAAATTCATAACAATTCCGAATGACGCTCTTTTTCCAATTCGACTGAGAATAAACGATAAGAGCTAGCTCAAGAACATCATACTCGAAACTCATTCGATTATAAAAACATCCGAAAAATGAAATATAATTGATCGGAGAAAAACTTACGATAGAACGAAGCTCTCGCTGCCGTGATCGCGAATCTGCCTTCGAATTTAATTTCTATCGAACGGATCGAACAGAAATCGAAATCTGAAAGCTTGAGGATGCATTTCTTCTTCTTGAATGGAGGATGGAGTGTTGGAGGAGGTGGAGAAGCTAATGAGACTAAGTCAACTCATTCCAAGTCCAAGATATAATATAAAATCTCATTTTTGCATTTAAGTCCCTAAAAATTCCGAAAATTACAAAATAGACCCTGATCAAAATCAAGTCGGCTCTCGAATTCTATAAACTCCGATTATCTCTAATAAACTCAAGAAAGATAAATTTGGAGCGTTACATAGGCCAAGAACCCTTAATTGATATTTACTGCCTCTCCCGAGCGCCGAGTAAATGTTATTATTCTAATGCTAATTTCAATATCCCTATCAGAAATCAAACAACAAAATAATTTAATCATGTTCTATGGTTCTCTTTCAATGACCTCAAAAGAACTTGTAAGCCTCCCAAACTCTACAAAAATCCTAGGTTGTGTTTTCCTATGATCCTATTCAAAATTTCCTCTCCCGAGTACCATATTTCAAATAAATTTAACATTAAATCTATGATCAGTAAATTGAAAGGCAATAAAATCAAGAATACACAAATAAATTGTTAAGAACAAATAATAGTAGCCAAAATAATATTCAAAATATGAAAATCAAATCAAGATCTGTCAATCTCTAGAAACAACCAATAATTTTATAATAAAATAATTAAACACATAGACATATTTAAAAATCTCATAATATTTCAAGACATATAATAAAAATCACAGATTAGAGTTGATTCTCCGTCCCCATATGAATTTCCTCTGTTTTGTGATTCAATTATCCCTTGTCGTTTGCTCTCACGTCTCAAATCCGTGTCTCAAGCCTACTAGAATGGTAGTTGTTTGTGGTTGTGTTGTTTTCCGCTTGTTGTGTCTGTGTTGTGCAGCTCTCTTGTGTGATGCGTGTGTTCTCTCCCTCTTCTAGGTCCGATTATTCTCTTTTATATGTCTTTGAAGCCCATCGAATAAAGCCCGTGAAATCGAGACTTTTAAGATTTCAAATTCTGTTGGTTTTTCATACAGGCAACACTGGAGCACCAGTTTCGGGCGTTGAAGCGCTGCTCGGCATAAAAAATTTCCAGAAAAAGATGTCGGGCGCGGGAGCGCTAGTTTTATGGCGCTGGGGCGCCGCAGTTTGTGTCCAGCGCGCAACATTCTTTAAAAAATCATATCTGGAATTCTAGCCGTCGGATCGAGTTGAAATTTTGACAACAGCTTTAAATCATCTTAAACTTTATTATGAACGGTGAAGATTGGATGTGGATGTCTCAAAAATTCCAAGTAATTTTCTGAAGTTGCTGCTCCATAATTTATCATTCTCCTTCTTCTCGCTACTTTTCTTCTAATCCTTGCATCTCACAAAAACAACAACAAATTTTCTTAAAATCCATTTGATACATGAAAAAATCCAAGTAAAATCATATATAAATCAAGTGCATAAATTGCACTTATCACGCAACAAAACTATTCCTCTTGTTTTAGTCTAGTGGCAGCGCCGAGGCACCGAGGAAGCCAAATGGGAGCTAGAAAGTGCAAACTCAACACCCTCAACTATTCTGAGTTGTAAAAGCATGCTTTGTATTTTATTACAGTTTCAGTTGTAATTCAATGCTGTTTCAAATAAGATTTTTCTTATTCTAGCTATCCCGATTTCGAGGACGAAATCTCATAAGATGGAGTGAATGTAATAACACGTATTTGATTTCAGCTAATAAACTAAATATACATGTTTAAAGGGTTAAAAAATGATTAAGAGATCCTCAAATGGATTTAAGAAGTTAAGAATCGGATTCAAAACAATCAAAAATGGTTCCATGGGTTCTTGTGTTGGGACAATTTGGAAGCAGCGAACTTGATCAGAAGCCATGTTAGAAGATCGGGCGTACCAAGAAGTTTGGAAGCTCTGAACTGCAGATTGAAAGCTCTGAATCTCCTTGCAGTCATACAAGGTATGAATTTTGATTGGTGATTGGACTTGAATAAGTTCAGAAGCTCCGAACTAGAGTTTGGAATGTCCGAATTGTGTCGGTAGTATTGAGTTGTCCAATCAGAGACATGCGTCCAGCAGAAAGAGTCTGGAAGGACGATCGGAAGTTCTAATGTGCGTTCGGAAGCTTCGAACGAGAGATCAGACGTTCCGATCGTGGTCTATAAATACGGGTCGATAGCTTCACTTCTCTTTGCCAATCCTCACTTTTCCCTCTCGTATCTAGATAGTTCCAAGGTTTTCGAGCGTCATATTTGAGTGCCAGGAGGTGACGAATGCTAGCGAGACCAGATCAATGTTGTGCCTTGAGTTTAGGTCAAACATGATCAAAGAACTGACTACAGACGCAGGTATATTGCTAGACTCTAATTAGCTTCAAGGAGTAGCTATTAGTCTAGTTAAGGCTTTTAGAATGATATAAGTGATATGGACTACATTTGATTATAGGCTTGGATACTAGGTTGTTCATCTAGACTTGATCTATAATGGTACGCAAGTACTGACTGAGATATCGAGTTGAGTATGCATTTTTATGTGCTGCATTTTATCTGACATGATATGCATGTATTTACTGTTCATATGACGCATGATCATTTATCACGTTGAGCCGTATCTGCTTTGAGATAGCCATAGTTAATTAGGGCCGCTCAGCCCTATATTATGAACGATTGGACGTCACAAGTCAAATGCTGATGTGCACGGAGGGTTGTGATGTTTCCACATCCGGTTGTTTTGTTAGTGGTCCAGAGTGGTACTTCCGAGTGAAACTAAACTCTTTGGCGTCTTCAGTCTGAGCATGAATTTCCCGTTGATCCAGTTACCCGGTCCACGTCATTTTGCATGCACATATAGGTTTGTATACTCGTATTTATTATAATGGGCCTTAACGCTCACGTCCCTATGTTTTCATCTTTGACACCTCATTCTATGGGACAGGCCTCAGGTTGGATGACGTAGACAGGAGTGAGCCTCTAGGAGAGCAAGCAGCAACGCCGTTGAGTTTTCTCGGCTATCTGGTTTAGTGGGTTTTGTTGCTGGTTTAGCTTGATACACTTTTATTCTTATTTGGTTGTACCATAAACAACATTTTAGATAGTCATTTCAAATTTGAGATTTGTACTCTGTTTTCCGTTGATTTTACCTAATTATTGTTGTTTGATATTTAATTACATGCATAAAAATTATTTAGTAGGTGATTCTGGTGCCGGTCGCTACAATATATATATATATATATATATATATATATATATATATATATACAATGGATCCCAGTGTACATGATTTTTGTGAGCGGCCCAGTGGGTTTTAGTGTTTCATTTTTTTTACGAATAACTATAACCACTGATGGGTTTTAGTGATCGCTCACGAAAATCTTGTACACTAGGGTGCGTGGTATCAATATATATATATATATATATATATATATATATATATATATATACGCAACTTGTTCGAATTATTTATCGACTCTAAATGAGTACACAACTCATTTTTTCAACATTAGGTACAATAATTTTTTGATGAATTAAAAAATTGAAAATAAAACTACAATAATAGGAAAAAAATGTAATAATCAATATAAAAAATGAGATAAAATGCAAGGACGTACATGAAATGAAAATTTATTAATTATTTTATTATCAATTCTCATATTAATGTTTATTAAAAAAATTCAGTTATTAAAATAATACATTATGAGAGAATGATGTGGGAATAAAATGAACATTCTCATCTCATTCACTATAACTATGCTTAGTTTGACATGGTAATGAGAAAATCAATTCCCATGGGAATAGTCATTCCATCAATTTTGGATGGAAATGTGGTCATTCTTCCTTCCATTTCCATGTTTATTTACACAAAATTTTCCATTTTTAGATTAATAAACTAATATTAATCTATATTATTATTATTATTATTATTATTATTATTATTATTATTATTATTATTATTATTATTATTATTATTATTATTAATACATCATCAATCAATCAATAATAATAATAATAATAATAATAATAAACAATGTATGAATATCTATTATTTTGATATATGTAGTTAAAATATGGTTTTATTATTAAAAATAATTTCATTCCATCATTTTTCATTTCTAATTGTATCAATCGTTGTAATGAAATATAACAATTATTCCACTCTCAATATTATTTCATTCCAAAGTCAATTTCATTCATACCTTATTCCATTTCAACGTATCGATCATGCCCTTATAATTATTTCATTTAAAAATATTAAATTATTTGAAAGACATATTGTGCTTTGTCTAGGTAATCTAATTAACTACAAGCACCATTTTCATATACCAAAATTTCCATCAGGCTAGGCTAGTGTTGGGTAGTTTGGTCCCAACACTCAAAAATGTAAAAATTATCATATCTATTAAAATCATACCAAATAAAACATGTTTTATCACAATATTATATATCCTTACCTTGAGTTTTTTTTACCAATCCAATTATTTATCCAATCATTTTCACCAAACATAACCTAAAATGGTTAGGGGTGAACATTCGGTCAGAACCGAACCGACCGAACCGAATTACTCGAAACCGAATAAACCGATTTTTCTTCGACCAAACCGAACCGACCGAATTTTTCAATAAAAACCGAAAAAACCTAGCCGAATTAAAATCGGTTAGATTTCTTGAAACCAAATTGTAATACGAGCTCACATCATCTTCCTCGATCCACTTGAACGACTAAAATTTTTCTTTAATGCTTACAAAATCAATATTGCAAATACCCAAAAAAAATTCAAATCGAAGGAAGAACGAAATGTGAAGCACTTACAACATTAAACCCGTGTTTCCATTTCTCAAAACAAGTATCACTAAAATGGAATTCGCAGGTGCTGATTTCTTCATAAATCGAGAAATATAATAAATACAAAATACAAAAGACTCCTCTCTCGCTCAATATTTGAAAGACATAAAACCTAATCTACCCTCCCTTGATTTGTTATTTTCATGCTTTTTTATAACTCTATCTTATTTGATAGCATCAAGGTATGATGTAAGCTAAGCTAGCATAAAATGTGCAATTGACAGTTTGGTCCAAACAGAAGGCCAGATCTTATAGATCAGGGAAAAGAAGTGGACCTACAAGAACATCCCCAGCAACAAGCTTCCTTCCGGGTCCTTTTTCCTCCCCTTCTCTCAGAGTCCACTTATTCTCTACTCGGACAGTTTCAGTGCAACATTTCCGAGAATATGGTTCGGGGAACTTGATCTATTGCTTCAACGAGACTGATAACGCATTGAATATGGCCCCAAAACATTCGTTCACCATGTTCTTCATGAAAAAACCGATTAGGCACATGAGGATGGAAAATGACATCTCCTCTAACTCCATAGATTCTTTGGTAACTCGTAATTATTTTTAATCCATAAAACCGATTAGGCACATGAGGACGGAAAATGACATCTCCTCTAACTCCATAGATTCTTTGGTAACTCGTAATTATTTTTAATCCATCTTTCGTTATAAGTTAACTAATTCCAAGCTGATAACATCCTTTCATTCACAACAGAGCTCAAGAGCATGTTTGTTAATTCACAAAAAAACTTGCATATTTTTTCACCATTTTTATCCAAGTACGTGGAAAAAGAGCGAGAGCACAAACCATAAGGAAAAAATACATGGTGTATTTATACAAACTGACCAGAATCGCTCAAAAGATTGAGTCAAACAAGATTGGCAAAGGAGATGACGAAAACAAAAAATTTAGGGCAAAACGAAGACGGGTGTAAAATGCAGTTGTTTGACCCAAGATAAAGCGCAACAACAACTAAATTCATTGGCCCATATAACAAATTGATTTTTATTTAAAACAAAATCGGTTTATTCGGTTTAACCAAATTTTTATGGAGAAAACCAAAATCGAACCGAATAAACCGAGATGACCGATTTTTTTAAAAATAAAAACCGAAATTTCGAACTAATCAAACCGAATTTTCGAATTATATCGGTTTGGTTGGTTATTTCGGTTTAACCGAATATTTGCTCACCCCTAAAAATGGTGGAGATTTAAGTAGAGGTGTCAAATGAGCTAGGTCCGTCGGGTTGGCCCGCCCTGCCATACAAAATTGGTGGGTTGGGTTGGCAGTTTTCCAACCCGCCTAAAAGGTGGGCCGACCCGCTCCGCCCCGCCTAATGGTGGGTTGTGGTGGGTTGCGGGTTGGCCCGCAAAAACCCGCCAATTTACACATGAATCCGCCGGATTGGCCCGCCCCGCCACCTAAAATAAGTGGGTTGAGTTGGTGTTTTCCCAACCCGCCTAAAAGCCGCCCCGCGCCGCCTAATAGCGGGTTACGACGGGTTGTGGGCCGGCCCGTCCCACTTGCCCGTTTTGACACCTCTAGATTTAAGCAACCAAATCCAATTCAAAATTAATAGTGAGTTCAGTTCAAATTAAACTGGATAATCCGACTGATTCCGGGTTGATCCGATCCAATAAACAACCATTTTTCTGCTCAAATTGTCACCTTAACGAGTTATTATAGGCAGGGCAGTACCAATGTGTTATGTGTCCACGAGAACAAATTCAGGCCCAACTTCAGATGAATTTAGGCCCAATGTTCCAGAATCCAGTCCACCATTTTCGATACACACGTATATATATATAATTTTGATTGATACATAGGTACATATATATTCCTCTCTTTATGCCATTTACACTCCGAAATTCTGCTCCATTTCCATTTGGAGAAAGTAGGGCACGCCCTTTTACCATATCGAAGCTTCGGGTGAGTTTTCGGCCTTGTATTGATTTTGGTAATCATTTTCTTTGAGTTTGCTGTTGGAGTTTTATGCGTGTACGATTGCCTAAAATTTTCCTTTTTACTGTTTTTATACCGTTAAATATAGTTCTTAGTTTTTCAGCGACAACTGAAGATTTTTCTTGAATTTGGGTGCTGTTTTTTATTGATACAGCAGAAAAATCCTGGTTTTAGTCCTTTTTCTTCAAAAAAGAGGATAATAGCTGAAGCCCATGTTCAAATTGAAGTAGATTTATTTAGTTAGCAAACAATGGAAAGTGGAATGTCGGACAGGACCTCAAAATTTTGGTTTCTTGTGTCCATGTGTGTGAGAAAACAGCCAAATTGATTTCTCACCTTGTGAGAGAGAAAAGGTGCGAGGTGGGGAAAGGTTGCTGGCTCACTTGCTCTTGAGCAGAGCTCAAGATGTTCTTACTGTTGTGACCTTCTTTTGGTATAATGAAAGTCCATGGTTCGCGGTCGCGGACAGCTGCTGTTCCAGTTCCATTGGCATTTCACGGAACTGTCACCGTTATTGTCGTGGGGTGTTTTGAAATAAAAAAACAGAAATAATTGTATAATTCGAAAATTTTAAATTAAAAAATTGTGAAAAAGTTTTAAAAAATGTAGAGAATGGTCCGCAACGGCCACAAAATCGCTGTTTGGTTCTGCCACAGCTGTGAAATCGCTGAAATTCCAAAAAACAAGGTGTTATAGTCACACAACTGTTTTATCCAGGAACTTTGTCCCGACAGCTGCCCTTCTGCGACTACGACGCGAAACTATGAATGAAATGATGAAAGCAATTGGCATTTTGTTTGGACTTGAAGGAAGATTTGGATAGTCAAGAATGATGTTTATGTTTTCTATGGAAATATGAATTCATGTTATTTCTCTTGAATAGTGTTTTAAATGGCGGTCGAGGCAGCCGTCGAGGCAGGAGGCGGCCATCGACTGCACCGCCCTAGCCTTAGGCAGTTTTGTAGGCGGTCAAAGGCGAGCCAGGGTGGGCGAGGCAGGCAACGGTCAATAAAATTTTGAAAAACCTTATTATTAATATATTATACACTTTCTCCTCAAAACATAATTGTGGGATCAATCACCCATATTTAATATTTGCATGTATTGCATGATTATATATAATTATGTATAAAAAATAGTAAAAGAAAATCAACCGCCTAAATGCCTAGGCGGCCGAGGCGGTGTGTGGTGACTAACCTCCCCGCCATTTATTATACTGCTCTTGACTTGGATGTAGAAGAGATTTTACTTTTATTTATGTAGTTTGTTTCTTTTGCCTTGAATGATTCGATACTGGCCCGTGTGGTTCATTGGATTTTGCACAAATTAATCGAGTCAAGAATAACATAGGTTGTTGAAGCCGCAGATAGTATAAATGGAAGCTGGCCAGCTTGAAATTGGTGGTACTGCCAAGAATTTAATGGGAGCCTATCCTGCGGCTGCCAACCCTTCCATCCCAGTTGCCCAGGCAGAACATTATGGAAGTCCAAAGGTTGCCCCTCAACTGGCATCATCTGCAAAAAAGAGGGCAAGGACAGTTGACAGTCATTTTCCAATCGAGAAAAATACACCTCCGAGTAATAACTCATTGCTCTTCTGTTTCCAGTATTCTTTATTTTTACTGATGCAATCACATGCATACATTATTTCTGTTATTAGCTTTACCTTTCTTGTTTTTATTAGATTTCTGTCTTTAGAGCAGTAAATATAAAGGGAAGGTGTATGGTGGAGTATGCTTAAATATAGTTGATCTAATTTCATTTAGTGCGCTTCTTTTTCTTTGGGTGTATTAATTTGGGCGCAGGTGCGGTGTAACATGCTTCTTGGAATCTTGGAAATAAGGATCAACAACGTAATTTTTAGGTGCCAATCTTTAAAATTCTGAAAAATCTGTATGAAAAGAAATTAAAATAATGACTTCGTGGCACTTCCCATGTCGGTGGTTGTAACATCATTGTGTTTGTGTCATTGATGACTTCCGATTGATTAAGAGGACTACTGATTTTGATATATTCCCTATATTTCCATTTAATTTTTTCTAACATGTGAGGGAAAAGGCTAAGTATCTGACCTGGTATGTGAATGGTTTCTTACTTGTAGAGTGGTATTTTTTAATGTTGCAAACTTAACTAACTGTTACAATGTCTTCATTATTTTTTCAAACACAACATAAATGAGTGCACAATTTTTGTCAGCCTTTTATCATAGTGATATTTTGGGTGTCATTTTTGTTTAACTTATTTAGAAATCTTCTAAAAATGATATTGTGCATACCTGAGTGAATTTCTTGAAATCATCAGGATATTCTTCCGATGCAAGATTTTTCATGTTAGCTTTCTTGAAGAAAATATCCTTTAGGATTTTGTCCTTAATGATCTTATGAATCCTTATGTTAAATTTTTAGGTACATATATACTTTGTTCATTTTTATACTTATTAATGCGTTGCAGGCGTCTCAAACTGTTATTTCTTCAAGAGTCGCTTGCAAGAGTATGCTCAGAAAGCAAGTATTCGAACACCAGTTTATGAAACTATCAAGGAAGGTCCTTCTCATGAGCCTTCCTTTAGGTCAACTGTGATTGTGAACGATGTTAGATATGATTCTCTACCTGGTTTTTCCAACCGCAAAGCAGCAGAACAATCAGCTGCCGAAGTTGCGCTCATGGAACTTGCCAGCTTAGTCGATATGAAGTTTGGCATCTCTCAACCAGTGGTAATCATCTTGAGTTAATTTGGTATATTTCTTAGTTTCTGCCAGTAGATATAACGGGGCTAATATCTTCGTTTGTATATGTTTCTAATTCACGATGTTATGGCTAGACACACCCGTTGAGCTGTTCCCGTCAACCCATTGAATTTTTTTCGGTTTATGTTCTTGTTTCATCTTGTTCATACCTGTTGGAATTAGTTTGAAATAAAAGGTAGGTCGATTGGGTATCTTGGAATGGAAAAATCAGTGTGTAGAATTTAGGGAGGTTCTTCTCTTTTAGTTATTATTTATCCCCTATAATGTTATTGAGTGATAAGATCACTAGAGATCGTACAAGAGATCACTGGTTGAAGATCAAGCTTCATTTTGGTAGGATTTCTTCAGTCAACTCACGTAATTTGCTATTATTTACTTATTTCAGAAAAGAAAGATTTTTGAAATTGTATTATGTCATGCTCCTTGGCACTTGCTTCACCCCCTCTCCTTCTAGAAACACATTGGCTGCGTAATTTGTTCCAGATATCTTACATGACGGTGACGATGTGGATATATATCACTTGAATATTGGCACTTTGTTTGATTCCGAACTGCAGCGTTTCCTTTGCATTAGTTTTCTACATATGGTGGAGTGTAGCCACTGTGCAACCTGCTGTTTCATGTCACTACCATGTAGGTTGAAACTTGTGCAAAAAAACATAGCTTTTTGAGTTATGAAGCAACTATATAATTTATATACCTTGACATAAGTATTGTAGGTTATACATTACTTCGTGCATCTGAATGTTTTGTCCTTGACGGAAACTTTTGATGTTTTTATGAAATTGGATCTTTCATAATCATCACTGCTACTGCTATATAATAATAAATAAAAGAAGGCTTTCTTTTCCTCTTCATAATCAATAGTCCTTAAGTATTTTTATTCTCCTTGCCCGTGGTAATTAAGGGGTTTCTTCTAGTAACTTCCTTGGCATAAAGCATCATTTCAACGGGAATCTAAAACTTGGACCCATGTTTCTTTTGTCGATTTAAGTAGAGTGATTTATGTCTGAAGTTTTTGTTGATATACTTTCCATCGCGTAATCCCTTGTCACTTAGATACGATAAACGATTAAATTTCTCGAAAATATATGAATGATCAACAAAAGATCACTTGATACCCTAACTCTGATGCTCATTCCTTTCCATTTAGTTATCTTGATTGCTAGTCGCAATGACTGTCTCCTTGATATTTGTTGAATATTTCAGCATGACACAGGCTTGTGTAAAAATTTGTTGCAAGAATACGCCCAAAAGATGAACTATGCAATCCCGCTGTACGAGTGTCATCTGGATAACCAATCAGGCAGAAAGCCCATGTATTCTTGTGTTCTTGAAATTGGGGGTATCAAGTATATTGGGGCTTCTGCGAGTACAAAAAAGGAAGCTGAGATTAAAGTTGCCAGGACTGCGTTGTTAGCCATCAAGTCTACAACTTCTGCCTTTGAGGATGAGGTTGGGTACCACACGGTTATTCCACATAAAAAGAAAGTAACTGATCTTGGAATCAGCACTCAGGAAACTGCTGCAGCGCTCAAACCAAAGAAAGGGCGTTTCAAGAAGAAGCATTGGAAGAAGCGTTCTATCGAGAATTGTAACTTTGCTAAAGGTAAGATGCCTGCTGGATTGGAGGTGAATTTGAATTGTCAGACCAGGGTTGAATCTGCTGTAACTGGTGCTGCTAATTCCCAACATAGTGCGGGTACAGATAACTTGGAAGTCAACATGGACAGACAGGAAGTACTACAAGTGAGTGTTGCTGATGCTGTTGGCTCCATTGTTGAGACAGCTGTTGATTCCCAAATTGAGACTCCTGTTGCCCATATAGGGATACCTGTTTCCGGGATAGAGACTCCTGCTGTTTCACTGATGGAGAAGCCTGCTGTTTCTCAAATTGAAACCCCTGTTGGTTCAGGGGGATCAGTTGTATCCAATGCTGACAGCTTCCAAGAACCAGACTCTGAACCTGCACTCGTGGAAACTATGTCCAGTTTTACTCATCCAGACACATGCAACAAGAATCTGGAAAAGCCTGTGGTTTCATCTGATGAAGGACTTCGAGAAGACAGAGGATCTGCATCCATGGATGTGGAACCCTGACATGAGAATCTGTGAAGGCATCATACACTCTTCTTACGTATGGCTAGTTTATCATCTAAATTTATTGTTTTTGTTTCTCGGCACATTGTTTCCAAGAAATTCGGTTATCAGAAGAAGAGTTTGAGGATTTGTGAATCAATTCAGAGCTGGGATTTGACTCATCTAATATTGGACTATTTATTGGAGACAGGTGCTGCTACTGGAAATAATACATTGTAATTTTATGTGATGCAATATAATTTAAATTTCAGATTGTTTCTGCTTCATTAGTAATCCAAAATTTATTTTAAATTCATACTTCATTATATTTCTATACATGTGGTGCACTGTTTGTGCTGGGATCGCATGAATTCGGTTATGATATTAACAGAGAGTTTCCCAACTCGTTTATTTCGTCACCTTAGTTCATAAGGAAAATATTTGCTATGCATTTCGGGCGTATTGAATCATCAATCAAATGATCGGATTTCTACCATACGATGAATATTGGAAACAGAAATTGAGGAAACATTCTGTAGAATAAAATAAAATATAAAGTAGATTGTGTGAATATTTCTATGGTTGGTAGGATTTGTTAAATATTTGTAACTTGGTAAGAGTATATTATCTTTTTGTTCTTAGGAGATTAAATTCTCTCTTTGTATTCTATTTAAATGTGTACCTTATAGTCAATTGAATATAGATTTATTATTCCAATCCTCTATAATTTACATGGTATCAGAGCCATAAAGTTCGAAATCAGTCTCCTCTCTCGAAATTTTCATCTCCAAAAATGTCATCGAACTCATCAAAACCCGATGAGAATTCTGAGAAGTCGTCAGCGTCTCTTGCTCCTCTTTCCGGGAGTGATAATTCATCTCTTCAAATCACTGCCCACAAACTCAACGGCCACAATTACTTACAGTGGGCACAATCTGTCAAAATTGTAATATGTGACCGTGGAAAAATGGGATATCTTACCGGCGAACTCGAGTCACCTAAGAAGTCGGATCCTACATACAAAACTTGGGTGGCTGAAAATTTCATTGTTCTCGCATGGCTCATCAATTCCATGGAGAACAACATCAGCCGCCGTTATTTGTGGTTCCAAACTGCCAAAGAGGTATGGGACGCTGCTCGTCGGATGTATTCTGACCTTGGGAATGCCTCGCAAATCTTCGAGCTTCGTTCAAAACTCAAGGAACTACAGCAGGGTTCTAATTCCGTGACCCAATACTTTACTGATCTTCAAGACTTGTGGCAAGAGTTGGATCTTTTCCTGGACAACACTCCCACTTGTGCTGATTGCAGCGTCAAAGTTCGTCAAAATCTGGAAAAAGAACGTGTCTTTGATTTCCTGGCAGGACTCAATCGGGAACTCGATGATGTTCGAGGTTGTATTGTTGCAAGAGAGCCATTCCCATCTCCTGAAGATGCATTCGCTGATGTTCGGCGTGAAGAGATGCGCCGCAAAGTCATGCTACCCACCTCCTTGCCAGCAGCATCTTCTGCCCCAGAAGTCTCTGCCTTGATCTCAAATAAATTCCACAGCCCGGGCCAGCGTCAAGGCAAACGCCCTTGGTGCGAACACTGCAAACGTCCTGGACATACCAAGGACAAGTGCTGGGAAATATACGGCAAACCACTGGACTGGCAACCACGAAAACAACCCCAAGGTCGTGGTTTCCAAACCCAAATAGCCCAAGAGCAGCCTGCATCTTCTGACATCACTGCACCATTCACAAAGGAACAGATAGAGCAAATTGAACAATATTGTCGTCTCCTGCGTCAGTCCTCCCTCAATCCATCTCCAACTCCAACTGTTGGTTCTTGCTCCATCACCCAATCTGGTAAAATTCCGTCTGCCATAAATTCTTGTGATGCTGAGTCTTGGATTGTCGATTCTGGAGCCTCCGATCATATGACGGGCAACTCTACTCTTTTTTCTAGTTACATTCCGTGCACTAGCCGTACCACAGTTAGAATAGCTGATGGTTCTTTGACTCGTGTTATGGGCCTTGGCAATATTCAATTGTCAAGAGATATCATCCTTAAATCTGTTTTTCATGTCCCTTCCTTGAAGTGTAATCTGATATCTGTCAGTAAACTAACTAAGGATAATAAGTGTGTCATCAAATTCTTACCTTTCTCTTGTTTATTTCAGGAACTACCATCGGAGAAGACGATTGGCAGTGCTAGGATTCACCATGGTCTTTACTACTTCGAGAATGCTCCATCCGTCTATCGACAGTCTCTTTTGTCCAGTGTCTGTTCTCCACCTGTTTTGAATCTTTCCAAAATAATTTTGTGGCACCATCGACTTGGCCATCCTAGTTTTTTATATTTAAAACGTTTGTTTCCCTCCTTGTTTGTGAGTAATAAAAATCTTGATTTGGTTTCATGGGATATTTGTCAACTTGCAAAGCATACAAGAGTTTCTTTATCTCCAAAGCCGTATACACCCTCGTCACCTTTTTCATTAATTCACAGTGATATCTGGGGTCCCTTCCCGGTTACGACACTTCAAGGAAAACGATGGTTTCTCACATTTATAGATGATCACACACGAGCCACCTGGGTTTATCTTCTCAAAAACAAATCTGACACATATGCCACATTCACCAACTTTCACCAAATGATTCAAACTAAATTTAATACCTGCATCCGCACTCTAAGAACCGACAATGGTACAGAATATTTCAATACCACTCTCGGTGACTATCTCAACTCCCATGGTATTTTCCATCAGAGTTCCTGTGTTGATACTCCCCAACAAAACGGGGTATCCGAACGGAAAAATCGCCATCTTCTTGAGGTTGCTCGTGCCCTTTTGTTCACCATGAATGTTCCTAAATACCTCTGGGGTGATGCAGTTCTCACCGCTGCCTTTCTCATTAATCGTCTACCCAGCCGACCACTCCACTTCCAAACTCCCATGTCTCTCCTTACAAAAGAATTCCCTCATAGTCATATCTCCACTCACCTTCCGCTTAAGACATTTGGGTGTACGGCATTTGTGCATGTCCATAATCACAATCGCAGCAAACTTGATCCTCGAGCCATTAAAACTGTCTTTGTGGGTTATTCTGCCTCTCAAAAAGGTTACCGATGTTATTGTCCTAAAACGAGAAAAATGTATGTCTCCTGTGATGTCACCTTTCTCGAGACTACACCTTTTTTCTCCTCATCTCCGCTTCAGGGGGAGACTTCTCATGAAGCTCGTTGGGATACTACTCCTCTTCTTGGTGTACCAATTGATTATGTACCAATTGATCCTCTATTTTTCACGTGTCCTGACTCGTCTACAACCAACACTCGAGTACATGATTTCACTACACCTCATATTGCTATGTTAGAAACAAAAACAGAACCAGCACCACGTAAAGAATTGTATGTCTATTCACGAAGGAACAAATCTCAGGTAACTAAAGATGCAGTGAATCCTAGCCACAGTCAAGAGAATGAACCGATGGTAGATTCTTCTCTGTCAGGTACCACTCATGATCTTGATGTACCTATAGCTTTTAGAAAGGGTGTGAGATCTTGTACTAAACATCCCATTTCTAACTTTGTTTCTTATTCGAATCTATCCTCTTCATTTCGTGTCTTTACTTCTACATTGTCTAGTATAATCATTCCCAGGTCAATTCAAGAAGCTCTAAATGTTCCAGAATGGAAGGCTGCAGTGCTGGAAGAAATGAGAGCCCTACAACAGAATAATACATGGAGCTTGGTACAATTGCCACAAGGAAAAAATACAGTCGGGTGTAGATGGGTATTTACAGTAAAGTACAAGGCTGATGGTTCAATCGAAAGACATAAAGCACGCTTGGTTGCCAAGGGATTCACACAAACTTATGGTATAGATTACACTGAAACTTTCGCACCTGTTGCAAAATTAAACACTGTTAGAATCCTTCTATCTTTGGCTGCCAATCTTGATTGGCCACTTCATCAGCTGGATATTAAAAATGCCTTCCTTAATGGTGAACTTGAAGAGGAAGTGTACATGAGTCAACCTCCTGGTTTTGAGGAAAGGGTTAAAAGTCAGATTGTGTGCAAGCTCCACAAATCTCTTTATGGGCTCAAACAATTTCCTCGTGCTTGGTTTGACAGATTCTCCAAAGTTATTAAAAAGTTCGGCTACAGTCAGGGATAAGCAGACCATACACTATTCGTTAAACACTCCAAAAACGGGAAGATAACCATTCTTATAGTGTATGTTGATGATATAATTGTCACAGGAGACGACAATCAAGAAATGCAGAATATTAAGCTGATGATGGCTAAGGAGTTCGAAGTTAAAGATCTTGGGATACTCAGATACTTCTTGGGAATGGAAATTGCTAGAAGCAAGAAAGGAATTTCTATTTCTCAACGAAAGTACACATTGGATCTATTGGAGGAAACTGGAATGTTAGGGTGCAGGCCAAGCCAAACGCCGATTGAATTGGGGAATAAAAAACAAATGTTGGAGGGAAATTCAGTAGATAAAGAAAGTTATCAGCGACTCGTGGGAAAACTCATCTATCTCTCACATACTCGCCCAGATATTTCATTTGGGGTTAGTCTCGTAAGTCAATACATGCACTCACCTTGTCAAGGTCATCTTGATGCAGTTTACAGAATATTGAGGTATTTGAAGCAAACACCTGGTCGAGGTCTATTCTTTGCAAAATGTGATGATCGAAGAGTGAGTGCATTCACAGATGCAGACTGGGCAGGCTCTGTTACTGATCGAAAGTCAACATCAGGATATTGTACCCGAGTGTGGGGTAATTTAGTAACTTGGAGAAGCAAGAAACAATCGGTAGTTGCAAGAAGTAGTGCAGAAGCTGAGTATAGGTCAATGGCACATGGAGTATGCGAGCTCATCTGGATCCAAAGAGTAATGAAAGAACTTAAAATGGAGTGCACAGAACCTATGCAGCTCTACTGTGATAACAAATCTGCCATAAGTATAGCTCACAACCCTGTTCATCATGACAAAACTAAGCATGTCGAAGTAGATCGGCACTTTATTAAAGAAAAAATTGATGGAGGGATTGTCAGGCTTGAATATGTTCCCACAACTCATCAACTTTCTGATCTATTCACAAAAGGATTGTCCGAACAAACTCATGAATTTCTTGTTGGCAAGCTTGGTCTCATCAACATCTACAGTCAAGCTTGAGGGGGAGTGTAGAATAAAATAAAATATAAAGTAGATTGTGTGAATATTTCTATGGTTGGTAGGATTTGTTAAATATTTGTAACTTGGTAAGAGTATATTATCTTTCTGTTCTTAGGAGATTAGATTCTCTCTTTGTATTCTATTTAAATGTGTACCTTATAGTCAATTGAATATAGATTTATTATTCCAATCCTCTGTAATTTACACATTCAAATGATCTGCTAAATAAAGGAATGCAACATGCAAGAATTTAAGAATATACATGTTGCAATTAAACAAAGGATGATTATGGCTATGAGTTCCCAACTGTGTCTTGCTTACTTGGCTAGTTCGATGTTACAGAAGCACCGCTTGGTTCATAGATTAGATGATTATGGATGAATAATATGAGGATGATAAGTCAATAAACTTGGATTACATAATAGTGAATGACACTAATTCTTGGAAAAACTTGAGCCAAACATTGGATAAAGCATGAATGAATAATCAATCAATGTGTTATCCTTCACACAAAACGGTGCTATAAGTATTACATTTATAATAGTTGAATGATCCAGATTGAATATCATGCGCGGGGTTGATGTTAAAATATGTGGAGTATTCACATTTGAAAGAATAATCAAGCACTAGGACATTGACCAATTTTGGGATAACCTCCCACTCTATTTTTGACCGTTGGAGAACATGGCGTAGAGGGTTGTTTATTAGTTAAAATCGGTTCTTAGAGTCTCGTAGGGGATTAGTCTATGCTACACCGGAAGTGTTTCACCTCCTAATTCAACACCATTAGATTATGTGGGTTCCTTGTATTTTTATGAAAATTGACAAGTGTGTGGATGATCCAAATACTAATATTTGACCACATCATGGGGGAGAAGTACTACAGGTGTAGCATAGAATAATCCGTCTCGTGGGCAATATTTTAATTTTGGCCCAACCAGAAAGCATCAACATTTTATCAACACAACCATGTAATAATGTTTGCCGTGCAAGAGAATTGGTAACCAACCAAATAAAACAGAAGAAAATGCAGATTGTTAAAATCATATGAAACACGTACATCCGATATTTCGCAACTGAACTCGACAAGAAACAAGCAAAATCTCACCGATTTCAATCGACATGCTTGATGCTAGCAACGCTGATCAACAGAATCAAATCTCAATACAGATCACCCTCCTTGTGAGTGTGAACGACACAATCTGAAGTCGGGTAAGAAACACAGGTCAGCAAGTATCCTGTCTCCATATGATCATCATCAAGAAATGAGCCATCAGATTGGTCAACGCGACCCGACACCATTTTCGCCGTGCATGTGAAGCATGCACCAGCTCTACAGGAATATGGAAAATGTTCGAGTCCTGCACTTTCGGCCGAGTCAAGGAGGTAGGCATCATCAGGGGCATCGAACTCGGTTTCCGTGCCATCTGGGCTGATGAATTTTATCCTGTAAGGGCCCGTTTGATAAGATTGATTACCCATGGATTGTTTTGTAATCTCTCGTTTGACTCAATTTGATAGCTCAGATAAGGAAATGGATTGATAAAATTCTACTGTAGCACCTTGAGAATGAATCTTTCACTTTTACCGTGGATTCTTTTTGTCATGTTGGATTAATTTGTTTTTTTACCAAATTACCCCTTCACTATAAATATTAAAAACCATGACTCATTTCATTGCGTAAACCTAAATCTCCCCTCATCCTTCGTCTTCTGTTTAGCAGCGCCGTCGAAAATGAAAAAAACCGAAGAAGGTATCGTCACCCATTAACTACACGAGGAAACTTCGGTGTCTGAGAGAACAGATTCAAACAAAGGGGCTGTCGTTTAAGGTAACCTAATCTAGGAGATATGTGCCGTTTGTTTTTCTTATGCATTTTCATCCCCGTTTGAGAAATGATATGAATTTTTTTTATCTTCCCCGTGAAAATCGTCTCACATTCTTCTGAAATTTTTAAAAACGAAAGCTGAAATTCCGAAGTCCTTTGTTGTTTTAACGATCGAAGTTTGCAGGTGAATGTATGGAGTGAAAAATCTAGTGTATTTAAGTTGAGATAATGCTGCAGAAAAAATACATTACAGTATATCATCTAGATAATATTTGTTCGAATCTAATTATTTGAATTCTTGTTTTTATGCTAACTTTAATTTCTCTAATCAATGTTTAAAAAAGTGGGCAAGATGGAGATTAGGCGACGTAATATTATAATCTTAATGCTGCTGCACCAAATGTTGCTTCGTATATTTATGCTGGTATCTATTTTGATACGACATCGCACACGATTACTCCGCCGACGACGTAGCCAATTTTGTAGAACAAGAGCTTCGTACACTATGACACAAAGAATGAGTGCACAAATTAACCACTTGCATAGGGTTATTGAAATGGGAGATGTCCAGTGTATCGTTAATTTGAGGATGGATCGAAATTCATTTGCACAATTATGTTACTTGCTCAATCATGTCGGAGGCATGACAGATTCTAGATATGTAAGGACTGAAGAAAAAGTTGCTATGTTTTTGTCAATCTTAGCACATCACAAGAAAAATCGAATAATTGGTCATGATTACGTACGAAGCGGTCAAACAATTAGCTCCTATTTCCATGAAGTTTTGGGCTCAGTTCTGAAATTACATAGCATACTACTTGTGAAGCCAGACCCCGTCGACGACACTTGCAGTGATGAGACATGGAAATGGTTCAAGGTAAAAATTTACTTACTAGTTTATTACATGAACATGCAATCTGAAACTCCGCCTTAATGTTTGAGGGTTGTCTCGGTGCATTGGATGGTACATACATTAATGTCCATGTACCAATTTCTGAGAAGGCGAAATATAGAACTAGGAAAGGGACCATTGCAGTTAATGTGTTGGGTGTGTGCAATAGAGATATGAACTTTATATTTGCGCTCACGGGATGGGAAGGATCGGCAGCTGATGCCAGAGTGCTCCGTGATGCCTTAACTCGTGATGACGGACTAAAAGTTGAAAGAGGTAGTGTGTTATTTTTAAATCGACACGATCATTGCCTTGTAATGGTATTATTATTATTATTATTGACTAATATGTACTTATTATTGTTGACTAATATGTACTAACTTCATAATATTAACTACATTATTGTTTTATGACTAGGTTCATATTACTTGTGCGACAATGGATATGCAAATATACCTGGTTTCTTGACTCCGTATAGAAGAGTACCATATCATAGGGATGCTTGGGGAAATCGTACCACTGCCCCACAGAATTATAAAGAGTTGTACAATTGGAGGCATAGTAAAGCGAGGAACGTTATTGAACGAGCCTTCGGTTTACTTAAAAAACGATGGGCTATCCTTCAAAGCCCATCTTTCTACCCCTTGAAAACTTAGAATCGAATTATAATGGCTTGCATTTTGTTACACAACTTTATTCGCTCTCACATGCCGAATAATATTGATGAGGATATTGAAGAAGAGACACATAGCCAGCTACCAGATTTAGGCGATGAATTTATTGAGAACTTCAATTCATCTGAAGAATGGGACATGTGGAGAGAAAATTTTGCGAGAGCGATGTTCCGTACCTAATATATTTTAGTGTTTTTCTGTAAAACTGAATCTTGTTTTTAAATTTTGTAATGCACTTTTAATTTTTGTTTCTTTGTCTTGTAAACTTTTTATATGTTCTTTTAATGTGCCATATTTACAAATGTTTCAGTGCATATACATTATTTTATAAAAATGTAATATACTATTGCTATCATTGATTATTATTGATTGTAACTAATCGGTTAACATAACGTGCAATAGGTACTAAATCACTGGAATGTTTGAATCGATGGATAGCGGAGCAACCAATTGGAGTGTGACTTGCAAAGCCACAAAATCCGATAGGACACGCCGTACTTGGACAGCACCGGAGGAAGAGGTCCTACTCATAGGTTTGAAAGATGTGGTAACGAAAGGCTGGAAAAGTGAGAATGGATTTCGTGCAAGCTACTTACCTTTACTGGAAGCTACCATGAAGAATGCATTTCCCAACACTGATATACGTGGAATGCCGCATATTGTTTCGAAAATCCACGTGTGGAAGAAACATTACAGTAATTTGGCATCAATTCTAGCCAAGAGTGGCATTGGTTGGAATGATACGGATCACATGATTGATGCTACGAACGAGGCATGAGAAGCATTACTGAAGGTATTAGTTTTTATATGCATTCTGAAACTTTAATCTCTCAATTTTTATTTATGATTTTTATACCATTATCAGGTGGACAATACTGTCCGAGCGATGCGCTACAAACGTTGGCCACACTACCAAGATTGGTGCGAGATTTTTGGAAATGACAGGGCAAATGGTGACAAAGTTGAAACCTACATAGCAATTTCTCAAGATGTAGTCAATATAGCTGAGTAACTTACCAATTCAGTTGAAGTTGGAATGGATGATGTTTACCGTCCTATATTCGAAGACGCGGCTGAGTCTAGGTCTGTTACTCATACTCCCTCGCCGACTCCAAATCCAAATGGTGGGACAAAGCCGAAGAAAAGGAAACACAAAGTCATGAATGAAGGAGATGATGAAATAGTGTCTGCGTTAAACAACATAGCATCGATGACCAAGGAAGCTATGTCAGACCTTGTGAAAGAAATGGCATCAGATTCGAAGAAAGAAGAAGCTAATAGGCTGGATAAAGCTATGGACAATGTCTTGAAAAAATTGCAGACTGTTCCAGGGCTAACATCGCGTGACAAAGTGCGTGTTGCAGAATTGTTGGTGGATAATCCCAACAAGTTAGGATTGTTTTTGAAGCTGGACGAGGATGGCAGGCTTAGCTTGAGTCAGAGTCTCCTAAATACCTGATTTGAAATGCATATTTGATGTGTTTAACATTTTGTCATGGATGGAATTCAAACTGGAATATAGGTGTTGCTATCACTAAATCTTGCACAAGGTGCCCTTTTGGTGTTTTGTTTTTTCTTGCACAAGGTGCCCTTTTGGTATTTTTGTTTTTTTGAACATCAATGATCGACGGTGTATTTTGACGTTGATATTAGAATGCTGATGTTTTGTTAAATTCATTTTGGTGTGTTACTTTATGAATGTTGGTAGAATGATGATATGTACAATGATTATGTATTGCTCCAGGTTTCTGCTTCCTCTTTTGGTCTGCTGCATTTGAGTAATTCAGAAAAAACACTGGTTTTCGAAATATATTGCGTTCCCAAATTACTGCTTATGTACTGTCATTCATTTATGTCAAAATTTGTATAGTTTCTTAAGATTTCCATATTTCCTATCCTCACATAAACTTCATGCAAGAGATTAAATCCTACTGCCTCTAAATCCTACTGTCTATAATCCAAAAATATAATTTAGCATGTTCCAAATTTATAGTCATGTAGTTGTTCTTTTCTGCCTGGTGACTTTTGAGGAATGGTTGTGAATTTCCCTGCATTTCATAGTGGTTAAAAAATTTTTGATTACTAGTGTGGTTTCAGCATTTTATCATTTTTGGTTCAAGTACTAGTATGAAGGATTTCTGTTTATTACTGCTTCATTTGTGGGTTATGCTTTGATGAATTTCTGGTTTATTCATGAAGCATTGAGCTGTGGTTTCTGGTTTATGGTTCATTAAGCCGTGGTTTCTGGTTTATTTATGGAGTGTATGGTTTTTTCCTTGCATGCCCTTCACAGTCTTGGTAGAACCCAAAAATGAAATGAAATAGATAAGAAGTAATGTGTTTTCAAAACACACGATTATATCATGCATTCTTAATTATATATATCAAAAGGGCTGTCATTACATAAACATGCCATCTGCCACATTAATATTTAGGAAGCTGCCATTACAACCGAGAGGAACTTAAAACATCAATTCATTCTAAGACACCTATCACGGCAAAATGAGGGACGTCTATAACACGTACTCCATACAAAATAGGTGAAAATAAACTTTAAAATTGCAGCAACACCAAGGTCTCTTTCACGGATCTTGTGGGGTGTCGTCGGAGCTGACTGACACTATCTCATTGTCTTTGTGTGAATCGATCAATGGACGCTTTGGAGGGCGACCTTCAAGATTGAAGCAGCGTCTTTTGTAACCGTTACTAGGCATCGGTGGAGGGTTACGGTATGCGTCCACACCTTTTTCATATCCCCAAGATTTGCATCGTTGCTTTTTTGTGTCTTTGGACAGCTTGTTGTGAAGCAAACCTACCTCCTGATGCACGACAACAACATGCTCTTTGCCATTCTTTTCTTCGTCGTCGGAGATGACAACCACTTCAACTTTCCTCTTGTTGTTTACACTGCCTTCAGAAAAGCCTTGGGATGTCACAGACATCTTCTTGATTTGTGTTTATCAATTTCTAACGAGTGGCTGCAAGTTTGGTAAAGCAAGATAACAAAAAATGTTACTTATTTATGGAGTGAAAAGTAAATTTTCATTAATGATAAGCAACCACCAAGGTGTAAATGCAGGTCATTCAAAGGATATTTCAGTAGATTATGATGTGATTTGTGCATTTAGGTCAACACCTATATTCTGATATTGAATGTTGCAAATAAGATGTAAGTAGCAAAGTACGCAAATAAATAAGGATAATCTTGAATAACCAATATGGTAATATTGAATGCTGGAGGTTACCCGAGAAAGATGCATTTTCAGAGAGAAGGAAAGTAGAATCTGACTTGAGCTCATTCCATGCAAACTCCAGGACTGGAAAAAATTTGAAGTGAAATCAAGTAATAATCTTTTTGCCAACCATTACCTAAGACATCGTTAAATTACGTTATTAAACAATGCATACAAAGAACAAATATATTTAAGTGTAACACAAACCATACAAATAATGTGTTGCACTAAATAACTTACCATATATGATTTCGTTTAATAAACTTCCGGTGAAGTCTTATGTCTGTTGCAATGTATCTTATATATGATATATCTTATATATAATATATCACATTCATATCATATATAAGAATGCATCTCAATAATTGCAAAAGAAGCTTAAAACATAATAGTGTTCAAACACACAATATTTCATAAAACAAAGTTATCGATTACTACGAAAGGAAACATCGTACATGTCTACCGAAAATGAACCCTGAAAAGCTGGAATACATGAGAACACAACAATACATATTTATCTCACATTTACTAACGAGGACAATGATCACTACCAACAGAACAAAGATCAAACAGCATAAGAACACAAAACAACAGCAAACTTGTTCGCGTGCATATGGTGTGTTTTGGGCAGACAGATTAGGTAAGACATGGCTTCGAGATGACATGCCACGGTCATTCTGAAGCATTTGATTAGTGGCATATGGTAGATGTTCGGTCGAAGGAGAAGCAAATGGGCTTGAGGATGAATTCGCTGTGTGCTTATTATACCGCATTCTACTGCCAATATCAAACGACTGGTCTTCAATATTAGTTGAGCTACTTTCAGTTTTATACGAATGACCCTCCGTGAATGTTGCAATTGTAGCATGATACTCATCGTACCAGAAGAATCTCTTCCCATGTTTTAGGCCAACCGGACATATATAGTACTGCTGACCCGGGTGGGTTGAGTGGTTCCTGTCTGTACGTAATATCATTAACCCGTTCCCGCATTCACATTGTGGGGGTGTCTTCAATTTCATGAAACCTGAAGAGAGTTTTTAAAATTGTGATTACATAAAAACCAAACAATACAAATCAGGATTAATTTGATGAAATAAAAAAAATCACAACATTTAAAGGAAACAATCGTGTAGAAGGATTCTTTAAAATAATTGAGATATTTTAATTCAATAATAATTAAGAATATGACTACGACATTATCAAATAATCAAAATCCAATTTGTACTTATGTTTAAATTGAACGATACATTAAAATGTTCAAGAAATTTTGATTCTAGCTCTGGAATTCAATTTAGTAGATTAAATTGGTTCAAGAACATGTAACTGTAGTTAACTTGAACTAGATCTGAGAATAGGGTCTATAGCTTCATGTACAGAAATCAATGATTTATGAACCAAAAAATTCTTACCAGAACACGATGAAGGAAGCCGCAAAAAATTTGTTGAAATTGGCTGTCGTGTTCTTCTCCAGAGCTTGCACGACAGATCTCGCAAGAATTAAAAGTATTAAGTTGCCGATTTTTTCTCAGTAAGCATCGAAGAACTGGGGGAAAGAAAGAATTAGGGGAAAGAAAGATAGGCTTCGAAGAAGTAGGAAAAAGAAAGTTAATGGGTGAAAGAAAGTTAATGGGTGAGAAAATTGAGTTAATTAATGAGGGTATTTTGGGCATAACATAAAATATATATTTATCAATCCCACCAATATATCAATTACCAAGAATAATATTCACTATCAAATATAAATATAATCTTTTTTTATCCACCACTTATCTATCAAGTTATTAATCATTTAGTTATCCTGTCCTCGTATCAAACGGGCTCTAAGTGGCCATGGCAGTTGCTCGAAAACCAGACTGGGATTTCAGCCCGAAGATTTTGGTGATTGATTTAACGGACCCAAAAGAGGATGGGATCTTTACTAAGGAACTTCTCATGTTTTTGGTTGGAGGAGAGCTTCTGATCATGCAGTTTATCGGAACCTTGGCAGTAGCCATGTTCTCCTGAAAAACAAATGTCTCAGTTTATATAAGATTGTACAAATAGTGATATATATACAAGTCTCAACTACTTAATCCAGTCGGTGTGAGACAATTAACACAACCCCTACGCCAAGATAGTAATTAATTAACCCGATTTAGATGGGGCAAAACTAAAAATCTAAGAAAAAAATAAAATGTAGGGAGGAGGCGATTATAAAAACAATATTAAATTATGGGAGACTATTGCTCCTGCGCCTGATGATCATTCCACCACGTACTGTTTTTTTTGTAAAAACTTGTGTTTTAAACAGTCACATCATCACAATGATATTTCTTTTGTCATTAAGCTTACATTGAAAGAAATCTCACAAAGAACACAAGGAAAACAAATGAGTGATTAATCACACACTATCAAATAAACAAAAAACACCTCGACTGATCTCTTTTTTTTTAAAAAAAAAAATATATATATATAAAGTGATCTGGAATGGAATCCTTACAGAACTTCAACATCCAATATTGATGCTCTGGTGGCTTAGATACCAATGAAAACAAAAAGAGATTAAACAAGAAAACAAATTGTATAGAGTACCTGAATTTGTAGGAAAAAAAGGGGGCAGAGCTGCCTTCTGGGATCGATTAGAGGCGTAGCAGCGTGGCTTTTGAGTGAAAATATTTAGCATATATATAATATATATTGGGTTACGTAGAGAATTTAATAATGGGAGTGATTATGATCAAAGAGAAAGATACCCAACAATGCCAAACAAAACCTGCGGACGCCCCTGGATTTCGCTTGCTTCATGGTTTTTTAGATTTTTTAGGTGTCTACCAATATGCCCAGTCTACATAGTTTGGCATATATGGAAGAAGTGTGCGTGTATATATGTAATTTATTTATGCTTCAATTATTATCAGGGGCCGCCCTGGTCCTGGGCAGCCAGGGCCCCACCCTTGTGTGAGGTCCCAAATTTTTTTTAAAAAAATTTATTATATATATATTTATTTATATATAAATTTATATATTATGCTCTCACACAAAATTCATCTACATAAAAGAAAGGTTTGAGTTTTTAATTTTGAGAGTTTCGATAATGCTTTACCCTTTTGTTAGTTTGTGGTTGCGTGCGATTACGTAAATTGACTATCAATAGTTTAAGAATTTAGAAAATAGAGAAATACAAAATTTACGAAAATACACAAACGCATTCAACAAAACGATCCAATGTATGAATTAGAAGACTCTTGTTCAAATTTATTTTATTTTTGAATTTTGATATATTGTTTAATTTTATTTTGATTTAATGTTTTTGTTCACATTATTTTGGTTTAAGGTAAGATGTTAATATTTTTTGTAATTTCACATAGATTCTGAAAATTCGAGGATTGTAGATCTGAAAATGAATATTTTTCCTATGATCATGGTTGCGTATCAAATTTTATTGACTATTCCAGTGACTGTATTATTAGTTGAGAAAAGTTTTTTCAAGTTAAAATTATTGAAATTTTATTTGAGAACCACAATGAGTCAAGAAAAACCGAATGATTTGACGATCCTCTGCATAAAAAAAACATATTGGAAGATATATCTTATGACGACATAATTGATGATTTTGTTTCAAAAAGCATAAGAAGAACCAATTTTAAATAATATTTTTTGTTGATTAAAATATTTTGAAAAATTATTTAAACCTTCTTTCATTTGTGTACTTTATTGATTTATGTATTTTGATTTATTTTAATTATGTTATTCGAATTTATATATATATATAAATTTTCAAGTTAATACCAAAGAGCCCATAGTTTAAACTTTGCTCTGGGCCTGGTTTTTCTTAGGACTGCCCCTGATTATTATATAAACATCTCCAAAGATTATACTGCTTTAAAATTCTTAAAATTGCTCTTGTTCCAATTGTGTCAACTATATGTCATTTTTTATTGAATTTTTTTTATCTATTTGTGTATTGCGGTTGGTGTTTTATTTTTAATTTTTTCGGTTTTTGATCCCTATATTTTAAAATTTTGTAATCTTCTTTCGACTGTTGGGTTGATTTTTACTCGAATCGATCAAATTATCCTTCTCATCTGTTAGTATTTAAATTATAATTTTTATTTGTTTTATGATAAAAATAAATTACTTACACTTATTTAGTTTGATGCTTATTATTCTATTCGTATTATGTATTAATACATATTTGACTCGTGAGATTAGAGAGTTCATTGATTTCTTTTTTAGTTTTAATTTTTTTTCCTCTTTCAATGTCATAGTTTATGTCATTATTTTTAGTTGGAAGTATTTGGAATTTTGATTATTAAACAAAGTGATTGTATCAATATTTAATATATACTAGTGTATTGGTGCACACGTTGCGTGCTTCTATAATATTTTTGTAATTAATTTGATTTATATTCAAATAAAAAAAATATCATAGTAGTAAAAAGTATTTAGGGACTAATTTATAATTTGAAATATCGAAATTAAAAAACAAAAACAAAACTAAACAAAAGTATAATATCTATATCACATAAGAACAATTTTGGCAAAACAAAAGATGGTGTCTAAGAGAGAGATTCTTTATATATAGGGAGAGATGTGTGTGTGTGTATGTGTGTGTGTGTGTGTGTATGTGAATTTCTCTTGAAAAGTAGCCTAGAACCTCCAATTTTTTGAAGATGGTCTTGAAAGCATCGACTGGGGCACCGGTGAAAAGGTAGATGGTGTATCAAACTGACTCATAGGAGGATCTGGATAATACTCATTTTTATAAAGTTTTTGGTTCTCATTCACCAGTCTCACCATCCAAGAAGAAGGCAAAGAAGGGCGATGATCAGCCCAAGAAAAAGAAGACAAAGACCATGAAAACTTTGTCTGAGGTCACTAACTGCAACCGAATGTAGAGGAACCTGTGACACCCAAAGTTCCAAAAGGCTACAACCAACCGACCGGTGAGTGGTATAAAAATTTCTTAAGGGGTTGTTCCTTCATCCACCGCTGGTGTTCCTCTTTTGGACCAACGGTTTTTCAGGGGCGTTTATAAAAACTGGTTTTGAAAAGCAATCAATAGAAATAGCTAGATTTAGCTCAGCCGCTTTTAATTGTGTACTTTTAAGCGTGGTTTCTAAAATGCTCTTGTTGAACATATTTTAGCACCGATTTGTATAAACCACCGCAAGAAAGCGCTTCTAATGTCGTAATTTTAAGCGCATTTCTTTAAACGCTCCTGTTGCAAATATTTTAGCACCGGTTTGTATAAACCGCTGCTAGAAAGCACTCCTAATGTCGTACTTTTAAGCGCGGGTTCTTAAACGCTTTTGTTGAAAATATTTTAGCACCAATTTATACAAACCACTGCTAAAATGTGCTGCTAATGTCGAAATTTTAAGCACGGTTTATATAAAATGCTTCTAAAAAACGCTCCTTTTGTCATACTATTAAGCGCGGATTCGTTGATGCTCTAGTTGAACATATTTAATCACCGGTTTGTACAAATCGTTGCTAAAAAGCATTGTAAGTGTCTTACTTTTAAGCGTGGTTTCTTAAATGCTCTTGATGACACAATATATCACCGGTTTGTGTAATCTGCGGCTAGAATGCACCCCTAATCTCATATTTTTAAGCCCAGTTTCAAAAATGCTCTATTTGAACATATTTTATCAACGGTTTGTATAAACCACTGCTAGAAAGTGATCCTATTGATATAGTTGTCAGGAGCATTTTTATCTGCACGTATTGGATATTTTTAACAGCATTTTTGAAAAAATCAATGGTGTGAACCGCCTTTATTGCTCTATGTTTTAGTATTAGTTTTGAAATTGAATACTTTTAGAACTGTTTGTATAAAATGCTGCTATAAACTGTTCCTGCTGATCTAACTACTAAGAACACTCTTGAACTAAAACTCTTGGTACATTCAAATGAACAGCATGCAAACTATTACAAAACTAGTGAATTTACAATGTAAACTCTTGGAACAAATGATCCTCAATGAGTTCTATGTAAAGTGTTCTTGATTAATTTTAGTTTAGCTCGTGAATGCTTTGAATGCTTTAACTTTTACTTCGAGAATGCAAAAATGCAAGAGAGCTTCTAAAGTAATCTTTTTTCTATATATAGTCTTGGATTCCAACGGTCACAAACTTGAAAAAAAATCCGTCCCAATTAAGGTATCGGTTGGTTTTGTCTTTTTCCACGTCATCATTCTATGACAATAGTACCCAATGTGCTTGGATCTATGAAACTTCAGTTAGGTACGAAAAACCTTATCCAATATCCAACTGTCATTCCTTGAGCTAAATTGATGTCTTTTTAAAGAAAGTCAGTTGGACTCTGATTGATAACTTGTATATTTGTGCTTTATAGATTTTCAGTCGAGTTCAATGTCCAGTTTAGTTTACTAGTCTAATTACGTCATCCAGTTTAGCTTATGGACTTGGTCATTCAGTTCGGTTGGCTCGATTCAGTCTAGCTTAATTCAGTTTTTACCTTTAAATAACATCATTATATCATTGTATTGGTAATTTTTTTGTTATTCCCAAAATAATCTTTTCTTAAAAAAAATATTTTAATCCTATTAAATCTTTATTTAGTATTACTTTGGTCTTTATGCATTATCTCCCCTAGGGTTCCTCCAAAAACCCTAGTGTGAGTCGGCTTCTTGCGGGTGCAAGTATCCATCACTTGTTTCATCTTGTATGATTCTGATTTTCGGTTTCACCAACAGAATATGGACCACGATGATATCGCACGATTTGTAGAGGATTTGAAGTTAAAATCATCAAACTTCAAACCAAAAATTGCTCTTGACAATGAGACTTTGAGGATCGGCACAGATTAAGCAAGGAATTTCCTTGTGATGAACGTTGTAGTAACCCGCTTCTCGATTTAAGTAATTACATGATTAATCAAAAATTAAAGGTGTTTTAGCGAACGGAGCTTTCGATGGGGAACAAACGCAACGTTTAGGGAACGGACGCAACGATCCCTTATAGACATCCAGGCATGAGGTGGCTTGATGACTAAACTACGAGTCTTGACAAGTGTCAAACATGCACGGAACGAACGCAACGAACCAGGAACGGACACAACGTTCGGTTCCGAATATTTGCCTATAAATAGAGGATTTTTTATTCAGATTTTCATATTGATTTTCGAGTTTCCTTCTTCAGTTTTATATCGTGTGAGTTATACATTTGAGGGCCCTATCGGTTATAATAAAAGTTCTGGAATAACCAAGGCGTGGTTATAGTCATCCGAAACTAACGACTCCAAAGGGCTTACTACGGACAAAGGTATGGTCCGGGAATCTATTTAAATTTTGGAAGTACTTATTAGCTTAGTTAAGGCTTATAAAAATTGTGTAGTGATACGGTGAACTTTTGAATATACGCTTGGAACCTAGAATCCTATTAGACTCGAACTAGCCTAGAGGTACGTACACATTAACTGAGATTGTCAATGAGTATACATGTTTATATGTTGCATTTATTTGGCATTATTATGTGGCATGATATATGTTTTACCGTTTTTTATATTCATATATCATGTGCACATACACGTTGAGCCTATACCTTGTTATACCTGATTATAGAGTCGCTTAGCTCTATACTCGATAGTCTGTCACTGAGAGTACCACGACGGCGGGGACATGTATGTCTGACTACTCTGGTGTACTAGAAGAGTGTGGTTGCACCCAGAGGTTGATCCGTGCGATGGTAGCACTCATGTGGCGCCGGTACTGAGCATGACTTTTCAGATGACCCTTTACCAGTCATCATGTTGCATGCATCATATATATGCATTTACTCATGTTTATGTACTGGGCGTTAATGCTCACGTCCTAGTTATTATCTTGGACACCTACTCCACTGGTCAGGTCGCAGGATGGACAGAGTCGGTAGCTCAAGGCAGGACTAGGGAGCCGGAGCTTTTCAGGGGATTTTATACAGCAGGATTTGTTTAGTTGTATAAACGTTTTAGACAGTTTACTTTTAAGCTTTTCGATTTGGTTGTATCACTACAGTATTAAGCCTGGACATGTTTTACTTAGCTGATATGTAAATTATGGATTATGTTTCTGCACGTTTTACTCTGTTAAGAATTTTTGCTTTATTAAGTTTAATGCATGCTATTAGTTGTCAGTTAGTAGGTGATTCCATGCAGGGTCTCTACAGAACTTATACACGTAGATTCATGCATGAGATCGGAACCTCCAAAGTGTAGATCGGAGCTTCCGATCTAAGTCGATGGACACGTTGCATGCATGAAAATATCGGAGCTTCCGATCAGGCGATCGAAGATTTCGATCGTTGTCTATAAATAGGGGTCCGAGGCCTCATTTTCAAATACTCATTTCACCTCTCCTTGACCCATGTTAGCTCGATTTTAAGAGCTTTTGGGTACTCTTGTTTTAAGAGTTGGAGTAGGTATTAGTTTTTATATAGCGGACAGTGCACGCAGTAATAGTCAGGCGACAGAGCTCTGGCGAGGCGTCCAGGGGTTGTAACTAGGCTATGCCCAGGCTCTAGGAAATGCGACATCAGCTGGCTGACGATAGACGAAGGTATGGCTCTGGTTCCCTATAGTAAATAGGGAATAGGCTATAGTTTAATTAAGGCCCTTAGAGCATGTTAGGTGATGTTTGGCATGCTAAGTAATGCATGGTATTTATGCATTGTATTGCTGCATGGTAGGCTTGGACCTAGAGGGGAGCTTCTAGGATCTGCCTTAGTGAGGTACGTAAGTATTATTCGAGATATCCAGATTGAGTATGCATGTATTATGTGCTTGCATGGATTATGTGATTGCATGATTTATATGCATTTATATACAGCATGTCACAATTGTATGTTGCAAACATGAACATATTGAGCCTATACCTTATAGGCATCCTGTAGTAGGGCGCTCACTCTACGAGTTTGTGGATGGTTGGATACATAAGTCTTTTGTCAGGTCACCGTGATGGTTGGACACTTGTACTAGTATCAGGTCACCGTTATCCACTGGGTATATGAGCCACCTCCTGAGGCGATGGCCCAGCGTGCTATATACCCTGGGTCCGGTCTATATGAGCTAGTCTTTCTTGGCCTGAGTGTCTTGGTACCCAGTTTATTTGCATTCATGTGCATATAATAGTGTATACTCATACTCTTGTACTGAGCTTGTTAGGCTCACTTTCGGTTTTTTCTGTTATCTGGATACCCCATTCAATGGGGCAGATGCAGGTTGTTACTCCTGAGGTCAGGAAGATTAGGTGGTGATCAAGGCTGGATGGCAGAGTTGACCACTAGGCTTTACTTTTTGGTATTGGCTTATTTTAATTTCCGCATTTACTCTGATTAAGGTTATTTAATGTTTAATTGCATACTTAAGTCTCTGATTAGTAGATGATCACAGTGTGGGTCACTACGAAAGTGTTCTCAAACAAGGCCATTAATCGTGATACTTTCAAGAGACAGATGCCCCGCTTACTACAAACCCTAAACAAAGTGGAGATCGAAGTAGCAGGATCCAATATTTTCCTATACACTTTTAGCTCCATGGCAGATCACAGTAGAGTCATGTGT
This sequence comes from Henckelia pumila, assembly GCF_033568475.1. Classification (NCBI taxonomy): domain Eukaryota; kingdom Viridiplantae; phylum Streptophyta; class Magnoliopsida; order Lamiales; family Gesneriaceae; genus Henckelia; species Henckelia pumila. Next base: position 134,334,750 of record NC_133120.1, read on the forward strand.
GAAGGCCCATAGAATTTCTTCACTAATCTTATGGTGTTTAAGAACTAGCAGGGTTTGTCACACCATACAACCGTACTTTTGATAAAGTATCACTGTGGGTTCAATGTCACAACATCCATTGGAATTCATGAACAATCTGCACTACAAAAAATTGGCTCGCAGATCGGCAGGTTGATACTATCGATCCTGGAGATAGTGGCAGCTTCATTGGGCGTTTTGCCAGAATCCGGGTAAGCATTTGCATATCTGACCCTCTAAGTAATGTGTTAGAGTGGTAGTTGGTGATGTACATGAGGATGTGATGGTTCTTTGTGTATACGAGCGCCTACCGGATTTCTGTTATACATGTGGAAGATTGGGCTACCTAGCCAAAGACTGCGATGAAACCACTGCTGATAAACTGAAACATGCTTATGGGACTTGGATGAAGGCGTCAAGTCACTATAGTAACAATAAACAATGCCAATCACCACCGAGACATAATTCTTTCCGTGGCTTATAAATGAAATAACATGGCCACCACAATGCAAAAGGTGATTTGTCGAATCGATTTCTACTAGGGTACAAGAGGGGACATGCCAATGGATCATGAGTCATTTGCAAAACTCCCACATAAATTTCTTTTAAGTTTAAAGGCTCCACAAAATTTTTTTTTGGTCAATAGACATTTTTAAAATTAATATTTAATATAAATATTAATTAATCCCTAATAGAGTTATGGCTTGGTGGGCCTTAAAAAGGGAAGAAACCTTACCAAAATCATAACGGCTTCCTCCTCATTCTTGTTCGTCTTTCTTCTTCTTCCCTCTTCTTCCCTTCAATGGTATTTTCTATTTTTTTTCTCCCATTTTTCAACTCTCAATCTTCATTTAATTTATGCATTCTTAACCTCTTCATTTTCTTCTCTCCAAAGAAATCTAGATGAAAACCAAAGCTTAATGGAATTCTCATTCTCACAAAATGTTTTTTCATAGGAACATTGAAAGATCAATATAAGGTATTTTGTTTGGTCATTTATGTTTTCATGTTTGTGGGTTATCCATTGCTCAAGTAATTTGATTTCTCATTCAGTTTGTTGAAACATTTATTTCAGTTGGTTAAATTATATATTACAGTCGGATGAAAGAATTAAATCAGTTGGTTACATTTCAGTAGGTTAAATCATATATTACAGTCGGTTAATAGCATTGCTCAAGTAATTTGATATTCAGTTTGTTGAAACATTTATTTCAGTTGATTAAGTTATACATTACAGTCGGATGAAATAATTAAATCAGATGATTACATTTAAGTAGGTTAAATATTAATTATAGTACCGATTTGTTTTCCCTTTATTTGGCCTTTGAATTTAGTATTGTATCAACTTTTCCTCCCCTACCATAAATATCACGCATATATCTCTTATGTGTATGTATCTATATGTATATCCCCGTGTATCTATCTCTCAACCAATCTCCATGGACTTTTGTCCCTTCACTTGGCCGACGGGGAAAGGTGACGGCGGCGAAAGACAAAACACCAATCCAACCCTAGGATATGGGTCTCGCACAGATATAGATCAGCAATTCTGCCTGCTCATCGGAGCCCCTTCATCAGCGTCATTTTATCTAAAGTATTACCTACGAGAGTCAGAATCTTCAGCCTACCTGATTTCGAAGGAACTATTGACCTTCAAGATCATATTGACAAGTTATGCGAAAACAAATTTGTATGACATAACAGACGCTGCATACTGCAAAATATTCCGAACAACCTCTTATCAGGACGAGAACTTTCATGGTTTAATAAGTTGTCGTCTGGATCCATCACCAACCTGGAGCAACTCACCTGGCGCTTGCTTCATCCAATAATTCTCGATTAACAAAAAATACCTAAAAACAACAGCATACATATTCACAGTTTGCGTAATATATAAAAAAAATCACAATAATATCCAATAATTTCAAATCAGTCTGGTCCTTATAACCAGATAAGTATGTTCATAGATTTGATTTAAGGATATCAACTCAGTTTCTTGGGTTTGTTTGTTTCGCATTGGCTCAATCATTGTTATCACCAAAACTCCAATATTTTTACTTAACACATATTTATCTAAAAAGCATTCTTAAATTAATAGGCTTTGTGAGTTTTATGCTATTTAAAATAAAGTTTCGTTATTTTTAATACTACAGTTTACAATTTTGTAAAGGTGGTTTGCGGATTGGGAAAGGCAGGGAACGTGGAGATTGTGCCACTTGAAAGGGGAAATTGTTCAATGTCAAGAAATTGATTAGATCACATCAGCTTATCCCTCTTCCATGATGGATTAAAGTCAATTTTATGAATTACAAAAACCTTAACTTATATTGGGAATTTTTTTCCTTTTACTTTTCCTTTTTACACAATTGTCGTTTTTGTTCAATGTTTAAAAGTTGTGATTTTGTGTTTTAAAAGTGTGATTTTAATGTTATCGATAGTTTATTATGATTACTAATTATTTTTACTCATTTTATTAACATAATTATGGGTTCAATATTCCGGAAGAGTGCTTTCTTTTTTTCTTTTTTCTTTTTTCTTTTTTTCTTTATTGTTAGAAAGGTAGAGAAGAAGATGGAATAACTAGCTGAATATATATACATCTAAATATAAGCGATTCTCAAATTTTTCGTTACAAAAAACCGACTGTCGTTTTAACTTTTAATTGGTTCTTTTTAGTGATTTGCAAATTTAGCTTCAGTAATTAATCGTATTTGCTTCTTAAATTGATAATTATAATTAAACATAGTTATAATCTGAATCAGTAATGTATGAATTTTTGAATGTCTCTTCATCGATAGGTACCCAAGCCGACCGAAAGAGTGGATTAGCAATCTCAACGATTGAGTCTCATCGGACGGAAAAGTGGATAAACTAACATAGTAATATATAATTTATAAATTAGTTGAATTATATTATATATATTTTTATTAAAAAATTAAAAAATAGTTAATGATATTAATTTAATATGAATAAATTGGTAAAAAAAAAAAAAGGAGAGATAACATTAAATATGAAAACTAGACTATATATGTTTGAGGCGGATAAAAAAATGTAGTCAATAAATAAGAAAGATTGAGTATAATTTAAAGTAGAAAATCATAATGACAAAATTGGAGTGATTTAGGACGAGTTGGTATACGTGTTAAACGATTCTCCATATCCCTTCATCCAAGAACACAAATAGATCTTTCAAAAAAAAAAAAAAAAGAACACAAATAGAAGTCCATTTTAATATGCAAGTCTAACCGTGAATTATATAAATGCGAAATAAAAAAAATATACACAACTCCGAATTCTCTACCAAATATATATATTTCATCATTCCTTTCGCAGACTCTAACAGTCAGTTATATAAATGTGAAATAAAAAAAAATATACATATAACTCTCATTTCTCTAGCAAATATAATCCTTTCATCATTCCTTTTGCATGTACCTAACTAGAATTCAAGTAATGCCTTTTGATTTCACTTCTTTCCGGACTTGAATTCTCAAGTAGTGCCTTTTGATTTCACTTGTTTCAGCCTGTGTTTAAAAAATGGCTTCGTCACAAAATATAAAACGATCTCTCCAACACATAAAAGACATAAATGGCTGGTAGTTCAGGTTCTAATCATTTTTGGTAAAAGAAGTTTCCACATAAATTTTTTAAAAATAAGCTTCGCTAGCTTAAAATCACCTAAATCAAGTCCTTAGTACTACTCTCAGCCACACAAGAAAATGAACCTTGCCCACATTTCCACCTGCTCGTTGACGCTGTCGCAACACGTTAAGAAATATATCGTGTGCACCAACTTCGATTTATGTTGATTTGGAAAAACATGCCACGACATGAACTAGGAACTGTCAAAATGTAACCTCAAGTAACCCCTACCAAGTTCATGGTAAAATGCTAAATAAGTAAAGTAGTTTGCCATCTCAACAAAAACAAAACAAAACAATCTCCATGATCGTCTGTTCCAAATTTCAACTCGAATACAAGAAAACTCATTTGATATTCCGAATTGGACACGAATAACAACTCAGAACACGCGTTGTGGCTTCCCCATCGTGCTCTTCAAGTACAAGCACCTCACCTGATTAACAAAAAAACCTTTTAGCAACCTTGGAAGTTAGAAGGTGAAATAACCCTATACACATGATACAATCTAGGGTCAAATATTTTCAAGCTTCAAAAATACTTTATAGAGAAATAATACATCTAAAAAAATTAATTCCATCTTCATCAGCAAACATTATAGTTAATGGTAAGCAAGACATATTTAGTTGTGACTAAAATGCAATGGAAAATGTGGACTCACATTTTGCCAGTTTTTCTTCAAAAGAGAAACTAGAAAGTTGACACTCATTTGCACATTTTGGAAAATTTGCTTCTCTTCCATGTCACAATTTCCAACTGCAACTCCCATACAAAGCACCTTTTTCAACTGGAATTTGACGGTAGCTTTGGTCTCATTCACCTTGGATTCTAGAGATTCTTGGTGAGACACAAGGGTGGGAAACTTACCTGCATTTCATATAAGACAAGTTGAAATTTGACTCAATTTTACTACATAAAGGTTATCTCCATCGGTTAAAAAGGTGGGCTCAAAAATATGATGATGATCATCAATTCATCATCATCAGAAGATGGATCTTTTACACATTGCTACACATACTTGAGTAAAATCCCAGCAGTGTCCATTTCACTAACCTGCCTTGTTCAGACCAGGGCCCAAGAGACGGGGAATTTGCTTGATAACAGCTTCTGAGGCCAAAAAAGCATGGTACTTTTTTGCGAGCTTCTTGACCAATTTCTTGTTTTTGTTCAATTTCTTCAGAGCCTCAACATCCATGGATTCCAAACCAATTTTCTCAGCCTGCAAATAGTATTGGGGATTACATGAAATGGAACAAGACTGTCTGAGAGAACATGTGAAAATTTTTACACCCTTGACAACTAAATTGAATACCTCTTCCACATGCTGAGCATCGCCAAGCATACAGACTTTCATTTTGGGTCTTGGGATGTGAGGCAACTTTACAGAACCACTGAATCGCTTGTCCTTCTGGGGATCATAGTTCTTCAATCCAATTTGTAGTTCAATTGTCTCGGTAAAGTTGCGCTTTTTCTCCTTAACATCATTTGTTATCAGAGAAATGGCTTCCCTCAAAGCATCACTCTGAAGTTTACTGCAAAAGCATTGCAATCAAAACACATGAGCATACACATATAGATGTGATGATCATATCTGTTGAACATATGAACTCTTAACACATCAAGCAGAAAGTCAAAATGAAATTAAAAGTTTCAGCCAGAGCTTAAAGACCATCCCCACAAGACAAAAAGTGGAATACTGGACACCATATGTAAAACAGAGCGACATAACTTAAAAAGAAACAATCAAAGAGATACCATACATCATATGCTTCAGAACACTGCCCAAGACTATATATGATTTGGTGAATTCAAAAAACATACATACAACCGGAGAAAGTTCTTAATCAGAACGCCAACACTTATGGAGATTACACAGAAATTGTAACGAAGGGCACAAATATTTGCTAACGAGCAACACATTCAAACATATCCTCATACATTGCATCACTTGAATCCTTTTAAAACAATTACATGGGAAATACGAAGTATGGGAGGATTAGTTAGGAATCCTACTCGACGTTACATATAAGCAAGAAGTAAAAGAGGAACCAATTCTACTTCACTATCAAAATCAACGAAAACTACAGATAAAACAATTTAACAAACCTCATGATTCAAGATCTTCGAATCCTCCGAATCAACGTCTGCTGCGTATGAGCAAAAAAAAAAATCCAACAAATTAAAAAAAACACCACAATCAATGAATTAACAAACAACATACGTTTACAGATATATATATATATATATATATATAGATCAAGTATACGCTTTAAAAATGGTAGAAGGAGGTACCTTAGCAGGGAATTTAGACGAGTGTGCTAGAGGAGATAAAGCGGCAATTGCAGAACATATAAATGCAAAACCCTAGAGCATGTAAATTTGGGCCATCTGATTATCCAACGGCCCACAGTTCGGCCAATCCAATATCCATGTATATTTTCCAATAACCGAATTTTATTTTATTTTGTTTTTATGAATATAAGCGAAAAAATTATAGTCAAACTAGACTTCAATAACTTTTTCTTTCGGGGCCTTGATCGGATCAAATTACTAAATTAATAATTTCGATAAATTAGTGAATAATAATTTTTTATAGGATTTTTATATAAATTTATGGTATCTTCAATATCATAATTAATTAGTCAATCCTTTCAAAAAAAATAATTAATTAGTCAATAATTTATTAAATTACAGTTATTATTATAGCAATTTAATAAAATATGATTATATTTTTGTTTGTTTTTCTTGAAATTTATTTGTATTATTGATATTCTATTCTTGTTTGTTTATATGGGGGAAATTCATTAGATTAATCGAGACAATGAATATTATTTAATTATTAAAAACAATATATATGTAAGCTCGAACGTTTGTCACTTTACCAAAAATTATCGCTAATAATAATACTTTAAATTCAATATTTAAAATTTAGTAGCCATCAACGCATCGCGATTCGAACATATGTTTAGAGAACCGCCCCAGATCATAATAATCAGAAACTTTAAAGCATGCAATTAACTTAAACAACAAAATCAAATAATCAACGAAAACTTAAACAGTTACTAACCCGACAATATACATTCGGAACGATGAAAATCATGTAAAATCAATATAAAACTCAATCGAATAAAATAAATACCAGAAACCAACGTAAACCAAAAACATCGATGACCCCTACATCCAAGCTCTGTTAACCGTCCAAACACCGATTTAGCTTCTTGTCAACCTGTAAACCTGCCATGTCGAATGAGGTTTTTGAGATAAAAGTAGGGAGGTGATGTTGGAGAACGCGGCGATCAGATCAATCAGAATTGATACCCGGTGCAGCGGAAGTTTAAAATTTTTATATGGAACGATTCCATAATGGGTATCAAAACTTAACGATTAAATTGTGTGTGTAAAAATTAAATAACAATTATAAATTTTTACCTCCAATCTCGAAGCGAGATTATGGACACCAACAGATTGCTCTGCTCTTGTTGTATATCCCTGGAACTGATGGACGAACTGTTCTTCAATCAGGTCCACGAACGGATAATTAATCCCTCTGATAGATTGCACTAGAAAATCTATCAGAAGTTTCTACGAAGAGAATTAACGAATTTGATCCGTTAAACCAGACTGTAATTCAAAATTCACAGACTGGATTTTTCCCGAGTAGAGGGGAGGGGGGCGGCCACCTTTGAGAGAAAATAACTAGGTTTTCGAAAATTGTGACCTGTTGTGTGTAATTTCTGTACTGCAATAACTTATTTATAATGTAGGCCACTAACAACTTAGGGCCCATTAGTCAGAAGTTCAAGCCCGACAAGCAAAGCCCGCATGTTCAGAAATTAATATAAAATTCATCATGACTCCGATTGATAAACCGATTTCACCAATGTGCACAGAAACCATTTCTGCACCTTTTAAAGTCAAGATAAATTTTTCTGAATCCGAATTCAGTGATTTCCAAAAATGCCCATCCCTATGTCATTTTAGGAAATCTTACTCCTCTACTCTTAAATAAGAAGTTCAACTTCTTTGTTCATTAAATTTAACTCTTTAAATTTAACTATCTCAACGGGGATTAAAAATCCATTACTCTGTGTGACCCTCAATGGTTCAGGGATACAGCTAGCCGTGGGCTCACAACTCCTTGTGACTCGGAACAACAATTTCCGACTTGCCCATCGAATCATGGTAAGAGCGCCTAGCAACATCGCCCCATGATTCCCTAGGTATCACTAATAGTACCTGCAAGAACCAATAGATTTTGGTTAGCGTACAGTACGGTCCCTTCATCCATATATCCCGATCGAATCAACAACCATTGGTAAATCGAGAGTCGTTCGAGATTCGATAACTATGCAATACATCTTGAAGATCAAATAGTGACATCGCATGTGTTACTAAGAAACCATTTCTTAAAACACATCATGTACTCTGGCCAGAGATTCGTCACACTAATATCTCCTCAGATCGCATAGGATATCCACACTCGCAAGTATGTGGTGAATCCTTGACAACAAAGCATCGACTCCTATATGTGTTGTAACTGTACCCAATCCCGACACCTGATGACCCCAATAGAGTCGGTAAACGAGTCAAAGCACAGTACTAGCATATAGAGTCTCAATGATGTTTCAAGTAGTAAGGACTAATGGTGTACAACCAAAACCGCGGACTTTATCCACTCGATAAGTGATAACTACTTGGAAAGTCCGGATAGGGTAGTTCGATCATTCATCATATGAATATCCATTTGCATGCTTCGAACATCTCTATGTTCCCTACCAATGAAACGTGGTACTCTGCATTGCAAATGCTAGTCTCAAACTCGAGCGATCCTTATCCTTATTATTGGACGGCTCAATCGACTAGGAACAGTTTAGAATATACAGTGACTATAAGATGTGTTTCATGATAGACATCTCCATGTTCTACCACATCTTACATACACTATAGTATATTCAAGGTCTTTATCAAAACAACAATAGTATATCACAATATAACAATATGAAGAAAGATAAAGTCATTGCCATTAATAAAAGTGTAAATTATATTAAACAAAAGATTGTTTATACAAAGAGTCATCAAAGCCCTTAGCCACAAGTTGGCTCACCGGGCACCCACTCTTTCAATCTCCCACTTGCCCTAAAGCCAACTAGTCATACTACGTAGACCCATTGCTTCGCGATGTTTATCAAATAATGGTCCTGGCAAGGGCTTAGTAAGTGGATCAGCGATATTGTCTGCAGAGGCCACTCTTTCGACAGTGATGTCTCCTCTTTCCACAATCTCCCGGATGATGTGGTATTTCCTCAGTACGTGTTTGGATCTTTGATGAGACCTTGGTTCCTTTGCCTGAGCAACGGCACCCGTGTTGTCACAGTACACCGGGACTGGACCAACAACTTCAGGAATGACGCCCAACTCTTGGACGAAATTCCTCATCCAAACGGCCTTTTTAGCAGCAGCTGATGCTGCAATGTATTCTGCCTCAGTGGTGGAATCCGCTGTGGTGTCCTGCTTGGAACTCTTCCAAGAGACAGCACCGCCATTGAGCATGAACACAAATCCAGAGGTTGACTTCGAGTCATCCACGTCACTTTGGAAGCTAGAGTCGGTATAGCCTTCCAATTTTAGTTCTCTTCCTCCATATACCATGAACATATTCTTAGTCCTTCGTAAGTACTTAAGAATGTCCTTCACGGCTTTCCAATGCATTTGACCGGGATTAGCTTGATATCTGCTCGTGACACTCAGAGCAAATGCTACATCCGGTCTGGTAGATATCATCCCATACATGATACTACCTATGGCTGACGCATATGGTACATGTGTCATTTTCTCTATCTCTTCATCAGTCTTGGGACACATAGACTTGGATAGAGAAACTCCATGACACATGGGTAGATGTCCTCTCTTGGACCCATCCATTGAAAACCGTTTCAATATGGTGTCGATGTAGGTTGATTGAGTGAGTCCTATCATTCTCTTAGATCTATCTCTATAGATCTGTATCCCTAGAATATAGGATGCCTCACCCAAATCCTTCATCGAGAATCTACCTGATAACCATATCTTTGTTGACTGCAACATCCCTATGTCATTCCCAATGAGTAGGATGTCATCAACATAAAAGTACTAAGAATGTCACAGAATCCTTAACTACTTTCTTGTACACGCATGGTTCCTCCGGGTTCTTGATGAAACCAAAATCCTTTATTGTTTCATCAAATTTCTGGTTCCAACTTCTTGATGCTTGTTTTAGACCATAAATTGATCTCTGAAGCTTGCATACCTTATGCTCGCTTCCCATGGATGTGTACCCCTTAGGCTGCTTCATATAGGTTTCTTCCTTAATGTCTCCATTAAGAAAAGCAGTCTTCACATCCATTTGCCATATCTCATAGTCATACCAAGCAGCTATGGCAATAAGGATCCTTATGGACTTGAACATTGCAACTGGTGAAAATGTTTCATCATAGTCAACTCCTTGTCTTTGAGTATAACCTTTCGCCACCAATCGCGCCTTGTAGGTCAATACCTTACCATCAGGCCCAAGCTTTCTCTTGTAGATCCATTTACACCCTATTGGAACAATTCCATCGGGAGGATCTACTAAAGACCAAACTTGGTTTGTATGCATCGAATCTATTTCCGACTGCATAGCTTCAAGCCATAAATTTGAATCCGCATCAGAAATTGCTTCCTTGAAGTTTCTTGGATCACATCCAACATCGGGTTCATCTTGATCCCCTTCAAGAAGAAGACCATATCGAATAGGAGGTCTAGAAGTCCTCTCGGATCTTCTAGGTACAGGCGTGTCTATCAATGGTTCCTGAGGTGTAGGATCGTTGTTTTGTATTTCGGGTTCTTCTCGAATTTCTTCGAGTTCCATCATCTCACCTTTCTTATCCAATAAGAACTCCTTCTCCAAGAAGGTGGCATTCCTTGAAACAAACACCTTTGTTTCAGCAGGATAATAGAAATAATATCCGATTGAATTCTTCGGATACCCTACAAAATAACATAAGATGGATCGACTATCCAACTTATCTCCCACTGTCTGCTTCACGTAAGCAGGACATCCCCAAATCCTCAAGTACGAATACTTAGGAGCTTTGCCATTCCATAACTCGTATGGTGTTTTGTCCACTGCTTTAGTGTGGACGTTGTTCAACAACAATACCGCCGTTTCAAGCGCTTAGCCCCAAAACGAAGGTGGAAGCTCAGTGAAGCTCATCATGGATCGAACCATGTCCAACAAAGTTCGATTACGACGCTCCGATACACCATTCAGCTGAGGTGTCATAGGAGGAGTCCACTGAGAGAGAATCCCATTCTCTTTCAGATAGTCCAAAAACTCGGTACTCAAGTATTTTCCACCTCGATCCGATCGAAGTGCTTTAATACTTTTACCTAGCTTGTTTTCTACTTCAGCCTTGAATTCTTTGAACTTTTCAAATGCTTCAGACTTATATTTCATTAAATATAAATACCCATACCTAGAATAATCATCAGTAAAGGTAATGAAGTAGGTGTGGCCATATTGAGTACCAACTCTAAATGGACCACAAACATCTGTATGGATCAAATCCAACAGATTTTGACTACGCTCAGGTTTCCCCTTAAAAGGAGATTTAGTCATTTTTCCTTTTAGGCAGGATTCACAAGTAGGTAGAGAGTTAATATCAAACATATCAAACATGCCCTCTCCCACTAGCTTGTTCATCCTCCTTGAGGAAATATGACCTAGCCTAGCGTGCCAAAGGTTTGCCGGGTTTTGGCTATCGATTTTCCTTTTGTTTGTTGTTGTCGGTTTATCAACATAATTTATTGGAACGTCTTTTAGTTTTAAGTTATATAGATCATTTTCAAGTTGTCCATTTCCAATCAAACATTCATTCTTGTAAATATTGCAAATCTCATTCACAAAATTGCAAGAATAACCATCTCTATCAAGCATAGAAACAGAAATAATGTTTTTAATCAAATCCGGAACAAATAAAACATCTCTCAAAAGTAACTTAAAACCGTTCTGCAAAATTAAATAAATATCTCCCACAGCTTTAGCTTCAACTCTGGAACCATTTCCGAGCCTCAGCTGGGTCTCACCCATTCTAAGCCTGCGACTTCTTGTCATCACCTACAAATCATTGCAAATGTGAGATCCACATCCGGTATCCAATACCCAAAAAGTAGTATTAAGTGAAACATTTATTTCAATATAGAACATACCCTTCGCAGTTCGCAACTGCTCTAGATATTCCTTGCAGTTACGCTTCCAATGACCGGGCTTCTTGCAGTAATGGCAAACATCCTTGGATTTTTCCATGTTTGAAGCCTTTGTCTTGTAATTCTTCTCGGGTTCGATTTTCTTGGGTGGGGCAGAACGTTTCTTACCCTTTGTACTTGGCCCCTTCTTAGCAGAAGAAGAGGAGCCCACCAAGAAAGCCGGTTTATCCTTCTTTAAAGTGGATTCATATGTCACAAGCATATTGACCATCTCTTCAAGGGAGGCCTCTATCTTGTTCATATTGAAATTCACCACAAATCCGTCAAACGAAGAAGGAAGAGATAGAAGTAGTAAGTCCACGTTGAGTTCATGCTCCAACACCAAATCAAGGGTTACCAACTTCTGTATGAGCCAAATCACTCGTACCCCATGATCATGGACCGAAGTCCCTTCACGCATGCGACACGTCATTAGCTCCTTTACAGTAGCGAACCTTTCAGCCCTCGATTGAGCCCCAAAAAGTTCCTTGAGTTGTACATGAATGTCAGCAGCATTCACGGTATCCTCAAATCGCCTCTGGAGTTCATCAGACATCGAGGCTTGCATATAGAATTTGGCCTTGATATCATGGTCCCACCATGTATCAAGTTTGGCTAACTCTTCCGGACTTATGTCAGCTGGTGCTTCCTTCGGAGGAGATTTTTCTAACACGTAGAGCATCTTCTCCGAAGTCAAGACAATCTTCAACTTACGGAACCATTCCGTATAGTTTGCGCCAGTCAATTTATTTTGTTCGAGGATCGAGAAAAGTGGATTACGCGAATTCATCTTTATGAAATACTGAAAAGAAACAGACAAATATCAGTGATTGTTTAAGTAATTTACTAAGACATAAAATAGGCGAAATTTATTTTATGAATCTCACTCCCACTATTTTAACGATTTCACTACCCTCTAGTGAAAACGGGAAACTGTTTTCCTTAGTGAGAACATGGAGTCCAATTGACAAACTATGGTCCCGAATAATATCAGCCAACCATAATTTTCAAAAGGTAGAGCCCAATTGCTTCCAAAGCAACCTCCACGTTTTTACCTTATGTCCAATAAGGGCCCAATAATATGACGCCGTTTATTGTGACATGTCAAGATGACCCATCAATATTAAGTTATGATGGACGGTCGCCATGTGGATCCCCCAATAATATGAGCCGATCCCATGGGAGTTCCACCCAACTTACAACATGTGTCGATCCAATGTACAGCTTTCTAACGAACGGGCCCCCCCAATAATATGAGCCGGACCGTATCCGCGGGTAGCATCTCATACATTGATCGTTGATGGAAGGTAGGAACATTTAAACAAATTTAAATTTCCTTTATTTATCTTGATATCAATTTTAAATCATATTTAAAATGAGGGATTTTAATTTTGAAAATTTGTCTCATCATTTTTAAAATTTTGTATGCTTGCCGGATTCACACAATTTTGTCTAAAACATGCATACAACAATAATATCACATATTATATATGATGATCGATTCCATTTCTAATCGATCTGTGGTTGCCAATCACGAGTCTTAGTCCAATCCTAGGTAATATGCAGTATGCAATGCAATCCTATTACATTGTGCTTCCAATTTACATTTCTTCTGTTTTTATTGTCTGCTGGGCCCACCTCCGTCTTCAAATCTTCATCTCCCACTAAATCTAATGTATTTACAATAAATAACAATGACAAGTAGGGTATACATTTTTAAGGGGTGGGAACGGGCCATAAACCAAGCCCACTTTTATTACATATGACAATTCATATTGGGCCATAAACCAGGCCCATTAATAAATCCAACAACAATAAAAACAAATGTAAATTCCTAACATACACCTACAAAATTGGTCATGGCAATCGATCATCCTTATCCAATAACATTTAATTCAAAATTAATTTATTGGATAACATGCAATGACAATTTAAATTTAAAAGGATAAAATCATATTTCATATATAAAATCTTATTTTACATACAAAATCATATTTTATCTTTTTATCAAATAAAATCATATTTTATCTATAAAATCTAATTTTATACATAAAATCATATTTTACTCAATATATTCATAAGATCATATCTTATCATCAATTGTACCAAAAATAATTAATTTCAAAATTCAATTTAACGGATAAAATATTTAAATTTTCAAAAAATTCAAATTTATCCAAAAATCAATTTTAAAATTTTCGGACTCGAACAATTCGATCCCACGCCTCGTGGACCAATCAAAAACAATTTTCGATCGGACCAAAAATAGAATTTTAACATATTAAAATTTTAATTTAAAAATTAAAAATAATTTTTCGCGGGCCGCCCGGGACACTCCCGGGCTGCCCGCGCCCCAAAGGGGCTCGGGCCGGCAGCCCGGCTGCCCCTAGGGCAGCGACGATCCCTGCCCCCCCGGGCAGCGATCCAATCGCTGCCCGGGTTTTGCCCGAAATTTTTTTTTTTTTTAAATATTTATTTTGTTTCAAAAACCAAGGCTTAAAAATTTTTGTACAATCGATTAATTTAATCGCTTGATCTGAGCAACCTGGCTCTGATACCACTGTTGGAGAACGCGGCGATCAGATCAATCAGAATTGATACCCGGTGCAGCGGAAGTTTAAAAATTTTATATGGAACGATTCCATAATGGGTATCAAAACTTAACGATTAAATTGTGTGTGTAAAAATTAAATAACAATTATAAATTTTTACCTCCAATCTCGAAGCGAGATTATGGACACCAACAGATTGCTCTGCTCTTGTTGTATATCCCTGGAACTGATGGACGAACTGTTCTTCAATCAGGTCCACGAACGGATAATTAATCCCTCTGATAGATTGCACTAGAAAATCTATCAGAAGTTTCTACGAAGAGAATTAACGAATTTGATCCGTTAAACCAGACTGTAATTCAAAATTCACAGACTGGATTTTTTCCGAGTAGAGGGGAGGGGGGTGGCCACCTTTGAGAGAAAATAACTAGGTTTTCTAAAATTGTGACCTGTTGTGTGTAATTTCTGTACTGCAATAACTTATTTATAATGTAGGCCACTAACAGCTTAGGGCCCATTAGTCATAAGTTCAAGCCCGACAAGCAAAGCCCGCATGTTCAGAAATTAATATAAAATTCATCATGACTCCGATTGATAAACCGATTTCACCAATGTGCACAGAAACCATTTCTGCACCTTTTAAAGTCAAGATAAATTTTTCTGAATCCGAATTCAGTGATTTCCAAAAATGCCCATCCCTATGTCATTTTAGGAAATCTTACTCCTCTACTCTTAAATAAGAAGTCCAACTTCTTTGTTCATTAAATTTAACTCTTTAAATTTAACTATCTCAGCGGGGATTAAAAATCCATTACTCTGTGTGACCCTCAATGGTTCAGGGATACAGCTAGCCGTGGGCTCACAACTCCTTGTGACTCGGAACAACAATTTCCGACTTGCCCATCGAATCATGGTAAGAGCGCCTAGAAACATCGCCCCATGATTCCCTAGGTATCACTGATAGTGCCTGCAAGAACCAATAGATTTTGGTTAGCATACAGTACGGTCCCTTCATCCATATATCCCGATCGAATCAACAACCATTGATAAATCGAGAGTCGTTCGAGATTCGATAACTATGCAATACATATTGAAGATCAAATAGTGACATCGCATGTGTTACTAAGAAACCATTTCTTAAAACACATCATGTACTCTGGCCAGAGATTCGTCACACTAATATCTCCTCAGATCGCATAGGATATCCACACTCGCAAGTATGTGGTGAATCCTTGACAACAAAGCATCGACTCCTATATGTGTTGTAACTGTATCCAATCCCGACACCTGATGACCCCAATAGAGTCGGTAAACGAGTCAAAGCACAGTACTAGCATATAGAGTCTCAATGATGTTTCAAGTAGTAAGGACTAATGGTGTACAACCAAAACTGCGGACTTTATCCACTCGATAAGTGATAACCACTTGGAAAGTCCGGATAGGGTAGTTCGATCATTCATCATATGAATATCCATTTGCATGCTTCGAACATCTCTATGTTCCCTACCAATGAAACGTGGTACTCTGCATCGCAAATGCTAGTCTCAAACTCGAGCGATCCTTATCCTTATTATTGGACGGCTCAATCGACTAGGAACAGTTTAGAATATATAGTGACTATAAGATGTGTTTCATGATAGACATCTCCATGTTCTACCACATCTTACATACACTATAGTATATTCAAGGTCTTTATCAAAACAACAATAGTATATCACAATATAACAATATGAAGAAAGATAAAGTCATTGCCATTAATAAAAGTGTAAATTATATTAAACAAAAGATTGTTTATACAAAGAGTCATCAAAGCCCTTAGCCACAAGTTGGCTCACCGGGCACCCACTCTTTCAGGTGAGCGCTGACGTCCAGTACGTAAATTTGAGTATACGGGTTTATATCTGATGCATGCAACATGAAAGATGAATGCTCTAGTAATCTGGAAACAAAATCTGGTACATCATGCTCAGAATGTAGGCACCACTGGTACGTGCAATCTGCCCCCGAAGGATCCAGATGGTGCCACACATACTGATTTCGATCTTGGACTATCACTGTCTCGGGTAAAACCGCATACGTTGCCCCGTAAATCCAGTTGGTGTCACACGATATCCAATCATACGGGAAAAACTAGGGCTGAACGACCCTAGAATAACATGCTATCTCGAAAGGATAACAGGCTCAACATAGTATGTCAATGTCGCATACATAATCATGAACAACATAATCATGCATCATATGATAGATAATAATGCAACACATAAACATTCATACTCAGCTGACAATCTCAGTCTGCTTACGTACCTTAACTCATTGGCCTAGCAGTACAATTGTCTACAGTCCAAGCCTACAATTCAAGTGAATATCATATCATTATAGTTTATCTAAAAGCCTTAACTAGACTAATAGTTACTCCAAATAGCTAATAAGGGACCACACTTACACATGCATCTGTCATCAGTTCGCTGATGTCAAGAGCCCACGGCTTGAGCACAGCTCCGCTACAAGCCCCGTACGTAGCCTTCTACTAGTGCCCCACCTTTGAGAATATGGCTAGAAACATCCAAAATATACTCTAACTCACAAAATACACCTAAAACACACATTATATTGTGAGAAATGAATGGCATATTTATAGGCAACGATCGAAAGGTCCGATCGTGACTTCGGAAGGTCCGAACTCCTACATGCAGTGATGTATCGACGTCGTTTTGACACCTCAGTAGAAAACTATGTTCAGAAGGTTCAAACTCATCTTCGGAGGCTCCGATATTCCATGTGTTGGTGCACTCCTGACACCTCACAAAACTACATGGCCCAACTCCTCTTCGGAACGTCCGATCTAGGGTTCAAATGATCCGAATTCTTCCTCTGCTTCCGAACTCAATACAATCAAATCGGTGCTTCGGAACTATACTTCGGACGGTTCAAACTCTTCGGAGGGTCCGATGCTTATTTTCTTATTTTTGAAGTGTTTAATCACTTGGTTAATTTAAATAATGCTCTCTAATCATTTTTCTCATTTAGCTCATTAAAAGAAACTAGGGTTCCTATACTATGCATATGCATAATAGGGAAAATTAGTGCATAAGATAGAATATCACTTATTATTATTATTATTGTTGTTGTTGTTGTTGTTGTTGTTGTTGTTGTTGTTGTAATTATGTAACTACATAAAGTGGATTCAAGTTTTTATATTTATTCAAGGAACATAATATAGATAATTAATAAAAACACAATGATTTTTTTATCTAATTAAATTATGTTCCTTTAATTGAAAAACTTTCCTCTAAAATAATTAAGTATTAATTAATCATTAATTAATAACTGTTAGATCATCTAATTTTGGTGATAATAAATAATAATTCATTATTTTTAGCGAGTCACCACTTTTTTGTATTTGCCAAACCATTGGAAGCTCAAGGTCGAACAATCCAACCGTTGGACAAAGTTCTTAACCATTCAACTGCAAAGAACATGTAGGACCGTTAAAATCAAATTTACTAGTGCCTTTTCAAATGGTCCAAGAGCCTAGCGTATTGATGAAGTTTACAAGTCACACACCTTAAAAGGATCCTACCTATTTTATCAGAAAATTTGGTTGACTGATCTTGCACAACAAACATTACTTCAAAAAATCAAAATGTGTTTCCTAAATATATAGCGCCGAGTCAGTTATTATACGCTGTCAGCGACCATTTCTTTCCGCATTTCAAAAATGTCAAATTTTCCATTTATTGAAGTGTATTATAATTCAAGAAAGGATGACCAACAACAGTATCTCTACATTTATGAGCCAATTTCGAACATTGCAAAAACACTGGAAATAGAGGATGCCAAGAAGAGCTGCACATGAGATCTTTACATTTAAAAAATAATTTATCAAACCTTGCATCCCTCAAGAAATTTTCTAAGCACTCTAAATCATCACATCTACAAAAGATCATCTAGGACTTTTGTCAACTGCAAACCATTTCTTTCAAGAATTTTTGAGAAGTTTCTCGACCGCTTGGATCTAATAATTCATTTCGTGTTCATATACTTACTATATTGATTGTGAGACTTGTTTTCTAAACAGTTTATAAAATTTAACTAGGATTTTCAAATTAGGTAGTGAATAAGTCTTAAAATTGAAGCGGGTTGTTACAAAGAGTTGTAAAATCAAAATTTTCTAGTGCATTCCTTCCTAAGTGAAAGAAGGAGAGACGTAGAAGGATATTGTCTTTGAATTTTCATACATCTTGTTTCATACCATTTGTGGTTCAAAATGTTTTAAATGTTGAGAAATTTGGTCTTATATAGTTAACACTATCAATATGGACTGCATTATCTGTCAGTTTTTTTAGAGAAAATCTTTAAATTGTTATTCAACTTCCCTCTAAACACACCCCTGATACAATGAATATTATTTGATTATTAAAAAAAATATGTAGGCTGGAACGTTTGTTACTTAACGAAAACTATCCTTAATAATAACGTTGTAAGCTCAATTGAATCTGATAAAGTACAATCAGTCTACCTCAAGAAAACTAGTTGCGCTCAATATTTATGGATAAGGTTTTCCATACACTTTAGCAAAGCAGAATCTGCATATGCAGATCTTTAGTACGGATGTCAGAAATTATAAACGTTGAGAAAAGAGAAGGCATCAGATTCTTTTGCACATATATTTTTGAATTACTTCACAGTTGCATCTTCAACTATAAATAGCAGACCAAAATCATTTGAGAGAGCTGCCGGCTCTATAGAACTCTACTACTATCTCTCATGAATTCAACTGAAAGTAAATTTTGAAGAGTTCGAACTTTATTTTGAAGATCATATTTGAGCCGAAGAACACAAGCATAGGCTTCATGTTTTATTTGATCATTGTAGGATCACTTTGTGCTAAGTGTATCGAGTTGTAACACTTCTTATTAATATTAGTATAGTGTAATGTGTAAAACACTACTGTAAAGAATCATTCAAGGACTGTATTCAGTTGAGATACTAGGAGTTCCGATTTGGGCAGTGTGGTAAGTCCTGAGATTGTATTGGGTTTATACAAATTATTGTATATATCAAAGTCTTCTAATAGATCCTCTCGAAAATGGAAGAAAGGGTGACGTAGGAGCAGTTGAGTCTCCGAAAATTCATAAATAAACCGTGTCTTACTTACTGCATAACTTATTCAGTTAAGACATATTGCTATTATTCAATCTGTCTGTCTATCTCATTCGCACTTATCTAGTAGGTTGATTGGCATAGACACACGAGAAAGACTAGAGTCAGTTGCTAAACCATCTGAACTCACTATTGAAGAAGCAAGCAGTCGACTGAACCCATCAAACTGACCTTATTACAACCAGTCGTGCTTACCAATTGAGATATTAATTTCAGTTTGAAAAAGACGATATAAGTGGTTGAAGTGTATATTCACCCCCTCTCTACACACACATTTTCGATCCTAACAAGTGGTATCAAAGCAGGTTGTTCTTGAAAGAATATTTGAAACTAATTTTATTTTCAAATTTTGGATTTTGAGATTTTTCTAACATATATATTCCTAGTTGAGTATTTCTAACAACTTTCAGTAACCTTGGAAAAAATGACATAACTCCTTGCTCGAATGTCCAAATGACAAACAATTTTTTGCATTGAAAACTAGACGCGTAGAGGATCATAGCGATATAAAATTTGTGTGACTTGGTCATGCACAAGTAAAAACAATTTATTGGTAAAGTCAAATCATGTTGTTGCGGCAGAATACAGAGCATAGACAAGAGTTCGTGTGTTTTTTTCAAGAAGCTCAAAGATGTTGCACTCATCAATAGAAGGAAAAATGTAATTTGAATTTGAGCCACACATCATCAAGAAAAAATCGGTACACTCGTTCTAAGATTGTGATTTTATTTTACAAAAATTACTTGAAATGGATGTCAATATGATATTCTACCGTATGCTAGTATTTCTTTGGTGTTAGAATGCTTAGAAATTCCCTTACAATTGTGATTGTGGTTATTTACTAATGTTAATGAATATTTGAGTTGGCATATAAATATTGATTTTGTGTTGAATGAAATTTTGAGTTAATATTGTCTATTCTAGATGAAGCTTATTTACTCAACTTGATATATATGTGTTGAATATGTCTCATAAATTCCTTATATTTTAATTGAGTTGAGATTGATTATTTTGTGCTATTATTTGTGCATTGCATATTTTTAAAATTCATGAAATGGTTCACATGCTATAAAAGATTTTAATTTCTCTCTAAAATTCTCTTATGCTCATATTATTTAGATAGGGAGAGTAATTATTTTTGAATTGCAATTGTATCTTCCATGCTTGTGCTTTTATATTTTCAAGTATCAAATACGCTTATTTAAAAAATGATTTGAGTTCAAACTTTATTTTCTCTACTTACATAAGTAAACACTTGTGTTTGTGAAAAATAAGAAAAGTAATATCATTGTGAGATCATTATTTCTCTATGTGGATACCCTCTAAAAACGTAAATTATTTTATAATCATTCGATAAAAGGACACATCATAAGCTTACTTGTTTTGATATCACAATGATATTTTACAACTCTTTGATCCACTTATACTTGTTGAGTACATATAGTGGCAAATATAGAGAAATATGTAATGTGATTTGGTCAAGTCGTTTTTATTTATCTCTTGATCTTTGTGATAAAAATAATAGCATGTAATCTTTTAAAAAATTTCCCTCACTTATTTTTGTTTTGGCATTGTTGTTTGAAAATGCGATTTATTTAAAAATAATAATCAAGTGAGGATGAAAAATAATTTTGTGCATACAAATTTACATGAAGTTATTTTTTTTTTGTTTTTCACCCATTTATATTTTCAAAATTCATTTATTCAAACTTTGAGGGGGAGCTATAACATGTTCTTATATATTTTTTTTTTATTTCAAACCCTTTTTTATGTTCACAAAAAGAGAGAAATATGTTAATAAAATATATTTTTTGCATTACTTGAGTTTCGATGTTCATATTTTTATCCAAGTTTTGTGATCATAAAAAAGGAAGAGATTGTTGGGTCCGAAAATAAAATAAATCTTGATTTTGATAATAACAAAACTTTTTATTGTGTTTTAACATAGATACTCAAGTGTGTAGTTAGTAGATCAAAATTTGAAATTTTTGAGAAGTTGGAACTCAAATTTATTCAGCTGGATTTCTGGCGAGCTGAAGTCTTTCAAGCATATCTCATATCTCGGTGACCAGACGCCAAAACCGTTGAATAGCAAACTCAAAAATCTTCAAGTCATACCTCAGACCAGTTGGACCAGTTCGGATTTTATCTAGGTAAAACGGATGCCTCAAGATAGAGTTGGAAAAACTTATAGTAGCAACAGTTTGACAAACCAGTTTTTGTTTAATGGCCATATAGTATCCCGATTTCCAAAAATAAGCGATTAACTACCTAAGCATGTTTATAATGGTTAAAACATAATTAAGGAATTCTTGGATGAGATTAATTAGTAAAAAATCGGATTCAGGACGTTCGAAAATGGTCCGGAGGGTTCCAAGTGTTCAAGCAGTTCGGAAGGTTTGAACTTGAGCTAGGAACAGTTCGGTGGTTCCGATCCCTTCGGAAGCTAGATTTGAGTTCGGTAGCTCCGGGCAGTTCGAAAGCTCCGATCCTGAGTTCGAAAGATCCGAATGTTTATTTTTTATTGGTGACTTGACTTGATTGGTCAAAGTGGAGTTTGGAAGCTCTAATCACATAGTTCGATAGGTCCGAACTCTATCGGCAGCTGAGTGGTCCCATCAAAGGACATGCGTTTGGAGAAGGAAGTTCGGACGGACGATCGAAAGTTCCAAAGTGCGTTCGAAAGGTCTGAACTGAAGATCAGACGTTCCGATCGTGGCCTAAATATAGGGGCCGAGAGCTCATTATTCATTGCTCATTTCCCTCTTCTCTCTCTTGTTCTTAGGTGCTTCTAATGGGTTTTTAGGCATTTTTAAGTGTCGTTTCGGAGATCGAAGGACGATAGCGAGGTGCTACCGAGATCTAGTGGATTTTTAGGAATTTCTAAGTTGTCTCTGATTACTGTTGTTTTAGTTTTAATTACATGCATGCTTAAGTATATATTAATAGGTGATTCCGTAGCGGGTCACTACAGAGAGATTTGTCCATTAAACAAAAATCCCCACCTTTAGAGATTTCGTCTTTGAAATTAGGTCTTAGTCAACCCTGAGAATGTACCCTCAACAAGATTCCCAAAACCGCTAATCACTCATTGTTCTAAACCACAAGAAAATTTAACCTCTAGCAACCAATATATCCTGTTGAATACACCTCCGACAACCCATATGTCCTGTCAAAAACATATACGATCTGATCCCTTACTGAACTACAACAATTCTCAATGTTGAACTTAGAAGTCTAATCCGATCTCAAAATATTTCTGAAATTACACTGTAATTGGAATTGAAGTCTTCCTTGTCAAGCATTTCCTTGCTAAAGATTCACAATGTCATCTGTTAACTACTTAGCTAAGGCTAGCAGACAAGTTACCCTAGAATCCCATGCCCATCTATCAGATGCGAAACCCATCTACATCAGTAGAACCTGCTTTACTCTTTTTCCGACCAATTGAATATGGCAGCGCTAATTTATATCACGCCCAAATTACCAACTCAAATCACATAACAAAATATGTAGTAGTGTGAGTAGGGATCGTTCCCACGAGGAAAGTGAAATTTAAATAGTGTTCTTAAAATACTGAAAATAATAAAAGGGGTTTGTTGGATTTTTGAATTAACTACTCTGCAAGAATTAAAATAAGAAAGATCAATAAACTAACGAGACTTAGTATCGATCGACTACACCCTTGAAATTATTCATTCGATCATCGATTCCCTAAAAATAATTAATTCACATTGAATATTCATCATTGGAAATTTAATTCATGTTTCACCTTAATTTTAGTTAACTAGACACAGCGTTCTAAGTTAACCCTTACCCCATAAATTAACCCAATACCAGCGATTAGATTTAAATCCACAGTAGCATTTAAATGAGTAAAACTGATGAATCTAGACAACACAAATACCAGCGGTTGTATTTAATCTAGTAAATTGTTGTTCTTACGATTTAACAAATTCAACGACAGAAAATATTAATCAAAGTTGCTTCAAAAATCAGATGATTCAAACAATTACGGATTTGAATTTTAATTTAGCAATAGATTGTATAGCAAAATCCTAAGGTGATCAATCTTAAAATCTCACATACAAGCATAACAATCAATCCAAAACAACTCTTAATACATAATTTGAAATTAAACAATAGAAAACTGAATCTCACAAATAAAATAACTCAAGGGTTCGTCTTCCTCAACCAAGTACTAAAACTTAGCCACAAATATTCATGAATTTCCTAGAAAAATTCATGAAAGAAAAATTAAATCTAAGAAAAGATAGAAGAAACCTAGCCGCTAAGAGAATTCTTTCGCGTTCCAGTCGTCCAAAGATCTTCAGAATGATTACAAGACTCTAAAATTCAAGATATATATATTTTAATTAAGGTTAGAGTCCTTAAAAATAAAAATTCCTAAATTACAGATTTTTTTCTCGAACAGCCCGTCTCGCTCGATCGGTTGAAGTCTGCGGATCGAGCGAGAGTCTTTTTCCAATCCTATTGTTTTCACAATTCTTGGCACCGCTCGATCTGTTGGACTTTGCGGATCGAGCGGTCTCTTTTATCTAGCAAAAATCATCCGCACACAACCTTGTGCAAACGCGCATCACATAATCCCCAACAGCGCATGACTTGCGCATATTACATCTCCTCCATAGCGCAAACGCGCAACTTCCATCTTCAATAGCGCTTCACTTGTGCAAACAAGTAGTGCGTTTGCACAAGAAGTAGTGCAAACAAGCTTCCAATCAAGAACAAACGAGTTGTGCGTTTGCACAACAAGTAGTGCAAACAAGCTTCCAACTTCTGTTCTGCGCTTCACTTGCGCAAATCTCATGCGCAAACGACATGATCTTCCTCAACAGCGCTTGCTATTCTTCTCCATCAAAGCGCTCACAATCATGCAACAACACATCAACAAATCTCCATCATTCGTTTTATCAACTTTTCTCATCTGATCCTATATAATACCGAAAGTATGTTGTGAAAACCAAATGAAAGAAATATAAACAAAATACTAAATTAAAAAAAATAAATGCATGCAAAACAATAACAGAATGACATTAACGAATGCAACACAAACACTCCTATCAAATACCCCCATACTTAAACCTTGCTCGCCCTCGAGCAACACAAAACCAAAAATAAAGTCGAGCTCATGATCCATAAAGAAAATTACCATGATTTACACATATGTGCTTAGGAATAAACTCAATGCATTATCAAAAAATGCATTAAAATGCTAAAAACGGAACAAGTTCAATATCCAGACATTTCAACTAGAGATATAACCCCGAACATGTATGTGTGTATGGTCATTAGCAAGTGTCATGTACACTTCACAGATCCATTCAATGTAAAAGCCACAATAGCTCAAGTTTCACGCTAACAAATCAAATTAAACCATTGAGAAGTTTTATAGTAATTTCACTTGTCTGAGTAATTGCACCCGGTTATCCTCAACTCCATACATTCTCCTCCATTTTTAGCTCTTGGAATTTGTAGGTCTAGAATTTCAATCTTCATTTCAATGTCTCCCCTCACCTTACTAACTTCATTCTTTGCTCTCTTTTTTTCTTTCTATAAAGCTCAAAAGGGAGGTTGATAGGCTAGCGACTTCCTAAGACTATCACAAGGCTCACACGACCTTCACTATGTCATATACAATTCACAAGCCATTACTCATGCGTGCTAAAGAATATTCAAGAACCATATCAAAGTCTAATTTGCATTGGAGATCAAAGTGTTCCAAGGTTAGCAAATCATCTATTTTCAAAAACATGCATGTCATCAATTAGATATCATCATGGGCTAGTGAATTTCAATAGTCAAATTCATCACAAACCTTGAGCTCTAAAATTATTATTTTTTTTAAAGAAACGGCTAAATTCTCTCAATGACTGGCTAAGTCCTCTCCCTCATACTTAAAATCTTACATTGTCCCCAATGTAAGTAAAAATGCAAAACAAAAAAAAATAAATACTAAGAATGAAAAAAATACCCCCCTTGGGTTGCCTCCCAAGCAGCGCCTTTGTTTACAGTCGTCGGCCCGACTATATGCTTCAGTTACTCAAGGTGGTTCATATCTGGTTCCCTTGTCCACCTTCACCCACTTGAGAAATTTTCCAGTTAATTTCGTCCCATGCATCCTCTGCTTTGATTTATTGGGGATTCCTTTTAATCGATTCGAAGGAAGTTTCGGCTCAGTTTTAGATGCCTGCAAATCAGAAGGAAAAATTTTAGCATTAGAATTCTCAGCAGGTCTTACAACAATCTTCTTCAACTTATCCTCAATTACAAACTTATTTTTTCCTTGTGATAAGTGATCATTGACATCAAGAATATTAACCGCACATTCACAACTAGGATTTTTTAGGGTATCAAAAATATTAAACTTAGCAATTTTCCCATCAAATTCCATAGTGAGAGTACCAATATCAACATCTATGATAGACTTTGAAGTTTTCAAAAATGGTCTCCCGAGCAAAGTTGGGTTATTCAAATCATTATTTTTCATATCAAGTACATAGAAATCAACAGAAAAAATCAAATTACTAACTTGCACAAGAACATCCTCTATCACTCCTCTAGGAAAAATAGTAGATTTATCAGCCATCTGAACAACAATTTCAGTTTTATTTAAAGGCCCTAAGTTTAAGAAAGCATAAATAGAGTATGACATGACATTAATCGATGCTCTTAAATCTAGCATGGCCGTATCAAGCTGAACATCTACTATCTTACAAGGAATCAAAAACATACCTGGGTCCTTGCATTTTGTAAGTACCTTTCTTTGAATGACAGCAGAGACCTGCTCTCCCAATTCAACTTTCTGACACCCCTTCAGTTTTTGTTTTCTCTTCACAGTACACAATTCTTTTAAAAATTTAGCATAACGAGGTACTTGTTTGATAGCATCTAACAAAGGAATATTTACCTCACATCTATGAAAAATTTCATACATCCCCTTAATTCCTTCATCCCTCCTAGACTCTTTCAATGCTAAGGGAAACGGGGCTACAGGTTTATACTCAGAAAGAGGAGGAAACTTACCTCTTGGTGCCTCGTGAATTTTCTCATTCTCCTCCACCTTAGATTCCTTGTCATCTTCATCCTCCACCGGTTTTTGAACCGCCTCTTCACGAATTTGCAACTCCTTTCCATTCCTCAAGATGATTGCACTAACATTCTCCTTCGGATTCACCACTATCTGTGATGGTAAGCTGCTAGAATTTTGTGCCTCCAACCTGTTTATTGTTGTTGCCAACTGCCCCACCTGAGTGTTCAAGTGTTGGATACTTGCTCGAGTTTCCTGTTGAAAAGTTACAGTATTAGTAGCAAGATCCTTAACAATGTTTTCTAGAAACTCACCAAGCATTGGAAATTGAGGACGTTGTGGCTGTGGAGGATAAG
Organism: Henckelia pumila; assembly: GCF_033568475.1. Classification (NCBI taxonomy): domain Eukaryota; kingdom Viridiplantae; phylum Streptophyta; class Magnoliopsida; order Lamiales; family Gesneriaceae; genus Henckelia; species Henckelia pumila. The sequence continues at coordinate 134,361,791 of NC_133120.1, forward strand.
GTGACCTATAAGCTTGAGCATTCGATTGATTTACTGGAGGTGCAGGCTGGTTCATTGCATGATTTTCATATCTGAGGTTTTGATGATCCTTCCAACCTGGATTGAATGTATTCGAATAAGGATCATAATTTCTCTGCTGTGGTGGCCCAGGAAATCCTCCTGCTGCATTGACTTGTTCAGTAGATCCCTCTTGAAGTGTGGGACATATGCCAGTTGCATGTCCCACTGCAGCACAGATTCCACATTTTTTTCACATTTTGTCCATTCCCTACAGCCATTTGACGCACAAGAGACATCAGTTCAATCAATTGTTGTTCAAGAGAAGAAACATTTACCTCGTTGCCCCGTCTGGGCACTGGATCACTCCTATTAGTGCCAAATTGCTGAGAATTAGCAGCCATATTCTCTATCAGGTTCTTGCTTGTACTGGAGTTTTGTCCACAAAAACTCCTCCACTTGCCGCATCTAACATACTCCTGTCATGAGGCAACAAACCTTCATAGCAATATTGAATTAACAGGTTTTCACTTATATGATGTTGCGAACAGCTAGCTACAAGTTTTTTGAACCGCTCCCAGTATTCATGAAGTGATTCCACTGTAAATTTCTTGCACCCATAGATCTCTTTCCTGATGTTTGCCGCTCTAGACGCTGGAAATTACTTCTCTAGAAATATCCTTTTCATCTCTGTCCAGGTGGTGATGGATCCAGAGGGTAAATAGTATATCCAATCCTTCGCAACATTCTTTAAAGAAAAAGGAAAGGTTCTCAATTGGATCTACTCCTCTGTCACTCCATGGAGTTCCATACTTGTGCACACCACATGAAATTCCATCAAATTTTTATGTGGATCCTCACCTGCAAGACCATGGAATGAAGGTAATAAGTGAATTAGCCCAGATTTTAACTCAAAAGTAGCATTATTTTCTAGAGTAGGAAAATTAATTCATAAAGGCTGCTGGTTGGGATCAGAAGTACCCAATTGTCTCAAACTCAGATTGGCGTTGTCAGCCATTGCTCTTGTCAAATCTTCAACCACGTGCTCGTCCTCTTCTAGTCTCTTACGAGCTTCTCTCCTTCACCTATGCAAAGTTCTTTCTATCTTCGGGTCGTATGGAAATTATTCTTCCGAAGAGTCACCTGAAAGCAGGAACAAACCCGAGAAGCACTTTGGAATAAAAAAAATAAAAATAAAAACAAGAACCCAAATAAATTAAACACCGTCCCCGGCAATGGTGCCAAAATTTGGCAGCGCTAAGTCGTATCACGCCCAAATTACCCAACCCAAATCAGATAACAAAATATGCTGTAATGTGAGTAGGGATCGTTCCCACGAGGAAAATGAAATTTAAATAGTGTTCTTAAAATACTGAAAATAATAAAAGGGGTTTGTTGGATTTTTGAATTAAATACTATGCAATAATTAAAATAAGAAAGATCAATAAACTAATGAGACTTAGTATCGGTCGAATACACCCTTGAAATTATTCATTCGATCATCGATTTCCTAAAAATAATTAATTCACATTGAATATTCATCATTGGAAATTTAATTCTTGTTTCACCTTAATTTTAGTTAACTAGACATCAGTGTTCTAAGTTAACCCTTACCCCATAAATTAACCCAATACCAGCAATTAGATTTAAATCCACAGTAGCATTCAAATGAGTAAAACTGATTAATCTAGACAACACAAATACCAGCGATTGTATTTAATCTAGTAAATTGTTGTTCCTACGATTTAACAAATTCAACAGCAGAAAATATTAATCATAGTTGCTTCAAAAATCAGATGATTCAAACAATTACGGATTTGAATTCTAATTTAGCAATAGATTGTATAGCAAAATCCTAAGGTGATCAATTCTAAAATCTCACATACAAGCATAGCAATCAATCCAAAACAACTTTTGATACATAATTTGAAATTAAACAATAGAAAACTGAATCTCACAAATAAAATAACTCAAGGGTTCGTCTTCCTCAACCAAGTACTAAAACTTAGCCACAAATATTCATGAATTTTCTAGAAAAATTCATGAAAGAAAAATTAAATTTAAGAAAAGAGAGAAAAAACCTAGCCGCCAAGAGAATTCTTTCGCGTTCCAGCCGTCCAAAGATCTTCAGAATGATTACAAGACTCTAAAATTCGAGATATATATTTTGATTAAGGCTAGAGTCCTTAAAAATAAAAATTCCTAAATTACAGATTTTTTTCCCGAACAGCCCGTCTCGCTCGATCGGTTGAATTTTGCGGATTGAGCGAGAGTCTTTTTCCAATCCTACTGTTTTCACAATTCTCGGCACCGCTCGATCGGTTGGACTTTGGGGATCGAGCGGTCTCTTTTATCTAGCAAAAATCATCCACACACAACCTTGCGCAAACGCGCATCACATAATCCCCAACAGCGCATGACTTGCGCAGATTACATCTCCTCCATAACGCAAACGCGCAACTTCCATCTTCAATAGCGCTTCACTTGTGCAAACAAGTAGTGCTTTTGCACAAGAAGTAGTACAAACAAGCTTCCAATCAAGCGCAAACGAGTTGTGTGTTTGCACAACAAGTAGTGCAAACAAGCTTCCAACTTCTGTTCTGCGCTTCACTTGCGCAAATCTCATGCGCAAACGCTCATGATCTTCCTCAACAACCCTTGCTCTTCTTATCCATCAAAGCGCTCACAATCATGCAACAACACCACAACAAAGCTCCATCATTCTTTTTATCAACTTTTCTCATCTGATCCTATATAATACCGAAAGTATGATGTGAAAACCAAATGAAAGAAATATAAACAAAATACTAAATTAAAACAAATAAATGCATGCAAAACAATAACAGAATGACATTAACGAATGCAACAGCTGACACCTTGAGTGAACCAATAAATTTCACATAACTAGTCTTGAAAAGACTCAACTCACTCATCAGTGTACTGATTTGAATCACTGCCAAAACAGCTGACACCACTGTAATTCACAAAGTCTCTCTCCGGACAGAATGCAGATTACATACCTCAAATGATCGTACTAAAGTTCCAACAATCAAGTATCTGTAATAATATCTATGATAAGGAGATTTACATTTTGAAAACCCTTCAACCCACTCAAAACTCCTGAGTGTAAACACACTTTAATGGTATGTGGTAACGTTCTCCCAAGGGTAATCTTCTCTTGCCAAGTCCTAAAGAACAACTGGCTATCAGAACTCTTACCATCATCGCTAGTGTCTATATTCCACTATGACAGAACTGCAAGTCCTCTTATTAACACAACTGTATCATCTACTGATAGCAACCGACTGAGACTTGTACTTAGTCTCAAAATAATGATCAAGATATGCCAACCGCTTCCTGTCCCTGATTCTTACTAGAATCTAACACTATTGATCAACATACTCTAAACTTAGAGTTTCCTCTGATCAATTCATGGAATCAAGGTTCAATCAAGAATTTACTATCCCCCAAGAATGTTGGAATCACAAAAATCTTACACCAAGTATTTTTCATTCCTACCTCTGACAAAGTCAGACGATAACCGCAAGTAACCATTGGGACGAATCCTGCACCGGACTACTCCTCAGAACTATTCCAATCCAATCTACGATAGACACTGCATTGCACACTTAGTTCTGAATTTACTCCAACGAAGGAATAATCCTCTATCTCGAAAAATACTGTCGAAGGAAAACCTTAATTCGTATCTCTGATGAAATTAGATGATAAATATACTAAAATCACTTGGCACTAACCCAGTACCAAAAATCAATCAATTAAATTCGGATATCATTGAGAAACCCTCTTGGTAGTTATACCCTTTGCTGCGACTGCGTAAAACATCAAGACTGAGGTAGCCTTCCTTATAAGCCCATCTAGAATAAAATCCTCCCAGAAAACACCGACATAGGGTCGCACCTCCTCACCCGTCTCAATCGAAAACCAACACAGTCCACAACACATGGTACAAACCACCACCGTGCCCCTGATGAAACCCATCATCTCTTGGCAACAACCAATAAGGTCTCAATATAAATCAACTGGTCTAGGAAAACTGTCCAGATCAAACCATACAACAAATTGGTATGAATCATGCCCCTGATGAAACACGTCATCCCTGGCATCAACCTTAAGGTCACAAACTTACTCAACCATTCTAGGGAATGTCTAGAACTAATCACATGGCCTGTACTTACAACCATATTACTCAAATAATCTATGAGTCACAGTAGTTGAACACTAAAAAACTCGAAACAATTACTAGAATAAACTAAATAATCCAATACTGAAAAACATTAAACCACTTAACCAGATTTAATAAAACTCTTATTACAAACCCTTAGTTACAACCACTAAGAAATTTCAAAGGTCTGGAATCAATACAAATGATTCAATTTCTTAAAACATAAATATTTACAATCCGACTAAATGCGGAAATCATATATTCCGTCTATGATACCCTATACAACTCACTGTCGTATGCATCTTGGTATCTACTGATCTTGAACGTGAGGTTTCTGACAGCCTCTACCAAGCGTTCGTGAAGACTTCTGGCATAACCTCTTCCTCCCAAGATCTACAAAATCTTACCAATCTATCGGATCCTTCCAATGTTGTGGGGTCCATTATCTAGTATATAAGGCAGGATCTTCATGACAATCTCTCCAACTGCTAGTGAAGAATCTTCACAGGTTACTCCTCCGATCTGGAAATGATTGGAAACACCGCTCAATGTGCCCCAACCATCTCTGCAACCTCTGGTGTCTCATTGCCCACCAATGGTATAAGATCCAACCACATAGATTTATGCAGATCAAAATTATGACGACCGCTTTGGTGACGACGATCTCGGGGATGCCTCTGGTCATCGCCCCAACATTCTTCACTTACATGGCCACTTTCTTCATCGACTCTGTCCATCACTATAATGTCCCAAAAGAAATCAAACCTAATAGAAGGTTCTATATCCCAAAGATCTAATGCATGCTCTGATACCATAAATGTAGTGACCCATTACGAAATCACCTACTAACAGAGACTTAAGCATGCAATTAAAACTTAAACAATAGTAATCAGAGACAACTGTGGAAACTTAAATCAAACACTAACCCAGTAAAATACAACTGGTAAATAATGGCAACCCGAAATAATATACAACCCAATTGAAAAACCCAAAGCACAAAAGGGTCAATCTTAATTAGCTTTGCTTGCACCAACTGAGTCCAAAACTCCTTGGTCGCCTACTACACACTGGTCCCAGAACCTGGGAAACTTGAAACTGCCCCGTCGAATGGGGTGTCCAAGAAAATACACGGACGTGAGCGATACAACTCTCAACACGAAGGTACGAGTATACACATGTATGAATGAAAATACAAATGAATGGGTACCGGAGAAACCTATCACTATAAGAATCACTGGCCAGTCTGAAGGCGTCATGGTATGCACGTTGGGCCGTCGCATCAGGATGTGGCTCCTTAACATAAATCCTGGACATAGCTGGACCTAAATCCATGGAATCCATCCACAAAATAACTTGGGGCTGAGCGACCCCTCTACTGTTAATATCAAGGTATAGGCTCAATGTGATAATGCATGTAGAAATAATAATCGTGGCATAATAAATGCACATAATCCATGTAATATAAATCATGCAAACATAGAACATGCATACTCAACCAAGATATCTCGGATAGTACGTCCATACCTCAAATCAAGCAACTCAAGCAACCTAGCCACTCGGGTACTCAAATCCAAGCCTATAAAAAGATAATCATCATATCACTTATCGCTTACTAAAAGCCTTAACTAGACTAATAGCTACTCACAAAAGCTAATCAGAGTCTAGCAATATACCTGCATCCGTCGTTAGCCCTTTGATGGCGATGGCCTCAAAATATAGGCACAACTCCGCAACAATCCCGGCAGCACCTCGCTAACATACGACCTCCAAAACGGCAGTTAGAAATGCCTAAAAACCAACTGGAATCACCTAGGAACGAGAGAGAGAAGAGGGAAATGAGCAAGAAATAATGAGCTCTCGGCCCCTGTATATAGGTCACGATCGGAACATCCGATCTCTAGTTTGGACCTTTCGAGTGCACTTCGGAACTTTTGATCATCCTTCCAACTTCCTCCTCCGAATGCGTGCCATTTGATGGGACAACTCAGCTACCGACAAAGTTTAGACTTATCGAACTATGGGATCGGAGCTTCCGAACTCCACCTTGTTCAATCAAGTCAACAATAAAAAAATCCCATATCTATCTGTCAGGGAAACGTTCGGATCTTCCGAACTCAGGATCGGAGCTTCCGATCTGCCCGGAGCTACTGAACTCAAATCTAGCTTTCGAAGGGATCGGAACCACCAAACTGTTCCTAGATCAAGTTCGGACCTTCCGAACTACTTGAACACTTGTAACCCACAGACCATTTCCGAACGTCCTGAATCCGATTTTCTACTAAATAATCTCATCCGAGAATTTCATAATCATGTTTTAACCATTCTAAACATGCTTAGATAGTTAATCGGTTATTTTTGGAAATTAGGATACTACACTCTCAGCCCATCATCCAAATAGAATAATTAAGTATTCGTTTCAAATCTTAGAACATGATCTAAAAATCATCTTCATAATTCAAAGTCTGAATCGGATCTTAAAAATCTGAAACATAGCATTGAAATTTCTGGTTTTTTTAATAAAACTCAGTTGAGCTGAATTTCCTGCATAGATGAGTGTGTTAGGATTGAATATGTGTGTAGAGGGGGGAGGGGAGGTGAATACACACTTAAAATATTTCAAGATATTTTTCACAACTTTTCGCGAGCAGTCTTAATAATGTTAATTATCAAGACTATTTCTGTTATTCTCAAAAGTAGTTTGGACTACTATAGTAGTGCGGATAAACATTCCAAGCGCCTTTGTGATATCTATATATATATATAAGTTGAAAATAACTTTTGCAGATTAAGTAAATGAGCCAGGATATTATGGAAGTTCGAAGCAAACTACTTCTACATCTACCATTCTTCCACTTAGGAAGGAATTCACTAGAAGACTTTGGTTTGTAACACTCCTTTGTATACAACTCACTTCAATCGTAGGTCTTATCCTTTGCCTAGATCGAAACTCCTAGTATACCACACAAAATAAGACACAAAGTCTTAACAACAACGAATGAAACAAATTGAGTTTTGAATGAATCCGTAGATTCAATCTGTTGAGCAACTCTTCTTCAACACTTCTTGAATGATCAGTTGAGAGTTTTCTTGATTCTCTTGATGATCCTTTTAGATGATCTGATGAATAGCTTGTATATGTGGGCTTTGTGAGCAAATGAGATATGTAAATTCAAAGTTCTTGGAGAGATAGCTTTCTTATGTTCTTTTTTTTTTTTTTTAATTCTTCACTAACTCTTTTCTGAAGCTTTCTCTCTAATATATATAGTCATCTTTTGCAATGTTCTTCTTGATGACATAGATTCTCTCTCTGAATTGTCTTGTTATAGTTTCGAGAGTCTTTATAAATGTCTTTATAAATGTGAGATGAGATCCAAGAAGGGTGAGAATTAATCCTTGCGACTATTTAATATGGAAAATAAATTATCTCTTGGATATATTCAAATATATCGAAGAGTCTTCTTGAGCATACGAGAAGTCTTTAAGCTTTGAGCAGTTCAAATAGTCATTTGAGCAGTTCAGGTAGTTCGAGGATTCTGTTGAGCAGTTCAAGCAGTTCAAGATCTGTTACCTATTTTACAAAGTTTGGGAGTTAAATTTGTAATCATCAAAACTAAGGGTCCAACAATTTCTCCATTTTTAGTGATGAAAAAACCTGTGAACTCCTTTTAAGAAATTAAGAGATAAAACAGTTTAAAAAGTAATAACATATGGAATCAGTTTAAAATCAGTTATACAAGTTATCAAGAAGTTTATAACATTAAGCAGTTTGTATCAAAATAACTACTTTTGAAACCATGAGGCTCCACTTCTTCCAACTTTCAGCTTTTTTCTTATCTCTTTTACCTTCGTCAGCCTTTTTCTTTGATTCTTTATCTTTCCCCTTTTTGACATCACCCTTCTGTAAATGAAGTATAATTTGATGCAACTGATTACCAAAATTTGCTTCCATCTGATTTATTCTAGCCTTAATTCTTTTCTCTGATTGATGAATTTGAGAGGATAAATCAGCAGCAGTGAGAGCTGTTTTATTTTCAATTGTGCCAATCTTAGCTTTACTGTAAATTGCCATAGTCACCAATTTGGTCAAGTCTCTTAGAATTGTTCGACGAAAATTCTCCATGGCAAAAGAATCAAAAGCATTTATGGTGTCTGTATCTTTGACTAAAAGTCGTATGGTCTCCAATTGAGAGTATACTTCTTGATTTGATATTGGTATCTCTTTTGGAAGAAAGTCAGATTCTATAGAAGGATGGTGAGAAAGTAATTGTTTTCCTATTAATGGAGGTACCTGATCCTGCTGTTCCGTTGATTCAAGATTTTCTGATTGTTGAGGAGAAGATAACAACTCTTTTCCCATTAATTTAAGACTTTTATTCTAATTTTCTGATGCCGCGATATTCTCTGGGTGCGGAGACTTAGGAGTGGATGGAATTATTGGAGAAAGATATCTTGTCACTTCAATTTCTGTAGAGGGATCTTTGGCGGATTCAATTATTGGAGATTGAATAATCATTGAGTCATCAATCATCTTGGTTGAACTCGATGGAGACTTTTCTGTGTGCTATTCATTATAAATGAGAAGTTCTTCCTCTGTATTTGTTTCCATGTTTTCATCATTCTTCTTAGGAAGTTCCAGTTCAAACAGAGATCGAATAACTTCAACAACTTAGGTCATTGAAACTTCTGGAATAGGAATTTCAACAATTGATGCACCATTAGTGGAATTTTCAACATTTGGAATTTCATTCTTGGAAGAGCTTTATTCAATAATTACACCAGATGAAATGTGTTCCGAATCATCAAAAAGTGGAACGTATTGTTGTGCAATGGATGATTTGAGAGAATCATCATGTGTTGGCTGATCCATGTCTGAGTCAGTTTCCTCAGAATCATAAATTCCTTCTTCAAACTCTTTCATCATTTCTGCCCCTTCATCATTGTCAGCATTAAGATGTTCACCAATCTTTAATTTCGGTAAATTAAAATTATTTCTCATCATCTGAATTATCATATAGAGGTGATGAGCATCCATTTCCAATTGAGATATCACAGCTGCATCATCAACAGCAGTTGGAACAGTCAAGAAAAAATTTTCCCTTTTTCTTTGGATTACCATTCGCAAAAGACTTTCCCGAAGTTTTTGGAGAATAAAATCTCTACGAGTTGTAGCCTCAGCTATTTTTTGGGTTTTAGCCCAAGTGAGAATTGTATCTTCCAGCTTTATTAGATGACCTAGAAGCCTTTCTTTGTTAATGGTGGAAAACAGAGTATTGTTCCTGTGATCTACCCACTTATCAAAAAGAATTATTCTCTTTTCAACAGTTCGATCAACCAATAAGATTTTAAGATCAATAGATGATTGGATGGCAGAGGATTTGGTTTGAATCTCTTCAACTTTTTCTTTTCCTTTTCTTTTGAGTTCTAGAAATCCTGAAGTCATAATAGTGATGTTGGGTTCAACAATCTTAATTCCTGATAAATTCTTACTGGAAGGAATTGGAGCAAGTCGGAGAGGTTCTCGAATGTGCTTGACCAGTTTCAGCCTTTTAAAAATGGCTTCTTGTGTACTGGTTCAGCACCAGTTGGTTTTGATGAATCAACAACGACAACCTTTGCAAAAACATCAATGGCTGAAGCAGTTTTGGTGGGAGACTTTTTCTTGGAAAAGACATTAATAAGAGGAGTTTCATATGAAATTTTCTCATCATCGGATTCAATGACAACTAATTTTCTTTTAACTAGTCCCTTATGTTTTTAAGAATTTTGGATTTACAAGTTGAGACTTTCTATAATGAAGATTTATTTTCACCCTCTTCAATTTTGACTTGGCGCAGTTCATTAGCAGTAAAAGTGTTTTTCTTAATGAAACTTGTTATGAATGCATCTTTCATAATCTTGGAGTGAGAAAGTGGCTCATCCATAACCACATTTGCGCCCAATAGTTTCAGCAAATGAAAAATTTGAATGGAAAAGCCTTGAGATTGATGCTTACCTCGCACCATTTCTGTGAGAATGTGGAAGAGAATGTCTGACAAGTTGACCTGTATCTTTGAAGCTATGAGCACCATTGCTTGAAGTTTTTTAGGAGTAATCTTTTCAAAAGTTTCAGCCTTTGCCAGTAAGAATTTGGCGACAATGTTTGCAAGCCATCCGTAATACATATTCAAATCCATATTATAACCTGAAGCTTTGAAGGGAGCACCCATAATAGGGAATTTCTCCATCCAAATGTCCATGTTTCCATCAAGGACATCAGAGAATTTTTGTGCACCAGTAGTTGTCAATTCAAGAAAATCACCGACATGTTGCACAGACGCTTCTTGAAAAACTCAGTAACCACCTCTGGATAATAATTTGATTCACAGGATAGAAAGTGGTGTAGCCCTGAATCTTCAAGCATATCCAGAATGCAGTTGATATTATCATTGTTGACACTTTGGATGGCCTCAAAATCAAAAGATAGTGCGTTTGAGTGGAAAGCCATTTGTATATGTCCTGCAATTGAAACGAGAGAATGCACACAAAGTGTTTGATAGAATGAAAATGCAGAGAATATAACTGCAAAGAGAGTTTGTTAGCGTGAGAAATGAGTGAGAATGTGTTTATGATATATAGGATTTCATAGGCCACACAGTGACGTGTGCAAATTATATCAAAATTTTAAAATTAGGCGCATAAAGATTTTTTTATTTAAAATATAAAATTGCCAAAAATAGATCCCTTAATTATGATAATGATAGGATTTTATGATTCCCATTTTGATAAAATAATAACTTTTCAAACAATTTTCATTAAATAAAATTATTGTACTTGATGATACAATTGATTATCGAGAAAATCACAATTGTCCTTAAATAAATAAAAACATTTCAAAAACATGTTGTAAGGCAGTTCATTTTTCAAAATAGAGTTGTGTCTCTTCGTAATTTGGAACAAAAGGAGAGACATAAAGGAAACTGGACAATCGAAAGCATGTACACCTTCCAAAAGTTTTGTTATAAAAGGTAAACAACTTCCTCGACATTTATCATCTCAAAAACCCTTGTTTGAAATTTTTTTCAAAAGATGAATGGTTCTGGTGATTCTTCGGATGATTTAGTTGGAGCTTGCAATCGAGCTATCCTGGAGATAAGAAAAGCAAAGTATGAATCAATAATCTTCAAAAAAGTAATGCGAACGTAGTGCAAAGTGAGAAGGCTACAATAATTTAGGGAGATGTTTTTGCCTCTCCCATCTCCGACTGTCACCAGAAGACTGGTGGCAAGGGAACAAAGGTTCAAAAGATCGCCGGGCACCAACAAAACTGAAGACATATACAAACCCAATGGTGTCTTGCTCATGATGCTCTTGAAAAGAACAAAAGGAGCTCAACAAAATTTGTGCCTCCGATGAATATGCCCGGGTTGCTCTAGGTGGTCTCCCTTCCTGGATGAACCTGTGGAAATGTAAGTGGAGAGGGAAATCTCTAGAATTTCTATCTAAAAATAAAATTTCCTTTTATATTTTACTGTTTGTGTTATTTATATTATGCAAATAACAAAGGCCAGAAAAAATATAAGAAGATTCCCCCTAAATTTATGCAATTTATGATAAATCAATTAATCCAAGAGAATTTTGAAAGAAATAAAACTTAGCGTCGGGTAGTGGTTTTGGGAAAATATCAGAAATCTAAAGTTATGTGGATATGTGTTCCAGCTTGATCTCCTTTTTCATGAAATGATCTCGAATGAATGATGCCTAATATCAATGTGCCTTGTCCTTGAATGTAACACTGGGTTATAAGTTATAGCAATAGTTGTAGTAACCCAGAACTCATTTTAAGATAATAATATGTTAAACATGATTAAGGGTTGGTAAGTAATCAATTTCGGAGTGTTATTGGACTTTGGAAGAGGATTTGGGCTTTTGACTTTGGGCCGGATCGGAAGCTCCGAACTCAGATCGGAAGCTCCGATCCCAGCCACTTCGGAAGCTCAGCGGAAGCACCGAGATCGGAAGCTCCGATCCTAGAACGGACGTTCCGATCTCCGGCTGCCAGCTTTACCCGATGACTCAGCCACGAGTTTTGACAAGTGTTGATCGGAGGCGAGATCGGAAGCTCCGATCATCGGATCGGACGTTCCGATCCCGGCGTGTCATACATGCAAGGCGTGAGCTGGATCGGAAGCTCCGATCCTGGCTGGGAATTTTGCCTATAAATAGGGCTTCCCAGATTCATTTCTAAATACGAATTCCCGAGTTTCTTTCTTCAGTTATATAGTGTGAGATATACACTTGAGGGCCCTATCGGTTATAATAGAGGTTCTGGAATAACCAAGGTGTGGTTATAGTCATCCGGGACTAGCGACTCCAAAGGGCTAACTACGGACGAAGGTATGGTCCGGGAATCTATTTAAGTTTTGGGAGTACTTATTAGCTTAGTTAAGGCTTATAGAATTTGTGTAGTGATACGGTAAACTTTTGAATATAGGCTTGGAACCTAGGATCCTACTTTACTTGAACTAGCCTAGAGGTACGTACACATTGACTGAGATTGCCAGCGAGTATACATGTTTATATGTTGTATTTATTTGGCATTATTATATGGCATGATATATGATTTACCGCTTTCTATATTCATATGTCATGTGCATATACACGTTGAGCCTATACCTTGTTATACCTGACTATAGAGCCGCTCAGCTCTATACTCGATAGTCTGTCACTGAGAGTACCGTGACGGCGGTGGCATTTATGTCTGTCTACTTTGGTGTACTAGATGAGTGTGGTTGCACCCAGAGGTTGATCCGTGCGGTTGCAGCACTCATGTGGTGCCGGTACTGAGCATGACTTTTCAGATGACCCTTGACCAGTCATCATGTTGCATGCATCATATTTATATGTACTCATGTCTATGTACTGGGCGTTAGTGCTCACGTCCTAGTTGTTATCTTGGACACCTACTCCATGGGACAGGTCGTAGGATGGACGGAGCTGGTAGTTCAAGGCAGGACTAGGGAGCAGGAGCCTTGAGGATTTTATTATACAGCAGGATTCAATATAGCTGTATAATGTTTACTGTTTAAGTATTTCGATATGGTTGTATCACTACTGATGAATAAGCTTGACACTTTTATACTAAGCTGATATGTAATTTATAGTTATGTTTCCGCATGTTTTACTCTGTTAAGTTATTTTGCTGTATTAAGTTTAATGCATGCTATTAGTTGCCAGTTAGTAGGTGATACCATGCAGGGTCACTACATTTTTGGTATCAGAGCATGCTTAGATTTTGGGATTAGTACTTGGGATTTAGTTTAGTCTTGAGTAATTCTTGCGCATTTGGGATTTTAATGTGCAATTCTTTTCAGGATATGGCTGACGAGAGTCACGGTAGTGTTGGCCAGGGAGGTGGTCATCATCATCGTCACCATCGTCATCAGGATGATCGACATCATCCTCATGAGGGTAGACGTCGCTACTCTATTAATAAGTTCATGCAAGTAGGACCGAAACCTTTGGTGGGAGGCGAGAATCCTGAACAAGCAAGAAGTTGGATGTCTAAACTCGAGAGTACTTTTCGTGCTTTCGATTGTACTGAGGATCAGAAATTGGAAGTTCTAGAATTTGTTCTAGAGGATCGAGCACGTTTTTGGTGGGATGCCAAGGCTGCTCAGGCGCGTACTGAGAGAGGACAGGTGACTTGGGGAGATTTCTGTCAGCAGTTCCAGAAACTGTATTTTCCTCCAGCTGTTCGCCATGCACGATCGATGGAGTTTCTTACTTTGAGGCAAGGATCAATGACTATTGATCAATATCAGAAACAATTTCTTGATCTGCTACCTTTCAGTCCTCATATCAATGAGAGTGATGCGTCGAAGTATGATATCTTTCTACAAGGTTTGAACCAAGATATCTACTCTCAGGTTGTCGTCTGTGATGACCCGGTATCTTTTGAGACTTTGGTGAACCATTGCCGTCTTGTGGAGACTAGCAACAGGTGGGCACAGTTGATGATGCCAGGACAGCCTAGTGGATCTTTTGAGCCTCGAGCTCAATCTGTTGTACAATCTGTACCTACATCTTCTTCTACTCCTAGTACTTCGTCTGGTTCTCATGGTTCACGAGGTACATTCCATTTCGGAAAGAAGAAGAAGAATAAGGAGGAATTTTGTAGCCATTGTGGAGGGAAGAATCCTGCAGCTTCATGTCGGAGAGCTACTGGTGCTTGTTATATTTGTGGTCAGCAGGGACATCTGCGGAGAGATTGTCCTCAGCGCATGGGTTCTGCTAGTGGATCGGGATCACAGGTTGGATCTCAGGCTTCTACTTTTCCATGACAGTAGCCAGCACCACAGGGTTCTTCTGGTTACCGTCCCCAGACTCAAGGGCAGGTATTTGATCTGTCTCAAGAACAGGCTATTGAGGGAAGCGATCGCATGTTGGCAGGTACCTTTTTGTTATGTGGTATTCCTGCACTTGTTTTAATTGATACTGGAGCATCGCATTCCTTTATTTCTAGTCGCTTTGTTAAGAGACATAGATTACCTTATGTATCATTAGATATGGATTTAGTTGTATCTACTCCGCTAGAGCAGGAGATAGTAACTAAGAGTCTAGTGATGGTTTGCCTTCTGGAGTTTGAGGGTAATGTGTTATCGGCTAATTTGATGATATTAGCGATGACAGATTTTGACTGTATTTTGGGAATAGATATGCTGACTTTGTATCATGCTACTATGGATTGTTATCAGCGTCTGGTACAGTTTCATCCTACTGAGGGTGATAGCTGGTATTTTTATGGTGAGGGTACGCGACCTCCGATGCCACTTGTTTCGGCTCTGAAGGCATGTAATGTCTTGGAATCAGGTGGGGAGGGCTACCTCATCTATGCAGTTGATATGTCCACGAGTAGTACGGGTATTGATCAGTTACCGGTTGTCAGCGAGTTTCCTGACGTATTCCCTGATGAGATTCCTGGTTTTTCTCCGGTGCGAGAGGTTGAATTTGGTATTTATTTAGTACCAGGAACTACGCCTATATTCCGAGCACCTTATCGTCTGGCACCGTCAGAGATGAGGGAATTGAAACAGCAGTTACAGGATCTTCTTGATAAGGGATATATTCGTCCGAGTGTTTCTCCGTGGGGAGCACCTGTTTTATTTGTCAAGAAGAAGGATGGATCGATGCGATTATGTATTGATTACATGCAGTTGAATCGTGTCACCATCAAGAATAAGTAACCTTTGCCACGGATTGATGATCTGTTCAATCAATTACAGGGTACTTCTATTTACTCCAAGATAGATCTGAGATCTGGATACCATCAGATGCGGGTACGAGACTCAGATATTTCTACGACTGCTTTCAGGACCAGATATGGGCATTATGAATTTTTGGTGATGTCATTCGGTTTGACGAATGCACCGGCAGTCTTCATGAATCTGATGAATCAGATATTTCGAGAGTATCTAGATAGATTTGTCATCGTCTTCATTGATGATATTCTTGTCTATTCTCATGACAAGGATGATCATGCACAGCATTTGAGAATT
This sequence comes from Henckelia pumila, assembly GCF_033568475.1. Taxonomy (NCBI): domain Eukaryota; kingdom Viridiplantae; phylum Streptophyta; class Magnoliopsida; order Lamiales; family Gesneriaceae; genus Henckelia; species Henckelia pumila. The sequence continues at coordinate 134,377,505 of NC_133120.1, forward strand.
GTTTTACAGACGTTACAAGATAAGCAGCTGTATGCGAAATTGAGCAAGTGTGAATTCTGGCTTGATCGGGTAGTGTTTCTCGGTCATGTGATTTCTAATGAAGGGATATTTGTTGATCCTAGTAAGATAGAGGCAGTGCTAAACTGGTCTCGTCCGACGACGGTTGCTGAGATTTGTAGTTTCTTGGGTCTAGCTGGATATTACCGTCGGTTCATCGAGAATTTTTCACAGTTGGCCAGGCCTTTGACTCAGCTTACTCGAAAAGATGTTTCCTTCATATGGTCCTCGGATTGTGAGGAGTCATTTCACGAGCTGCGTAGACGTCTTACTACTGCACCTGTGCTAGCTCTACCTTCTGGATCAGGAGGTTATGTTGTCTATACTGATGCCTCTAGTCAGGGGTTAGGATGTGTTCTGACACAGCATGGACATGTTATTGCCTATGCTTCTCGACAGTTGAAGACGCATGAGAATAATTATCCAGTACATGATCTCGAGTTGGCCGCCATTGTATTTGCACTCAAGATTTTGAGGCATTATCTTTATGGCAAGAAATTTGAGATATTTACGGATCATAAGAGTTTGAAGTATTTATTTACTCAGGCGGAGTTGAATATGCGACAGAGACGCTAGATGAATCTTCTGAAAGATTATGATTGTGAAATCAAATATCATCCAGGTTCTGCCAATCTTACTGCTGATGCCTTGAGTCGGCAGGTGAGACTTTCTGCACTTCAGACTAATGAAATATCTCATATGATTCAAGAGTACTGTTCATTGAGTTTTACGCTCAAGCACAAGAAAGGGAGGAATGGGATTCGATTGTATACTATTCTATCTGAGCCAGCATTGTATTCTCGAATCAGAGATGCTCAGATATCTGATGTTAAGACTCAGCGTTTGGCACGTCTAGCCAATGGAGTTAATACATCTGGATTCCATTTTTAGGCAGATGGTTTATTGTGCTTATCTAATCGAGTGGTTGTACCTAATTTTGCCGAACTCAGGAACGATATTCTTTCTCAAGCTCACAGGAGTCGATTATCTGTTCATCCTGGAAGCATGAAAATGTATAAGGACTTGCGAACTAGATTCTGATGGAAAGGGATGAAGCGAAGTGTGTATCAATTTGTTTCTAGATGTTTGGCTTGTCAACAGGTCAAGGCTAAACATCGACGACCAGGTGGATTACTGCAGAATCTTGAGATTCCCGAATGGAAGTGGGAGCATGTGACTATGGATTTTGTTACCCACTTACCTATGACTTCACGTCAGTGTGATGCTATCTGGGTCGTTGTTGACCATTTGACGAAATTAGCACACTTTATTCCTTACAACCGGGAGTATTCTTATGATCGCATGACACGTTTATACGTCCAGGAGATAGTGCGATTGCATGGGATTCCAGTGAGCATAGTTAGTGATAGAGACCCGCGATTTACCTCACGTTTCTGGGGTAGTTTTCAGGAGGCGTTGGGTACCACTCTGATTTTGAGCACTGCATATCATCCAGAGACTGATGGACAGTCAGAGCGCACTATTCGTACATTGGAGGATATGCTACGTTCTTCTGTTATGGATTTTGGCTTATCTTGGCAGGATCAATTACCTTTGATCGAATTTGCCTACAATAACAGTTATCATCGTAGTATTAATATGGCACCTTTAGAGGCATTGTACGGTCGACGGTGTCGTACTCCGTTATTTTGGGATGAAGTCAGAGAACGACAAGTCGAGGGTCCTGAATTGGTGCAGCAGATTGTAGACAAGGTAGATTTGATCAAACATAGGATCAAAGTTGCTCAAGATAGACAAGCCAGTTATGCTAATATTCACTGCAGGCCACTTCAATTTGAGCCTGGTAAATATGTGTTCCTTCGAGTATCACCTTTCAGGAAGGTGATGAGATTTGGTGTGAAAGGCAAGTTATCTCCTTGTTTCATTGGGCCTTTCCAGATACTAGAGAAGATCGGATATGTTGCATATCGTTTGGCTTTACCGCCAAATCTTTCCAGTATACATAATGTTTTTCATGTGTCGTTGCTTCGACAGTACATAACTGATGAATCTCATGTGATTCAGTCTACTGATATTCAGCTAGAGCCAGATCTGTCTTTTGTTGAACGACCAATCCGTATCCTAGACAGGAAGAAGAAAGTTCTTCGAAACAAGACTATACCACTTGTGATGGTACAGTGGCAGCGCCGAGGCGTTGAAGAAGCAACTTGGGAAACTGAGAGTCGTATGCAAGCGGAATATCCTGAGTTGTTTGCTTTGTATTTTTTATTACCATGTAGTTGTAATTACAGTTGTTGTAATAAAACGTGGTTTGATATTTCATATTGTTATCTTGATTTGTCTTTAGATATTATTTCGCGGACGAAATATCTAAAGGTGGGGAGAATGTAGTAACCCAGAACTCATTTTAAGATAATAATATGTTAAACATGATTAAGGGTTGGTAAGTAATCAATTTCGGAGTGTTATTGGACTTCGGAAGAGGATTTGGGCTTTTGACTTTGGGCCGGATCGGAAGCTCCGAACTCAGATTGGAAACTTCGATCCCAGCCACTTCGGAAGCTCAGCGGAAGCACCGAGATAGGAAGCTCCGATCCTGGAACGGACGTTCCGATCTCCGGCTTCCAGCTTTACCCGATGACTCAGCCACGAGTTTTGACAAGTGTTGATCGGAGGCGAGATCGGAAGCTCCGATCGTCGGATCGGACGTTTCGATCCCGGCATGTCATACATGCAAGGCGTGAGCTGGATCGGAAGCTCCGATCCCGAGATCGGTGGTTCCGATCCTGGCCGGGAATTTTGCCTATAAATAGGGCTTCCCAGATTTATTTCTAAATACGAATTCCCGAGTTTCTTTATTCAGTTATATAGTGTGAGATATACACTTGAGGGCCTAATCGGTTATAATAGAGGTTCTGAAATAACCAAGGTGTGGTTATAGTCATCCGGGACTAGCGACTCCAAAGGGCTAACTACGGACGAAGGTATGGTCCGGGAATCTATTTAAGTTTTGGGAGTACTTATTATCTTAGTTAAGGCTTATAGAATTTGTGTAGTGATACGGTAAACTTTTGAATATAGGCTTGGAACCTAGGATCCTACTTTACTTGAACTAGCCTAGAGGTACGTACACATTGACTGAGATTGCCAGTGAGTATACATGTTTATATGTTGCATTTATTTGGCATTATTATATGGCATGATATATGATTTACCGCTTTCTATATTCATATGTCATGTGCATATACACGTTGAGCCTATACCTTGTTATACCTGACTATAGAGCCGCTCAGCTCTATACTCGATAGTCTGTCACTGAGAGTACCGCGACGGCGGGGGCATTTATGTCTGTCTACTCGGGTGTACTAGAAGAGTGTGGTTGCACCCAGAGGTTGATCCGTGCGGTGGCAGCACTCATGTGGCGCCGGTACTGAGCATGACTTTTCAGATGACCCTTGACCAGTCATCATGTTGCATGCATCATATTTATATGTACTCATGTCTATGTACTGGGCGTTAGTGCTCACGTCCTAGTTGTTATCTTGGACACCCTACTCCATGGGGCAGGTCGCAGGATGGACGGAGCTGGTAGTTCAAGGCAGGACTAGGGAGCAGGAGCCTTGAGGATTTTATTATACAGCAGGATTCGATATAGCTGTATAATGTTTACTGTTTAAGTATTTCGATATGGTTGTATCACTACTGATGAATAAGCTTGACACTTTTATACTAAGCTGATATGTAATTTATAGTTATGTTTCCGCACGTTTTACTCTGTTAAGTTATTTTGCTGTATTATGTTTAATGCATGCTATTAGTTGCCAGTTAGTAGGTGATACCATGCAGGGTCACTACAATAGCACTAGTGTTATCACACAAGATTGGAGCTTCTTCCGACTGGATTCCATAGTCTCTTAACTGCTATTGGATCCACAAAATTTGAGCACAACAACTGCCAGCAGCAATATACTCAGCTTCAGCAGTTGATGTTACAATAGATGTTTGTTTCTTGCTTGACCAAGAAATTAATCTATCTCCAAGAAATTGACACGAGCCAATTGTGCTTTTTCTATCAATTCTACAACCTGCATAATCTGCATCAGTGTAGCCAATTAGATTAAAACTTGAGTATTTGGGCTACCAAAGACCCACATTAACAGTTCTTTTTTAAGTATCTTAAAATGCTATTAGCTGCAATATAATGTGACAGCTTGGGAGTAGCTAGAAAACGTGCACATAAGCCAACTACAAACAAGATGTCTGGATGACTAGCAGTCAAATATAATAGGGAGCCTATTATTCCTCTATACATTGTGACATCATCTGGTGTTCTCCCTTCATCTTTATCTAATTTAATAGATGTAGTCATTGGTGTACTAATAGATGAGCAGTTTTCCATTCAAAATGTTTGATAAGCTCTTTAGAGTATTTGGACTGGTTAATAAATATCCCATTGTCTAGTTGTTTTACTTGCAGTCCTAAGAAAAATTGTAATTCTCCCAACATGCTCATTTCAAACTTATCATGCATGAGTTTGGAAATATTTTGGCACAATTTAGGGTTAGTTGATCCAAAAATGATGTCATCGACATATATTTGAACCAGTAAAATATGATTTTCTTTAGTATATTTGAACAAAGTTTTATCTACAGTACCGAGAACAAAATCATGATCAAGAATAAATTTAAGAAGAGTATCATACCAAGATCTAGGAGCTTTCTTTAGTCCATATTAAGCTTTATCTAATTGATAAACAATGTGAGGATGAGTTGGATCGACAAAACCTGGTGATTATTCAACTTAAACTTCTTCTTGAAGAAGACCATTGAGAAACGCTGACTTGACATCCATTTGTTAAACTTTGAAATCCTTGAATGAAGCATAATAAAAGAAGATTATTATGGCTTCCAGTCTTGCGACTGGTGCAAATGATTCATCAAAGTCAATACCTTCCTCTTGTTTATAATAACCTTGAGCAACAAGTTGAGCTTTGTTTCTAACCACTATTCCATTTTCATCCAGTTTGTTTCTAAATACCCATCTAGAACCTATGACATTTTGATTTCTAGGTCGAGGAACTAAATGTCATACTTTACTTCGTTCAAACTGGTTGAGTTCTTCTTGCATCACATCAATCCAACTTGCATCAGTTAATGACTCATCAATCTTCTTAGGTTCATTCTGAGATATAAAAGTTGCATGCAAAAATTCATCTATATTATGTCTTCTTGTTCTATGGGAGAAGTTGGATCACCTATGACCAACTCAGGTGGTTGATCTTTGTTCCATCAAAGATTTGGTTCAATATGGTTATTTAGAACAGGTTCTTCAGGTATTCTTTTTCTTCAATAATAATAATTAGTTCATTATTTTGTTGAGGCATATTTTCAACTGTTTCAATTTCAACTTCAACAGTGGAATATAAGTGTTTTTGTAAAACTGTTCTAAGCAGTTTACTTTGTTATCCTCCTCTATCATAGTATTTTCAATTCTGTGGCTGAGATCATTCAGATTTATATCTCTTGATGCAGTACATATAGATGATTAATCAAATACAACATGAATAGTTTCCTCGACAGCTATAGATTTTTGATTAAAAACTTTATAATCTCTACTAACTGCTGAGTAACCTATAAATATCCCTTCATATGATTTAACATCAAAAGCAGTCAGGTGTGTTTTTCCATTATTGTGAATATAACAAGTACAACCAAACACTTTAAAATTGAGACATCAGGTTTATTATAATTCCAAATTTCGTAAGGGGTTTTATTTTGTTTCTTGTTAATCATTGACCTATTTTGAGTATAACAAGCAGTATTAACTACTTCAGCCCAAATTTTTTGAGATATATTATAATTTGCAATCATGGTTCGAGCTGCTTCTTTAAGAGTTCGATTTCTCCTTTCTGCTATATCTTTTTGTTGAGGAGTTCGGGCTGCAGAAAATTCATGTCTAATTCCATGATTATCTAGATATGAATTTAAGATTTTATTTGTAAATTCAGTATCCCTATCACTCCTAATTCTATTAATCATAGAAGATTTTTCATTTTGCAGTCGATTTAAAAGTTTGATTGACTGAATACTTGTCTGATCTTTGATGGTAGAAAAATAACCCAAGAAAATTTTTAATAATCATCTACTACTACGAGAGTGTACCTCATTTCCCCTAAACTCTTTATAGGAATAGGACCAAAAAGATCCATATGCAAGAATCCTAAACATTGAGAGGAAGAGTTACAACCGTTATTTTTAAAAGTAGATCGTACCTGCTTACCTAACTAGCAAGCTGCACAAATGTTTTCTTTGATAAAATTTCCTTTGGGCAAACCAGTAACTAAATTATTTTTATTCAAACTAGATATGGATTTGAAATTTAGATTATTTTAATCATTTATTCCATAACCATTGTTCTCATTTTGTGCAATAAAACATGTAGGAAAAGAAGGTTGATTGTGTTTTCAGTTTATCTTATAAGTATTCTGTTCTCTTAAACCAGTTAATATAACATCACCATTCTTAGACTTTATCATGCAAGTTTGTTGAATAAATTCTACGGCATAACCATTATCACATAATTGGTTAATGCTAATCAGATTATAGCATAGACTTTTAACGAGAAAAATGTCATTGATAACAATATTTTTATGGATAATCTTACCCTTACCCATGGCTTTACCTTTCGAGTTGTCTCCAAACGTAATATTTGGACCTTTGATTTCAACTATTTCAGACAACAACACTTTATTTCCAGTCATGTGCTTTGAGCATCTACTGTTTAAATACCAAGTGGTCTTTCCAACTTGTTATTCAACAATGAACTTTGGTAACCTCATTTTGTTTGGGTCCTTGATAGATTAGTATTTTCGGAACCCATATTTGGATTACTTTAACATATCTACTTGTTTTCTCATCAAAAGCTTTCATAGATTTATTATTTCTTCGAATATCATATGCAATGCTAGATTTGACCATTTGTTGCGTAGTCCTTGGATTTTTATTATCTAGCATGTACCTTTTCTGAAATGGTTTACAAATAAAGAACTGTCTATGATATCTCTTTTGATCATTTGATCTATACTGGACTGTTTTCTTCCAAAACCAGTTTGAAATTGACTGATTATATTGATTAATTCTAAGAAGTCCTGAATTCAACTGAGTCGTTCTAGATAAACTGTTCATAGGTTCTTCATATCATAGTCCTTTATGCTTAGACTTGGTTTCATAAGAGATTGTATTTTCTTTAGGCATAAAATGATCATACACGATGTTATCTTTAGGTACATCATGATCATAGATTGTATCAGATCTAATAAAATTAATTTTACCTTTATCTAGTTGCAATTTTGTGCTTTTCTCAGTAACATTGCATTCATTAGTATCAACCCTAGGTCAGTCTTATCATTAGACTATTTTTGAGTATCATGAATCTTATTCAAAGAGACAGAAGACTTGTTCCAAGAATTAACGGTTTCAAACAACAATTGATTTTCTTTTAGAGCATCTTGGTGCATTTTTCTCATGTCTTCATTCTCAGTAATCAACATATTTAGCTTTTCTCGCATATTGTCAAGTTCCTTTAGTTGCACACAACTACATTCATTTGACTTATCTTTGAGTTTAGAATTTTCTGTTATTACTTCCTCGAATGATTGAGTGAGTTTTATGTAATCTTTAGCCATTTCGTGTAAAGCAGTTACTAAATATTCTCGTGTAAATTCTGAAGATCCAAAATCAAATACCTCAATATTTTCTTCTTCTTGCTGGGACTTGGCCATAAGGCACTGTACCTTCTCGTCATCACTCTCATCTGATGAACTGTTGGAACTGGATGATTAATCTGATTCCGCTCATTTTCTTTTGTTGTCATCCGCCACCAGAACTTTTGTTCTCTTTTCTTCCTGAATTTCCTTCTCTCATCCTTTACTTTCTTCTTCTCGTCTGATTGTTTCTTTTCATTAGTTATGGGCTTGGTGCATAAATTTACCGAACTTTTTGACAAAGAAAGACATGACCTCATTGCAAATCTGTTCTGCTGTCTTCTTTTCGCGAGCAGTCTTAATAATGTTAATTATCAAGACTATTTCCGTTATTCTCAAAAGTAGTTTGGACTACTAGAATAGTACGGATAAACAGTTAAAGTGTTGTGATATATATATATATATAATATATATATATATATATAAGTTGAAAATAACTTGTGCATATGAAGTAAATGAGACAGGATATTATGGAAGTTCGAAGCAAGCTGCTTCTACGTCTCCCTTTCTTTTACTTAGGAAGAAATTCACTAGAAGACTTTAGTTTATACACTTCTTTGTATATAACCCACTTCAATCATAGGAATTATCCCTTGCCTAGATCGAAACTCCTAGTACATCATAAAAAAATAAGACACAAAGTCTTAACAACAACGAATGGAACAAATTGATTTTTGAATGAATCCATAGATTCAATCTGTTGAGCAACTCTTCTTCAACACTTCTTGAATGAGCAGTTGAGAGTTATCTTGATGCCCTTGATGATCCTTTTAGATAATCTGATGAATACCATGTATATGTGGGCTTGGTGAGCATATGAGATATGCAAATTCAAAGTTCTCGGAGAGATAGCTTTCTTTTGTTCTTATTTTTGTATTTCTTCACTAACTATTTTCTGAAACTTTCTATATAATATATATAGTCATCTTTTGCAATGTTTTTCTTGATGACATATATTCTCTCTCTGAACTCTCTTGTTATAGTTTCGAGAGTCTTTATAAATGTCTTCATAAATGTGAGACGAGATCAAAGAAGGGTGTAGTAGCCCGGTTCCATTTTACAAGATTAAGTTGATAATCATGTTTAGATTTAATAAATCAAGATTAAGGGATTTTAATAAGATCTAACGGACCAAAGATTTGGGTCTAGAATACCCGAAAAATGGTTAATGGGCTTATTGAGCTCGGGCAGTTCAGAGGATCCGAGCTGGGTTCGGAGGGTCCGAACCAGGACAGTTCGGAGGTTCGAATGGTGTTCGGGGGGAGGGAGAGATCGGACGATCCGATCAAGGGATCGGACGGTCCAAACTCACCAAATACAGGTGTCTCAATCTCGTGTAGGAGATGACATCATGGCTGACATCACATGACTAGATCGGACGATCCGAAGGGGAGGATCGGACCATCCGAAGTGCATTATGCACAAGTGTCAAAAAGGTTTGAACAAGTGTCTTGGACGAGTGGGATCGAACGATCTGAAGAGGGTTCGGACCGTCCAAACTTGGCCTGCATGCAACGTGAACTTCATGCAAGGTTCGGGCCGTCCGAAACGGGGTTCGGATGATCCGAACTCCGCTTATAAATAGGGGTCGAGATTGCCTCATTTGAATCATTCAATTTCCTCTCCTCTCCCGTTATGCCTTTATTTTAAGGACTTCGAGACTCTTTCTTTAAGAGTTGGAGTTGGAATTAGTATTTTTTATAGCGGACAGTTTCCGCAGTAGTAGCCAGGTGACGGAGTTCTGGCGAGGCATCCAGGGGTCGTAGCTAATCTATGCCCAGGCTCTGGGGCATTCGACATCAGCGGGCTGACGACGGATGAAGGTATGACTTTGGTTTCCTATAGTAAATAGGGAGTAGGCTATGGTTTAATTAAGGCTTTTAAAGCATGTTAGGTGATGTTTGTCATGCTAGGTAATGCATGGTTATTTATGTTGTAGTACTGCATGGTAGGCTTGGACCTAGATGGGAGATTCTAGAATTTGCCTTAGTAAGGTACGGAAGTATTATTCGAGATATTCAAATTGAGTATGCATGTATTATGTGATTGCATGTTTATATGCTTTTATATATAGCATGTCACGACTGTATGTTGTATACATGAGCATATTTAGCCTGTATTCTTATGGTATCCTGTATTAGGGTTTTTATCCTATCCTATCAGTAGATGGTTGGACACATGGATTCGTGTTAGGTCACCAATATCAGTTGGACACATGAGCTCGTGTAAGGTAACTGATAATTGGTTGGACACGTGTACTTGTGTTAGGTCACCATCTTGGGTATGTCGGTCGCCTCCTGTAGCGACGGCTCAGTGTGGCACATACCCAGGGCCCGAGTTTGTTCTTGATCAGATATTCTTAACCTGAGTATCTTGATACCCAGTTCATTTGCATTCATGAGCATATAATATTGTATTCTCATACTCTCGTACTGAGCATGTTAGGCTCACTTTCAGTTGTTTTCTATTATCTGGATACCCCCATTCAATGGGGTAGATGCAGATAGTTCTCCTAAGGACAGGGAGGTTAGGTGGTGACCAAGACTGGATAGCAGGGTTGACCACTAGGTTTTGCTTACCCGGTATTGAGTTATTTTAAAGTTCCGCATTTACTCTGATTAAGGTTATTTATTGTTTAATTGCATGCTTAAGCTTATGATTAGTAGATGATCACGGTATGGATCACTACAAAGGGTGAGAATTAATCCTTGCGTCTATTTAATATGAACAATAAATTCTTCTTGGAAATCTTCAAATATATCGAATAGTCTTCTTGAGCAGACAAAAACCCTTTAAGCTTTGAGCAGTTCAAATAGTCATTTGAGCAGTTCAGGTAGTTCGAGGATTCTGTTGAGAAGTTCAAGCAGTTCTAAGATTCTGTTTAACAGTTCAAGATCTTATACCTGTTTTACAAAGCTTTGCAGTTCAATTTGTAATCATCAAAACTAAGGGTCCAACAGAGTGTTCGGGGCGTATCTCTCTTGTATGAACTCGAAATCGAATGATTCTTGATTTTATGGAAATCCAAGACAAAGAGCTTCAATTTTATGTTCATCACTTTGCTCAAATATCAACGAATCATGCTCAGCTGTTCCTTTTGAGTAGCCCAACTGATCCATCTCAATTGAACCAATGTGCAACTGAACTCATCCTCAAATGATCCAGTTGAGTTACACAACTGATCGAGCTCAACTGAACCAGTTTTCCTCAACTAATCAGTTTCGATCCAACTTACTTGCTGGACATTTAGACTCACTAGACTTCATAGATGCAGATGAGGATGATTGATGCGGTGCAGTATGGCGATGGTGGTGGTCGTGAGCATAAGCCTATCCAAGACCATGAAGTTCCGCAACTAGAAAACTTCTTATAATTACTATTATGTTGGAAGTTGAATTTTTAAGGATTTGAGGTACTAGAATATTTTCACTGGTTGTTTTGTTAGATTTTATTCTAGTTTTTGCACAACTGATAGTTGTTGAAAAACTATTTGATTTATGTTAAAGATCTTTATTGTATTATATGTTCAATCCCTTCCCCATTTTAAAAAAAATATTCAGTATTTTATATTATTTTAGATTATATTATTTTTAAATGAACTTTAAAAAATGAGTACGTTTAATGAACATTTCAAGAACAAGCTATTGTAGTTAAAAATATTTTAAAAATGTGTATTCACCCCTTTCTACATATGTTTTCGATCCTAACAGTTAGTCTTTCATATTTTGCATACACAAGCCAATTTCATATTGTTTTAATATATCAATTAGGCTTATTTTTTCACATTTTCTTGTTAACTAGACTGATATTGACACGCAAGAATCACTAAGTTCAGTTGCTAACCCGACTGAACTGATTTTGAAGAAAAATTTATTGTGAGTGTTTATTAACCCCATTTCTAAACACCTTACCGATCCTACCACAAACACTTAAAATAGAATTTCTAATTCCAAATCCCTTCAAATCTCATTTTCTCTCTCATTCTAAACACACTTAAATAAGTACTTTTTTAAATACTAGAATTTCTGTCTCTTGGAATTTTACTTCTAACTTTATTTAAAAGTAAAAATAAAACACTTTGTAACATTTATACAAACACCAAAATGTCTTCTGTTTATATATATATCTTATTTAAATGTTATTTAAATTACTGTTTCTGTATCTAAATTTGCTCTATGAAGAAGAGAAAAATTAGAAGGGAGCAGCATATAAAAACAAAAGTGAAAAGATGAAAATCAAAATTTGGTATTGTTAAATAAGTAATTTTTAAATTAAATTTTTTGTTTATTATAATCACTTTTGGAGTATTAGAATCATCATATGACTAACTTTTGAATTTCAATTGATTGTAGTAAAAATTAATGTCGAATCTAGGTTTAAGAAACATACAAATCTGATTTTTTTCCCAAAAATTAATAAGCTTTGTTTAATAATTGTAAACACTCTTAGAGGGTGTTTGGGAGAGCTTTTAAGCTCTTAAAAATAGTTTTTAAGCTGTTTTAGAGCTTAAAAGCTCTTCGAATTTGTTTGGTAAATGTTTTTATAAAAAAGCTTATAAGCTGTCAAAATAAGTTTTTTGACAGCTTATAAGCTGTTTTTTAAAAAGTAAGGGGGGAGGTACTTTTTTCAAAAAGATCTTATTTTAACATTTTATCTCTCTAAAATATCCTTAAATATTTTAATAAATCTTCATCATATCCTCCACCCATTAAATATTAAATATTATTTTTTTAAAAAAATTCCGAGTCACACAAAATTTTCTAAAATAAAAATATTATAACAATTTTATTTTTTAATATATGTTTATTCTAAAACTATTTTCATATATGTATAACTCGAAACATTATTTTCATATAATTATACTCTTTTTGGTAATTTCGACAATAAAAAGATCTTATAATACCAAACACAACAACATCTTTAAATTATTTAAAATAAGTTTATCCAAACACTTTAACAACTTATTTTTAAAATAAGTTCTAACAGCTTATAAGCTCGTAAAACAGCTTTTAACCTCTAGGAGCTTATAAGCACTGGCGGTTCCAGTAAGGCCCCACCTTGAATTTTTTTTAAAATTATTAAAATATCCTTATATTTTAAAAATTATAATTTATGAACATAAATTAGGAATCAAACATGGAAATACAAAAACGAGGTCAAAAAATTTAAGTTAATCTTCATTGTTTAATGTGTGTAAAGTGATCCAAAAATTTATGGCTCGTAATATTTAATACAAATGAGTTTTAAGTTTTTTAAACCTAAAAATAATTTTTTGAAACAAGAATTGTTAACTTACAAGCTTGTGAGTTTGAATTTTATTTTACCAGTCGCAACAAGCCAACAACTGTAGTGAAAAGAAAATTTTTTGCTGAAAAGATTATTACGAATATTAATTAATTATACTGATATATTTATATATATATATATATATATATATGTGTGTGTGTGTGTGTGTGTTTATCGAATGAAGTTATTATTAATTATTTTCAGAAAATGGAAAGTCGTAGGGGTAAATTGTAAGTGAAATTTGAAATTTAAAAATATTATTTAAATGAGAGTACTATATTTAAATTTTGTTATGTGATGATTACGTGTACATACATATATATATATATATGATCTTTTATTCTGCCCGGCTGCCCCCACCCCCCCCCCCCCCCCCCCGCCTTCATAAAATTCATGGATCCGTCCCTGCTTATAAGCTTTTTTTTAATAATTTTAACCAAACACTCTCTTAATTATTCTTTGAATTTTCCATAATTATGGGAGGATAGTTCAAATTTTTTATATTTTTGGAAATTGTATTTGAGTGGATGGCTTTGTAGATAAAATATTTCAAGTTTAATACCATTAGAAATCTCAGTTCTCAATAACAACGTTGGGATTTTAAAAATTTATTATTTATTAATTTAAAAAGATATTAATTAATCGATTAATTAATTATTTATTATTTTAAAGAGCCGTTTTTCCAATGAAAGGAACATAATTTAATTATATTAAAAACGCATTGTGTTTGTATTATATATATTAGCATAATCGCACAGTGTGTATGAAATAACATAATATATTTAGTATTATATGTTATATATAAATATTATATTTTTCAATAATTATTAAAATCATTTTTTTTTTATTTCTAAAATAATATAAAAATAAATTTAAAATTTATGTATCATTTTATCCTATCTACATTGGTTAGTTGAGAAAAATATGAAAAAATATATAAATAAAATCAAATTTACTTATTTATATAATGTAAAGGACAATTTTGGAAAAAGAATTGGTGTCCTCATTTTAAGGTACTCAACTATTACATATAATATAGATTATATTCCTTGAATAAATATAAAAAATAGAATAAACTCTATGCATTTACAAAAAAATATATAATGATGATGACGATGTAAATTCAATATTTTAAATTTAGTAGCAATTCGCGCATCACGATTCGAACAAACTTATAATATGAAAAATTGGTGCATAATAATAGAAGGATACCATTATTTTTTTTTACGGTAAGAACTTGTAATATTATTAAACATGAGAAGAGTCAGGCATTACAAGATTACCAACCGAAAAAGAAAATTTTTAGTCCCCCAAACAAAATAAGAGGGGAAAAATAGCAAAAGAAGCCAGAGAATGTGCAATCTCATTCGCCGATCTTCTAACATGAAAAATTTCTGAGCCACGAAAGCTGTCAAGTAGCTGTCAGACTTCAATAGCAATTGCAACAGAGTAGCTGAAATTCTCATCTGGGTTAGTGACTGCTTGCACTGCCACTAGAGAGTTAGAAGTGACATCATGTACGTGAATTTGTCGCTCTTTCACCAGATGCAAACATTCCTTGAGAGCTACAAGTTCTGCATAAACAACCGAGGGTTTTTTTTATATTCTTTTTCCCGAATGCCAGCACCAAGCTCCCCACATAATCTCGAAGTGCTCCCCCAATCCCATATCTGCCCGAAGTTTCGTTGTATGAAACATCTACCTCAAGTCTGAATTGGTTTCTCGGTGGCCCGACCCACTGCCGTAAGGGGTTGCTTAAACTCTCTGTTGCTGGTCTCACTGCGAGGCTTGCATCCTGGTAGTCCCGCAGCGTTGCGTCACTCCAGTCTGCTACAGGTCATGCTCGATTGCATTTCGTTTTATATGTATTATCTCCATTCTTTCATTCCATGACAGCCCATGTACGCATCACAAATTGTTCCAACTCCGTTCTAGAGAGCCTATCTTTCATCCAAATGAAAACATCGAAGATCTCTAGTTGCTTTACCTGCTTAAGATAGACCTTGAACAAGGTACCCTTCCAACATTATTTCATAGCACGACACCAGAAAAGAGCATGGCAAGTGGTGTCATTCCCATATCCATAAAACCGACATATCTCTTTGACAGGCACATGATGGTCCTTTAAATTCACCTCCGTTGGAATAATATTGTGAAGAACTCGCCACAAAAAAATCCGCACTTTTGAGGGGGATTGACAAAGTCCTCATCGATTTCCATCCAGTTCTCAATTGCACTTCTGATGTATGATCAGGTGACTCATAGCATCCCATGTTCAGCTTGTACCCTTCTCGTACCAAATATCTTCCATTAGAATCATATCTCTAGAACATGGAATCCCTTGAGGGGGACGCCAGGATAGGGGTAGCCATTATATCCTCAATTAGGTACGACGGGAACAAGTTCCTAAATAGTGTCTCATCCCAAGCCCCATTCCGGATGAGTTTTTTTACTGTTACAAAGGCACCATGACCAATTGGATGTGGAATATTGGGTTGTAACCTAGGAATCCGGGCGTTTTGGAACATAGATATTTTTTTTAGTAGCCCGATTCCATTTTATAAGATTAATTTGCTAATCATGTTTAGATTAAATAAATCATGATTAAGGTATATTTATATGATCAAACGGACCAAAGAATCGGAGGCCCGAGAAATGGTTAATGGGCTTATTGGGCCTGGACAAGTTTGGAAGATCCGAACTAGGATCGGAAGTTCCGAACATATCGGAACAAGCAAAGAAATATCGGATGCTGCGAGACGATCGGAGCTTTTGAAGAGGGATCAGAGCTTCCGATCTGTGGCATCCCGAACGTGGAATTGAAGTCGAACATGTAGCTGCATGCAGGAGTTCGGAACGTCCAAAGTGCAGATCAGAGCTTCCAATCTTGGCCGATCGAAACGTGGCATGCATGCACAGATCGGAGCTTCCGATCATGCTCTATAAATAGGGGTCAAGGGGCTCACTTTGAATTTATTCCAAAACCTATCCTTTCCCATAATGGCTCGATTTTAAGGGCTTTGGGTTTCTTCTATTAAGAATTGGAGTAGGTAGTAGTATTTTTATAGATAACAGACAATGTCTGTAATAGTAGCCAAGCAGCGGAGTTTTGACGAGGTGTCCAAAGGTTGTAGCAAGGTTGTGCCCAAGCTTTGGGGCATTCGACATCAGCGGGCTGACGACGGACGAAGGTATTGATTTAGATCCTTATAGAAAATAGGGAGTATGTTATAGTTTAATTAAGGCTTTTAGAGCATGTTAGATGATGCATGGTTATTATGAATTGTAGTGTTGCATGGTAGGCTTGGAACCTAGATGGAAGCTTCTAGGAACTGCCTTAAAAAGGTACGTAAGTACTGACTGAGATTGCCAGCGGATTTGCATGCTTATGTGTTGTATATTATTTGACATGACACATGTTACATTTTTATGATATTATGCTGCATGTGCATTTCATATTGAGCAAGGATCTCCTTTGAGATAAGCCAGTGTTATAGGGTACTCAGCCTTTGTTAGGACGTTTTGACATTGAGAGTCATTATGATCGACGAGTCTGTCAAACTCTAGTGATCTAGGGACATTTGGTTCACGTCCTGGTAGAAGTGAGTGGTTGGGTCCAGTGGTTTGAGTCTCGGCGGCTACAGCTCATATCCTAGTCGCTAGTCTGAGTGAATTCTGATTCGTTTACCCAGATAGATACCCGATCATTACATTGCATGCATCATATATGTATATTTACCCGTACTAGCATATTGAGTTTTAGCGCTCACGTACAGTTATTTCTGTTGTTCGGGCACCCCATTCGACGGGGCAGTTGCAGGTAGTTCTCCTAGAGATCAGGAGATTGGGTGGTGACAAAGGCAGGATTGCAGGGTGAGCCACTAGGTTTTACCGTTCGGGTATTAAGTTATTTATTTAGTTTGAGTTTTTACATTATATCTCTGATTATGATTAATTATTGTTTAATTGTATGCATAAGTTTTTGATTAGTAGGTGATCATGATACGGGTCATTACATTTATGGTATCAGAACATGCAATAAGTTTCTTTGGGATGTAGTATTGACATTTGGGTTATCCTTTGTAGATTATGAGTTTGATTCAATGACGATAGAAATAGCAGGAATTGGAATAGCAGAATACCTAGGCTTTTCCAAGATCTTCATTGCCAAGATTGGCATCAGAGTTTCACCTTATGTGGATCCTTGCAAGATGAAGCTGGAAGAGAAGATCCAGTCTTGAACTCTAGGTACTTCTCGGGATCTATTGGAGCATGCAAAGTTGTGATCATCTAGATTTCCTGTCATCCATAGATACCCCTTAAGACTCTCCACAAGTAGTTGGAGAGATTGTGTGAAGAGAATGCCTCCTGAAGCTTTGGGCAACTCTAGTAGGATAAAATCTCTTAGATCTTGCGAGGAAGAGGTCTACTGACATGCTTGTATTGATGCTTTCGTGTGTGGCAGACGAGAAACTTCACGTTCAAGATCAATAGACGGAATGGAATAATTACGCAAGAATTTAAATATTGTATTAAGTTTTGTGTAAACAGTATTTCAGTTGTAAGAGTTTGAATCATATGTATTAAAGATTTCAGATATTTGATGTACCAGTTATTGTTGTATTGTACATCTTTTCAGTGTAATCTTTTGGATAAGTTGTTTATTACATGGGATTGTAATAAATATTGTATAGAACCTGGTTTAGTGGTTCATGTATTGTAATTATAATCTTTGGAATTATCTTGATTTATAATTCAGTGAATAAAGGATCAGATATTTGATTACAGCGTATTGTTTATCATTTGTATAATTGGGTTAGAATTATACGTGTTTCCAGTTGAATAAGTTCTAGATGTATTTCCTAGAATATTCTATTGAATCATTGAATTTTCCAGGGATGATGTGTTCCATCAGAGGCATGATTCGTACCAGTTAGTATGATTTGATTATGACAGTTTTCTTAGACTGGTGGATAGGATATGACCTTGTCAGCTTTTGCCAAGTGATGATGGAATTCATCAAGGGCACGACGATAAATTATACCAAGGACTGTGGATTGTTAGGATTTTTGACTAGACGAAAAAGGGGTGTGACCCTATTCTTGTATTACTCTGGGAGTCTTTCGTGCTTCAGAGGATGTCTAGGAGCTTTTCTTGCTTTAGATGGTTATTCAGGGGGAGGCTACCTCAGTTTGGTGTTTTCAACAGTCACAGTAGGCGTATAGTTATTCAAAATTTGGATTCTTTCGTGGAATTTAGTATCCGAATAAATTAGTTATCGTTTGACTTCTTCAGAGATATCGATTTCAAATTTCTACTGTCAGGATTAGACTTGGAAGGAATTTTCCTTGACTAGAGATCGTTCTGAGCAGATAGGTTTTGTTTTCGATATTGTGATATCCCTAGATGGATAGATCTAGTAGATGGACGGATTTCTACCAGTGGTTATTCGGAGTATCGTCTGACTACGTCAAAGATGTAGCTTGACATTCCTTGGTACAAAAAAGATCCAGGATATCGGATCGGGGAAAAATCTGCATTGGGCTTGGTTCATCTTGGTGTTCATCTTGTGTGGACATAGACAGTGGTAGTAGATCAGGACTGGTATGAGATTGGTACCAATAACTACCCTTAGCTATCGTCTGACTCTGTCAAAGAAAGGAATGATGAGTTTAGTGTGAATTTTGTAATTACAAGTGTTAGGAATTTGCAAACTTATGGCAACGAGATCAGTGTTGTTGATCAAGTCATGTAAATTATCAGTGATCATTAGATTATCGTCTGACTTCGTCAGAGATATGAATTGAGATTTCCATGATAAATAAGATTGTACAAGATAGAGGATGATTATTGGAATTGGAATTAGTCCAAGGATTTACTGCGTAAATTTAATGTTTTGTGATTGGTACAGAATTAGTGCCAGTGACTACTCTTGGTTATTGTCTGACATCTTCAGAAATAAAATCGTAACTTCAGCATGGGAATTCGGTTATTCCAAATTTTTTGGGTACAGGTTTAGTTCTTGTTAAACAGAACCATAGAGATCTTAGTTGTTGTTCGATAGTGTGAGGTTCTAGAATCGATCGAGACTTTGTTTATATATTGATTGATTCTTTTGGGCTAAGTGTGAGCCACAGTGGACCAAGATTAATTGATGCGGTCATTAAGACTAAATCAGTGGATTTATGTTATTGTTGACTAGAAATTATTTGAGACAGTTATGTAAGCTCGTATGCTTAAGAACATGGTCTGTGAGATACATTCACAATTTCTCAGTGTTTGGGGAATTTCCAAAAATGTGCTGGTTCCACTTTTGGGTTTTCTTCTGCTTAAGAAGAATCGATAAGAAGTTATACTTCTAAATTTATATGTGGCAAATACAGATGTTGTAACTCAGTAATGGGGGAGGTGAATGTTTTTTTGTAGAAAGGATGATTTGAAGGGTTCATTGCTTGGTGATTAGAAACTATTGAGCTTGGATCTACTTTGAGATAAGCCAGTGTTATAGGGTACTCAGCCCTTGTTAGGACGTTTCGACAGTGAGAGTCATTATGACTGACGGGTCTGTCAAACTCTAGTGATCTAGGGACATTTGGTCCACGTCCTGGTAGGAGTGAGTGGTTGGGTCCAGTGGTTTGAGTCCCAGCGGCTACAGCTCATATCCTAGGAGCCAATCTGAGTGGATTCTGATTTGTTTACCTAGATATGATACCCGATCATTACATTTCATGTATCATATATGTATGTATACCCGTACTAGCGTATTGAGCTTTAGCGCTGACGCCCAGTTATTTTTGTTGTTTGGACCCCATTCGACGGGGCAGTTGCAGGTAGTTCTTCTAGAGATTTTGAGATTGGGTGGTGAACAATGCAGGATTGCGGGGTCAGCCACTAGGTTTTACATTTCGGGTATTAAGTTATTTATTTAGTTTGAGTTTCCGCAGTATATCTCTGATTATGATTAATTATTGTTTAATTGCATGCCTAAGTTTCTGATTAGTAGGTGATCACGATACGGGTCACTATATTTTCTCTCTATTACTAACCCGCAAACATAGTCCCTTACGTATTAGGTCACGGATCCATAAGAGTGAGGGCCAAATATTGGATGGATTATTGTACTCACTAAAATTTGATGGTCCGGATCCCACTCAAGCCCAAAGCTTCAAGTCTAGAGATGAACCTGAAATCAAGAAAATAATGTTAGAGGGGGCCGGGAGGGTATCCCGGCATAGCCCCTCTGATGCTCAAGTCAAAGACGTGAACGAACAAAAGAAAGAGGAGCTTGGGCGCTCCTCAAAATGAAAGTGAATTAATTGCAAATGCAGAGAGAAAACCCATATTTATACGAGGCAAAGTAGGGGACCACGAACACTTTGTAGGAGACCACGAGCGTGTAGTTCATGCATCTTTCCTTTAGAGCTCGCCCTCCAAAGACAACCCAAAAAACAAAACCAAGCTTACCACCCTAGAGCTCGTCCACCCTAGAGGTCGCCCACCTTAGGTGAGCCTCTCCTCCACTTTCTTCTTCTACACTCTCCACATATAATTTCCCTAGAGCTCGTCCACCCTAGGGGTCTCCCACCCTAGGAGAGCCTCTCCTTCACTTCCTTCTTCTACACTATCCACATATAATTTCCCTAAAGCTCTGTTGGAGAACGGCGATCAGATCAATCAGAATTGATACCCGGTGCAGCGAAAGTTTAAAAATTTTATATGGAACGATTCCATAATGGGTATCAAAACTTTACGATTAAATTGTGTGTGTAAAAATTAAATAACAATTATAAATTTTTACCTCCAATCTCGAATCGAGATTATGGACACCAACAGATTACTCTGCTCTTGTTGTATATCCCTGGAACTGATGGACGAACTGTTCTTCAATCAGGTCCACTAACAGAGATTTAATCCCTCTGATAGATTGCACTAGAAAATCTATCAGAAGTTTCTACGAAGAGAATTAACGAATTTGATCCGTTAAAACAGACTGCAAATTCAAAATTCACAGGCTGAATTTTTCCCGAGCAGAGGGGAGGGGGGCGGCCACTTTTAGAGAGAAAAACTAGGGTTTTCGAAAATTGTGACCTCTGTTATTTAATTTCTGTACTCCAATAACTTATTTATAATGTGGGCTGCTAACAGCTTAGGGCCCATTAGTCATAAGTTCAAGCCTGACAAGCAAAGCCCGCATGTTCAGAAATTAATATAAAATTCATCATGACTCCGATTGATAAACCGATTTCACCAATGTGCACAGAAACCATTTCTGCACCTTTTAAAGTCAAGATAAATTTTTCTGAATCCGAATTCAGTGATTTCCAAAAATGCTCATCCCTATGTCATTTTAGGAAATCTTACTCCTCTACTCTTAAATAAGAAGTCCCACTTATTTGTTCATTAAATTTAACTCTTTAAATTTAACTATCTCAACGGGGATTAAAAATCCATTACTCTTTGTGACCCTCAATGGTTCAGGGATACAGCTAGCCGTGCGCTCACAACTCCTTGTGACTCGGAACAATAATTTCCGACTTGCCCATCGAATCATGGTAAGAGCGCCTAGCAACATCGCCCCATGATTCCCTAGGTATCACTGATAGTGCCTGCAAGAACCAATAGATTTTGGTTAGCGTACAGTACGGTCCCTTCATCCAAATATCCCGATCGAATCAACAACCATTGGTAAATCGAGAGTCGTTCGAGATTCGATAACTATGCAATGCATCTTGAAGATCAAATAGTGACATCGCATGTGTTACTAAGAAACCATTTCTTAAAACACATCATGTACTCTGGCCAGAGATTCGTCACACTGATATCTCCTCAGATTGCATAGGATATCCACACTCGCAAGTATGTGGTGAATCCTTGACAACAAAGCATCGAATCCTATATGTGTTGTAACTGTACCCAATCCCGACACCTGATGACCCCAATAGAGTCGGTAAACGAGTCAAAGCACAGTACTAGCATATAGAGTCTCAATGATGTTTCAAGTAGTAAGGACTAATGGTGTACAACCAAAACCGCGGACTTTATCCACTCGATAAGTGATAACCACTTGGAAAGTCCGGATAGGGTAGTTCGATCATTCATCATATGAATATCCATTTGCATGCTTCGAACATCTCTATGTTCCCTACCAATGAAACGTGGTACTCTGCATCGCAAATGCTAGTCTCAAACTCGAGCGATCCTTATTCTTATTATCGGACGGCTCAATCGACTAGGAACTGTTTAGAATATACAGTGACTATAAGATGTGTTTCATGATAGTCATCCCCATGTACTACCACATCTTACATACACTATAGTATATTCAAGGTCTTTATCAAAACAACAATAGTATATCACAATATAACAATATGAAGAAAGATAAAGTCATTGCCATTAATAAAAGTGTAAATTATATTAAACAAAAGATTGTTTGTACAAAGAGTCATCAAAGCCCTTAGCCACAAGTTGGCTCACCGGGCACCCACTCTTTCAATCTCCCACTTGCCCTAAAGCCAACTAGTCATACTACGTAGACCCATTGCTTCGCGATGTTTGTCAAATAATGGTCCTGGCAAGGGCTTAGTAAGTGGATCAGCGATATTGTCTGCAGAGGCCACTTTTTCGACAGTAATGTCTCCTCTTTCCACGATCTCCCGGATGATGTGGTATTTCCTCAGTACGTGTTTGGATCTTTGATGAGACCTTGGTTCCTTTGCCTGAGCAACGGCACCCGTGTTGTCACAGTACACCGGGACTGGACCAACAACTTCAGGAATGACGCCCAACTCTTGGACGAAATTCCTCATCCAAACGGCCTCTTTAGCAGCAGCTGATGCTGCAATGTATTCTGCCTCAGTGGTGGAATCCGCTGTGGTGTCCTGCTTGGAACTCTTCCAAGAGACAGCACCGCCATTGAGCATGAACACAAATCCAGAGGTTGACTTCGAGTCATCCACGTCACTTTGGAAGCTAGAGTCGGTATAGCCTTCCAATTTTAGTTCTCTTCCTCCATATACCATGAACATATTCTTAGTCCTTCGTAAGTACTTAAGAATGTCCTTCACGGCTTTCCAATGCATTTGACCGGGATTAGCTTGATATCTGCTCGTGACACTCAGAGCAAATGCTACATCCGGTCTGGTAGATATCATCCCATACATGATACTACCTATGGCTGACGCATATGGTACATGTGTCATTTTCTCTATCTCTTCATCAGTCTTGGGACACATAGACTTGGATAGAGAAACTCCATGACACATGGGTAGATGTTCTCTCTTGGACCCATCCATTGAAAACCGTTTCAATATGGTGTCGATGTAGGTTGATTGAGTGAGTCCTATCATTCTCTTAAATCTATCTCTATAGATCTGTATCCCTAGAATATAGGATGCCTCACCCAAATCCTTCATCGAGAATCTACCTGATAACCATATCTTTGTTGACTGCAACATCCCTACATCATTCCCAATGAGTAGGATGTCATCAACATAAAGTACTAAGAATGTCACAGCATCCTTAACTACTTTCTTGTACACGCACGGTTCCTCCGGGTTCTTGATGAAACCAAAATCCTTTATTGTTTCATCAAATTTCTGGTTCCAACTTCTTGATACTTGTTTGAGACCATAGATCGATCTCTGAAGCTTGCATACCTTATGCTCGCTTCCCATGGATGTGTATCCCTCAGGCTGCGTCATATAGATCTCTTCCTTAATGTTTCCATTAAGAAATGCAGTCTTCACATCCATTTGCCATATATCATAGTCATACCAAGCAGCTATGGCAATAAGGATTCTTATGGACTTGAACATTGCAACTGGTGAAAAGGTTTCATCATAGTCAACTCCTTGTCTTTGAGTATAACCTTTCGCCACCAATCATGCCTTGTAGGTCAGTACCTTACCATCAGGCCCAAGCTTTCTCTTGTAGATCCATTTACACCCTATTGGAACAATTCCATCGGGAGGATCTACTAAAGACCAAACTTGGTTTGTATGCATCGAATCTATTTCCGACTGCATAGCTTCAAGCCATAAATTTGAATCCGCATCAGAAATTGCTTCCTTGAAGTTTCTTGGATCACATCCAACATCGGGTTCATCTTGATCCCCTTCAAGAAGAAGACCATATCGAATAGGAGGTCTAGAAGTCCTCTCGGATCTTCTAAGTATAGGCGTGTCCATCATTGGTTCCTGAGGTGTAGGATCATTATTTTGTATTTCGGGTTCTTCTCGAATTTCTTCGAGTTCCATCATCTCGCCTTTCTTATCCAATAAGAACTCCTTCTCCAAGAAGGTGGCATTCCTTGAAACAAACACCTTTGTTTCAGCAGGATGATAGAAATAATATCCGATTGAATTCTTCGGATACCCTACAAAATAACATAAGGTGGATCGACTATCCAACTTATCTCCCACTTTCTGCTTCACGTAAGCAGGACATCCCCAAATCCTCAAGTACGAATACTTAGGAGCTTTGCCATTTCATAACTCGTATGGTGTTTTGTCCACTGCTTTGGTGTGGACGTTGTTCAACAACAATACCTCCGTTTCAAGCGCATAGCCCCAAAACGAAGGTGGAAGCTCAGTGAAGCTCATCATGGATCGAACCATGTCCAACAAAGTTCGATTACGACGCTCCGATACACCATTCAGCTGTGGTGTCATAGGAGGAGTCCACTGAGAGAGAATCTCATTCTCTTTCAGATAGTCCAAAAACTCGGTACTTAAGTATTCTCCACCTCGATCCGATCGAAGTGCTTTAATACTTTTACCTAGCTTGTTTTCTACTTCAGCCTTGAATTCTTTGAACTTTTCAAATGCTTCAGACTTATATTTCATTAAATATAAATACTCATACCTTGAATAATCATCAGTAAAGGTAATGAAGTAGGTGTGGCCAAATTTAGTACCAATTCTAAATGGACCACAAACTTCTGTATGGATCAAATCCAACAGATTTTGACTACGCTCAGGTTTCCCCTTAAAAGGAGATTTAGTCATTTTTCCTTTCAGGCAGGAATCACAAGTAGGTAGAGAGTTAATATCAGACATATCAAACATGCCCTCTCCCACTAGCTTGTTCATCCTCCTTGAGGAAATATGACCTAGCCTAGCATGCCAAAGGTTTGCCGGGTTTTGACTATCGATTTTCCTTTTGTTCGTTGTTACCGGTTTATCAACATAATTTATTGGAACGTCTTTTAATTTTAAGTTATATAGATCGTTTTCAAGTTGTCCATTTCCAATCAAACATTCATTCTTGTAAATATTGCAAATCCCATTCACAAAATTGCAAGAATAACCATCTCTATCAAGCATAGAAACAGAAATAATGTTTTTAATCAATTCTGGAACAAATAAAACATCTCTCAAAAGTAACTTAAAATCGTTCTGCAAAATTAAATAAACATCTCCCACAGCTTTAGCTTCAACTCTAGAACCATTTCCGAGCCTCAGCTGGGTCTCACCCATTCTAAGCTTGCGACTTCTTGTCATCACCTGCAAATCATTGCAAATGTGAGATCCACATCCGGTATCCAATACCCAAGAAGTAGTATTAAGTGAAACATTTATTTCAATATAGAACATACCCTTCGCAGTTCGCAACTGCTCTAGATATTCCTTGCAGTTACGTTTCCAATGACCGGGCTTCTTGCAGTAATGGCAAACATCCTTGGACTTTTCCATGTTTGAAGCCTTTGTCTTGTACTTCTTCTCCGGTTCGGTTTTCTTGGGTGGGGCAGAACGTTTCTTACCCTTTGTACTTGGCCCCTTCTTAGCAGAAGAAGAGGAGCCCACCAAGAAAGCCGGTTTATCCTTCTTTAAAGTGGATTCATATGTTACAAGCATATTGACCATCTCTTCAAGGAAGGCCTCTATCTTGTTCATATTGAAATTTACCACAAATCCGTCAAACGAAGAAGGAAGAGATAGAAGTAATAAGTCCACGTTGAGTTCATGCTCCAACACCAAATCAAGCGTTACCAACTTCTGTATGAGCCAAATCACTCGTACCCCATGATCACGGACCGAAGTCCCTTCACGCATGCGACGCGTCATTAGCTCTTTTACAGTAGCGAACCTTTCAGCTCTCGATTGAGTCCCAAAAAGTTCCTTGAGTTGTACGTGAATGTCAGCAGCATTCACGGTATCCTCAAATCGCTTCTGGAGTTCATCAGACATCGAGGCTTGCATATAGCATTTGGCCTTGATATCATGGTCCCACCATGTATCAAGTTTGGCCAACTCTTCCGGACTTATGTCAGCTGGTGCTTCCTTCGGAGGAGATTTTTCTAACACGTAGAGCATCTTCTCCGAGGTCAAGACAATCTTCAACTTACGGAACCATTCCGTATAGTTTGCGCCAGTCAGTTTATTTTGTTCGAGGATAGAGAATAGTGGATTACGCGAATTCATCTTTATGAAATACTGAAAAGAAACAGACAATAATCAGTGATTGTTTAATTAATTTACTAAGACATAAAATAGGCGAAATTTATTTTATGAATCTCACTCCCACTATTTTAACGATTTCACTACCCTCTAGTGAAAACGGGAAACTGTTTTCCTTAGTGAGAACATGGAGTCCAATTGACAAACTATGGTCCCGAATAATATCAGCCAACCATAATTTTCAAAAGATAGAGCCCAATTGCTTCCAAAGCAACCTCCACGTTTTTACCTCATGTCCAATAAGGGCCCAATAATATGACGTCGTTTATTGTGACATGTCAAGATGACCCATCAATATTAAGTTGTGATGGACGGTCGCCATGTGGATCCCCCAATAATATGAGCCGATCCCATGGGAGTTCCACCCAACTTACAACATGTGTCGATCCAATGTACAGCTTTCCGACGAACGGGTCCCCCCAATAATATGAGCCGGACCGTATCCGCGGTAAGCATCTCATACATTGATTATTGATGGAAGGTAGGAACATTTAAACAATTTTAAATTTCCTTTATTTATCTTGATATCAATTTTAAATCATATTTAAAATGAGGGATTTTAATTTTGAAAATTTGTCTCATCATTTTAAAAATTTGTATGCTTGCGGGATTCATACAATTTTGTCTAAAACATGCATACAACTATAATATCATATATTATATAGGATGATCGATTCCATTTCTAATCGACCCGTGGTTGCCAATCACGAGTCTAAGTCCAATCCTAGGTAATATGCAGGTATGCAATGCAATCCTATTACATTGAGCTTCCAATTTATATTTCTTCAGTCTTTATTGTCTGCTGGGCCCACCTCCGTCTTCAAATCTTCATCTCCCACTAAGTCTAATGTATTTACAATAAATAACCATGACAAGTAGGGGATACATTTTAAGGGGTGGGAACGGGCCATAAACCAGGCCCACTTTTATTACATATGACAATTCATATTGGGCCATAAACCAGGCCCATTAATAAATCCAACAACAATAAAAATAAATGTAAATTCCTAACATACACCTACAAAATTGGTCATGGCAATCGATCATCCTTATCCAATAACATTTAATTCAAAATTAATTTATTGGATAACATGCAATGGCAATTAAATTTAAAAGGATAAAATCATATTCCATATATAAAATCTTATTTTACATACAAAATCATATTTTATCTTTTTATCAAATAAAATCATATTTTACATATAAAATCCAATTTTATACATAAAATCATATTTTACTCAATATTTCCATAAGATCATATCATATCATCAATTGTACCAAAAATAATTAATTTCATAAAATCTAATTTAACGGATAAAATCTATAAATTTTAAAAAAATTCAAATTTATCCAAAAATCAATTTTAAAATTTTTGAACTCGAACAATTCGATCCGACGCCTCGTGGACCAATCAAAAACAATTTTCGATCGGACCAAAAATAGAATTTTAACATATTAAAATTTTAATTTAAAATTAAAAATTAAATTTTTCCCGGGCCGCCCAGGACACTCCCGGGCTGCCCGCGCCCCAAAGGGGCTCAGGCTGGGCAGCGCCGTGCACTGCCCGGGGCAGTGACCCTCGCTGCCCCCCGGGCAGCGATCCAATCGCTGCCCGTGTTTTGCCCGAAAAAAAAAATTTTATTTTTAAAAAAATTTATTTTGTTTCAAAAACCGAGGCTTAAAAATTTTTGTACAATCGATTAATTTAATCTCTTGATCTGAGCAACCTAGCTCTGATACCACTGTTGGAGAACGGCGATCAGATCAATCAGAATTGATACCCGGTGCAGCGGAAGTTTAAAAATTTTATATGGAACGATTCCATAATGGGTATCAAAACTTTACGATTAAATTGTGTGTGTAAAAATTAAATAACAATTATAAATTTTTATCTCCAATCTCGAATCGAGATTATGGACACCAACAGATTACTCTGCTCTTGTTGTATATCCCTGGAACTGATGGACGAACTGTTCTTCAATCAGGTCCACTAACAGAGATTTAATCCCTCTGATAGATTGCACTAGAAAATCTATAAGAAGTTTCTACGAAGAGAATTAACGAATTTGATCCGTTAAACCAGACTGCAAATTCAAAATTCACAGGCTGGATTTTTCCCGAGCAGAGGGGAGGGGGGCGGCCACTTTTAGAGAGAAAAACTAGGGTTTTCGAAAATTGTGACCTCTATTATTTAATTTCTGTACTGCAATAACTTATTTATAATGTGGGCTGCTAACAGCTTAGGGCCCATTAGTCATAAGTTCAAGCCTGAGAAGAAAAGCCCGCATGTTCAGAAATTAATATAAAATTCATCATGACTCCGATTGATAAACCGATTTCACCAATGTGCACAGAAACCATTTCTGCACCTTTTAAAGTCAAGATAAATTTTTCTGAATCCGAATTCAGTGATTTTCAAAAATGCACATCCCTATGTCATTTTAGGAAATCTTACTCCTCTACTCTTAAATAAGAAGTCTCACTTCTTTGTTCATTAAATTTAACTCTTTAAATTTAACTATCTCAACGGGGATTAAAAATTCATTACTCTGTGTGACCCTCAATGGTTCAGGGATACAGCTAGCCGTGGGCTCACAACTCCTTGTGACTCGGAACAATAATTTCCGACTTGCCCATCGAATCATGGTAAGAGCGCCTAGCAACATCGCCCCATGATTCCCTAGGTATCACTGATAGTGCCTGCAAGAACCAATAGATTTTGGTTAGCGTACAGTACGGTCCCTTCATCCAAATATCCCGATCGAATCAACAACCATTGGTAAATCGAGAGTCGTTCGAGATTCGATAACTATGCAATGCATCTTGAAGATCAAATAGTGACATCGCATGTGTTACTAAGAAACCATTTCTTAAAACACATCATGTACTCTGGCCAGAGATTCGTCACACTGATATCTCCTCAGATTGCATAGGATATCCACACTCGCAAGTATGTGGTGAATCATTGACAACAAAGCATCGAATCCTATATGTGTTGTAACTGTACCCAATCCCGACACCTGATGACCCCAATAGAGTCGGTAAACGAGTCAAAGCACAGTACTAGCATATAGAGTCTCAATGATGTTTCAAGTAGTAAGGACTAATGGTGTACAACCAAAACCGCGGACTTTATCCACTCGATAAGTGATAACCACTTGGAAAGTCCGGATAGGGTAGTTCGATCATTCATCATATGAATATCCATTTGCATGCTTCGAACATCTCTATGTTCCCTACCAATGAAACGTGGTACTCTGCATCGCAAATGCTAGTCTCAAACTCGAGCGATCCTTATCCTTATTATCGGACGGCTCAATCGACTAGGAACTGTTTAGAATATACAGTGACTATAAGATGTGTTTCATGATAGTCATCCCCATGTACTACCACATCTTACATACACTATAGTATATTCAAGGTCTTTATCAAAACAACAATAGTATATCACAATATAACAATATGAAGAAAGATAAAGTCATTGCCATTAATAAAAGTGTAAATTATATTAAACAAAAGATTGTTTGTACAAAGAGTCATCAAAGCCCTTAGCCACAAGTTGGCTCACCGGGCACCCACTCTTTCAATCTCCCACTTGCCCTAAAGCCAACTAGTCATACTACGTAGACCCATTGCTTCGCGATGTTTGTCAAATAATGGTCCTGGCAAGGGCTTAGTAAGTGGATCAGCGATATTGTCTGCAGAGGCCACTTTTTCGACAGTAATGTCTCCTCTTTCCACGATCTCCCGGATGATGTGGTATTTCCTCAGTACGTGTTTGGATCTTTGATGAGACCTTGGTTCCTTTGCCTGAGCAACGGCACCCGTGTTGTCACAGTACACCGGGACTGGACCAACAACTTCAGGAATGACGCCCAACTCTTGGACGAAATTCCTCATCCAAACGGCCTCTTTAGCAGCAGCTGATGCTGCAATGTATTCTGCCTCAGTGGTGGAATCCGCTGTGGTGTCCTGCTTGGAACTCTTCCAAGAGACAGCACCGCCATTGAGCATGAACACAAATCCAGAGGTTGACTTCGAGTCATCCACATCACTTTGGAAGCTAGAGTCGGTATAGCCTTCCAATTTTAGTTCTCTTCCTCCATATACCATGAACATATTCTTAGTCCTTCGTAAGTACTTAAGAATGTCCTTCACGGCTTTCCAATGCATTTGACCGGGATTAGCTTGATATCTGCTCGTGACACTCAGAGCAAATGCTACATCCGGTCTGGTAGATATCATCCCATACATGATACTACCTATGGCTGACGCATATGGTACATGTGTCATTTTCTCTATCTCTTCATCAGTCTTGGGACACATAGACTTGGATAGAGAAACTCCATGACACATGGGTAGATGTCCTCTCTTGGACCCATCCATTGAAAACCGTTTCAATATGGTGTCGATGTAGGTTGATTGAGTGAGTCCTATCATTCTCTTAAATCTATCTCTATAGATCTGTATCCCTAGAATATAGGATGCCTCACCCAAATCCTTCATCGAGAATCTACCTGATAACCATATCTTTGTTGACTGCAACATCCCTACATCATTCCCAATGAGTAGGATGTCATCAACATAAAGTACTAAGAATGTCACAGCATCCTTAACTACTTTCTTGTACACGCACGGTTCCTCCGGGTTTTTGATGAAACCAAAATCCTTTATTGTTTCATCAAATTTCTGGTTCCAACTTCTTGATACTTGTTTGAGACCATAGATCGATCTCTGAAGCTTGCATACCTTATGCTCGCTTCCCATGGATGTGTATCCCTCAGGCTGCGTCATATAGATCTCTTCCTTAATGTTTCCATTAAGAAATGCAGTCTTCACATCCATTTGCCATATCTCATAGTCATACCAAGCAGCTATGGCAATAAGGATTCTTATGGACTTGAACATTGCAACTGGTGAAAAGGTTTCATCATAGTCAACTCCTTGTCTTTGAGTATAACCTTTCGCCACCAATCATGCCTTGTAGGTCAGTACCTTACCATCAGGCCCAAGCTTTCTCTTGTAGATCCATTTACACCCTATTGGAACAATTCCATCGGGAGGATCTACTAAAGACCAAACTTGGTTTGTATGCATCGAATCTATTTCCGACTGCATAGCTTCAAGCCATAAATTTGAATCCGCATCAGAAATTGCTTCCTTGAAGTTTCTTGGATCACATCCAACATCGGGTTCATCTTGATCCCCTTCAAAAAGAAGACCATATCGAATAGGAGGTCTAGAAGTCCTCTCGGATCTTCTAAGTATAGGCGTGTCCATCATTGGTTCCTGAGGTGTAGGATCATTATTTTGTATTTCGGGTTCTTCTCGAATTTCTTCGAGTTCCATCATCTCGCCTTTCTTATCCAATAAGAACTCCTTCTCCAAGAAGGTGGCATTCCTTGAAACAAACACCTTTGTTTCAGCAGGATGATAGAAATAATATCCGATTGAATTCTTCGGATACCCTACAAAATAACATAAGGTGGATCGACTATCCAACTTATCTCCCACTGTCTGCTTCACGTAAGCAGGACATCCCCAAATCCTCAAGTACGAATACTTAGGAGCTTTGCCATTCCATAACTCGTATGGTGTTTTGTCCACTGCTTTGGTGTGGACGTTGTTCAACAACAATACCTCCGTTTCAAGCGCATAGCCCCAAAACGAAGGTGGAAGCTCAGTGAAGCTCATCATGGATCGAACCATGTCCAACAAAGTTCGATTTCGACACTCCGATACACCATTCAGCTGTGGTGTCATAGGAGGAGTCCACTGAGAGAGAATCCCATTCTCTTTCAGATAGTCCAAAAACTCGGTACTTAAGTATTCTCCACCTCGATCCGATCGAAGTGCTTTAATACTTTTACCTAGCTTGTTTTCTACTTCAGCCTTGAATTCTTTGAACTTTTCAAATGCTTCAGACTTATATTTCATTAAATATAAATACTCATACCTTGAATAATCATCAGTAAAGGTAATGAAGTAGGTGTGGCCAAATTTAGTACCAATTCTAAATGGACCACAAACGTCTGTATGGATCAAATCCAACAGATTTTGACTACGCTCAGGTTTCCCCTTAAAAGGAGATTTAGTCATTTTTCCTTTCAGGCAGGAATCACAAGTAGGTAGAGAGTTAATATCAGACATATCAAACATGCCCTCTCCCACTAGCTTGTTCATCCTCCTTGAGGAAATATGACCTAGCCTAGCATGCCAAAGGTTTGCCGGGTTTTGACTATCGATTTTCCTTTTGTTCGTTGTTACCGGTTTATCAACATAATTTATTGGAACGTCTTTTAATTTTAAGTTATATAGATCGTTTTCAAGTTGTCCATTTCCAATCAAACATTCATTCTTGTAAATATTGCAAATCTCATTCACAAAATTGCAAGAATAACCATCTCTATCAAGCATAGAAACAGAAATAATATTTTTAATCAAATCTGGAACAAATAAAACATCTCTCAAAAGTAACTTAAAATCGTTCTGCAAAATTAAATAAACATCTCCCACAGCTTTAGCTTCAACTCTAGAACCATTTCCGAGCCTCAGCTGGGTCTCACCCATTCTAAGCTTGCGACTTCTTGTCATCACCTGCAAATCATTGCAAATGTGAGATCCACATCCGGTATCCAATACCCAAGAAGTAGTATTAAGTGAAACATTTATTTCAATATAGAACATACCCTTCGCAGTTCGTAACTGCTCTAGATATTCCTTGCAGTTACGTTTCCAATGACCGGGCTTCTTGCAGTAATGGCAAACATCCTTGGACTTTTCCATGTTTGAAGCCTTTGTCTTGTACTTCTTCTCCGGTTCGGTTTTCTTGGGTGGGGCAGAACGTTTCTTACCCTTTGTACTTGGCCCCTTCTTAGTAGAAGAAGAGGAGCCCACCAAGAAAGCCGGTTTATCCTTCTTTAAAGTGGATTCATATGTTACAAGCATATTGACCATCTCTTCAAGGGAGGCCTCTATCTTGTTCATATTGAAATTTACCACAAATCCGTCAAACGAAGAAGGAAGAGATAGAAGTAATAAGTCCACGTTGAGTTCATGCTCCAACACCAAATCAAGCGTTACCAACTTCTGTATGAGCCAAATCACTCGTACCCCATGATCACGGACAGAAGTCCCTTCACGCATGCGACGCGTCATTAGCTCTTTTACAGTAGCGAACCTTTCAGCTCTCGATTGAGTCCCAAAAAGTTCCTTGAGTTGTACGTGAATGTCAGCAGCATTCACGGTATCCTCAAATCGCCTTTGGAGTTCATCAGACATCGAGGCTTGCATATAGCATTTGGCCTTGATATCATGGTCCCACCATGTATCAAGTTTGGCCAACTCTTCCGGACTTATGTCAGCTGGTGCTTCCTTCGGAGGAGATTTTTCTAACACGTAGAGCATCTTCTCCGAGATCAAGACAATCTTCAACTTACGGAACCATTCCGTATAGTTTGCGCCAGTCAGTTTATTTTGTTCGAGGATAGAGAATAGTGGATTACGCGAATTCATCTTTATGAAATACTGAAAAGAAACAGACAATAATCAGTGATTGTTTAATTAATTTACTAAGACATAAAATAGGCGAAATTTATTTTATGAATCTCACTCCCACTATTTTAACGATTTCACTACCCTCTAGTGAAAACGGAAAACTGTTTTCCTTAGTGAGAACATGGAGTTCAATTGACAAACTATGGTCCCGAATAATATCAGCCAACCATAATTTTCAAAAGATAGAGCCCAATTGCTTCCAAAGCAACCTCCACGTTTTTACCTCATGTCCAATAAGGGCCCAATAATATGACGTCGTTTATTGTGACATGTCAAGATGACCCATCAATATTAAGTTGTGATGGACGGTCGCCATGTGGATCCCCCAATAATATGAGCCGATCCCATGGGAGTTCCACCCAACTTACAACATGTGTCGATCCAATGTACAGCTTTCCGACGAACGGGTCCCCCCAATAATATGAGCCGGACCGTATCCGCGGGTAGCATCTCATACATTGATCATTGATGGAAGGTAGGAACATTTAAACAATTTTAAATTTCCTTTATTTATCTTGATATCAATTTTAAATCATATTTAAAATGAGGGATTTTAATTTTGAAAATTTGTCTCATCATTTTAAAATTTGTATGCTTGCGAGATTCATACAATTTTGTCTAAAACATGCATACAACTATAATATCATATATTATATAGGATGATCGATTCCATTTCTAATCGACCCGTGGTTGCCAATCACGAGTCTAAGTCCAATCCTAGGTAATATGCAGGTATGCAATGCAATCCTATTACATTGAGCTTCCAATTTATATTTCTTCAGTCTTTATTGTCTGCTGGGCCCACCTCCGTCTTCAAATCTTCATCTCCCACTAAGTCTAATGTATTTACAATAAATAACCATGACAAGTAGGGGATACATTTTAAGGGGTGGGAACGGGCCATAAACCAGGCCCACTTTTATTACATATGACAATTCATATTGGGCCATAAACCAGGCCCATTAATAAATCCAACAACAACAAAAACAAATGTAAATTCCTAACATACACCTACAAAATTGGTCATGGCAATCGATCATCCTTATCCAATAACATTTAATTCAAAATTAATTTATTGGATAACATGCAATGGCAATTAAATTTAAAAGGATAAAATCATATTCCATATATAAAATCTTATTTTACATACAAAATCATATTTTATCTTTTTATCAAATAAAATCATATTTTACATATAAAATCCAATTTTATACATAAAATCATATTTTACTCAATATTTCCATAAGATCATATCTTATCATCAATTGTACCAAAAATAATTAATTTCATAAAATCTAATTTAACGGATAAAATTTATAAATTTTAAAAAAATTCAAATTTATCCAAAAATCAATTTTAAAATTTTTGAACTCGAACAATTCGATCCGACGCCTCGTGGACCAATCAAAAACAATTTTCGATCGGACCAAAAATAGAATTTTAACATATTAAAATTTTAATTTAAAATTAAAAATTAAATTTTTCCCGGGCCGCCCAGGACACTCCCGGGCTGCCCGCGCCCCAAAGGGGCTCAGGCTGGGCAGCGCCGTGCACTGCCCGGGGCAGCGATCCAATCGCTGCCCGTGTTTTGCCCGAAAAAAAAAATTTTATTTTTAAAAAAATTTATTTTGTTTCAAAAATCGAGGCTTAAAAATTTTTGTACAATCGATTAATTTAATCCCTTGATCTGAGCAACCTGGCTCTGATACCACTGTTGGAGAACGGCGTTCAGATCAATCAGAATTGATACCCGGTGCAGCGGAAGTTTAAAAATTTTATATGGAACGATTCCATAATGGGTATCAAAACTTTACGATTAAATTGTGTGTGTAAAAATTAAATAACAATTATAAATTTTTACCTCCAATCTCGAATCGAGATTATGGACACCAACAGATTACTCTGCTCTTGTTGTATATCCCTGGAACTGATGGACGAACTGTTCTTCAATCAGGTCCACTAACAGAGATTTAATCCCTCTGATAGATTGCACTAGAAAATCTATAAGAAGTTTCTACGAAGAGAATTAACGAATTTGATCCGTTAAACCAGACTGCAAATTCAAAATTCACAGGCTGGATTTTTCCCGAGCAGAGGGGAGGGGGGCGGCCACTTTTAGAGAGAAAAACTAGGGTTTTCGAAAATTGTGTCCTCTATTATTTAATTTCTGTACTGCAATAACTTATTTATAATGTGGGCTGCTAACAGCTTAGGGCCCATTAGTCATAAGTTCAAGCCTGACAAGAAAAGCCCGCATGTTCAGAAATTAATATAAAATTCATCATGACTCCGATTGATAAACCGATTTCACCAATGTGCACAGAAACCATTTCTGCACCTTTTAAAGTCAAGATAAATTTTTCTGAATCCGAATTCAGTGATTTTCAAAAATGCCCATCCCTATGTCATTTTAGGAAATCTTACTCCTCTACTCTTAAATAAGAAGTCCCACTTCTTTGTTCATTAAATTTAACTCTTTAAATTTAACTATCTCAACGGGGATTAAAAATCCATTACTCTGTGTGACCCTCAATGGTTCAGGGATACAGCTAGCCGTGGGCTCACAACTCCTTGTGACTCGGAACAATAATTTACGACTTGCCCATCGAATCATGGTAAGAGCGCCTAGCAACATCGCCCCATGATTCCCTAGGTATCACTGATAGTGCCTGCAAGAACCAATAGATTTTGGTTAGCGTACAGTACGGTCCCTTCATCCAAATATCCCGATCGAATCAACAACCTTTGGTAAATCGAGAGTCGTTCGAGATTCGATAACTATGCAATGCATCTTGAAGATCAAATAGTGACATCGCATGTGTTACTAAGAAACCATTTCTTAAAACACATCATGTACTCTGGCCAGAGATTCGTCACACTAATATCTCATCAGATTGCATAAGATATCCACACTCGCAAGTATGTGGTGAATCCTTGACAACAAAGCATCGACTCCTATATGTGTTGTAACTGTACCCAATCCCGACACCTGATGACCCCAATAGAGTCGGTAAACGAGTCAAAGCACAGTACTAGCATATAGAGTCTCAATGATGTTTCAAGTAGTAAGGACTAATGGTGTACAACCAAAACCGCGGACTTTATCCACTCGATAAGTGATAACCACTTGGAAAGTCCGGATAGGGTAGTTCGATCATTCATCATATGAATATCCATTTGCATGCTTCGAACATCTCTATGTTCCCTACCAATGAAACGTGGTACTCTGCATCGCAAATGCTAGTCTCAAACTCGAGCGATCCTTATCCTTATTATCGGACGGCTCAATCGACTAGGAACTGTTTAGAATATACAGTGACTATAAGATGTGTTTCATGATAGTCATCCCCATTTACTACCACATCTTACATACACTATAGTATATTCAAGGTCTTTATCAAAACAACAATAGTATATCACAATATAACAATATGAAGAAAGATAAAGTCATTGCCATTAATAAAAGTGTAAATTATATTAAACAAAAGATTGTTTGTACAAAGAGTCATCAAAGCCCTTAGCCACAAGTTGGCTCACCGGGCACCCACTCTTTCAAGCTCGTCCACCCTAGGGGTCCCCCACCCTAGGCAAGCTTCTCCTCCATTTCCTTCTTCTAAACTCTCCACATATAATTTCACATATCTATTCTACATTGTAATAAACTTTTGACTTACCTTAGAGACCTCATGACTAGGACCTTAACCTTTGGGAGCCAACATACTCCTTCTTCAACACTTCCCTCAAGGACCAACCCTACCACTTAGAATGAGACTCGGACCTTAGTCTTTGGTTATGGACCTTCATTGGGCTCAAGCACGTGATGGGCCCACTCATGGGGATCAGATTGGAACCCAGAGTGGCCTCCATTATATCATGTCACCGTTTGATAGCCTATATAATGGGGTATTTTGTGGCAATTACAGAACTAATACGGTGTGTGGTATGAGGACAAGACATATCTATTTATCTATAGTTTCACTATTACACCGACATAAGTAATACCCAACGTCGCCAAGATAAGTTTGTCAAATAGGTACAGTGAAATGTACTACTAACACACAATTACCGAAAAAATCTTGAAGCCCTAGTATTTATTTAACTTTCCACCGAAAAAAAATTCATTTTTCTTTCGGACGCAGCCACCATGGAATGAAGCAGATTTGGGCCATCAATTCTTGTGAGAATAACGCTTGAAGCCATCAAGTAGTGTAGTTCAAAAGGTTAGATCTTTCCGTACCCATAATTTTTACACAAGATCCGGTTATCCTGTTTGTGTTATTTCGCGAAGTAGGAAGAACCTAGTTTCTTCACTTCTTCTGTATTTGTGTTCGTTTCTTTACTATATTTTTTCTTTTCTCTAGTATATTTGTGTTCATTTTACGGGTTTTGTTGTTGTAAAGGTTATATAGTTGTCAATATAATTTGCTATATGGTGTTCTTCTTGTTTTTTAGTAGACCATTATTAATTTCACGTGGGAAATACTTTTTAATCCTAAGTTGCTTTTGCAATAGCTTCAATAATATGTTTCATTTATTTTCGTGCTTCTCTTAGTCATTGTGTTATTATTATTTTTTTTTTGCTTTTATGTCAAATGGTTTGAACTTGTGGCATAAATATTCTGTCATGGCTGAAGAATGTCGCCACATCGCAACATTCCTAGCGGTACACCAACATTTGATCAGGCCGTTCCCGTTCTTAGTGCTGTTAACATGTTTTTTTATAAATTTCGTAGCACGACGACCTCGTAGATACCATAGAAGAGACCGTTCTTACAATGTCACTGCTAGAATACATGCTCAAATCAACCATCTACATAGGATTATCAAATGAGGAGATGTGCAGTGTGTTTTGAATTTGAGAATAAATCGTAATGCATTTGCACATTTTTGTTAAATGTGAGTGGCGTAGTCGATTTGACATATGTTCGTATTGAGGATATGGTTGCAATGTTCCTATCTATTTTAGCGCACCACAAGAAAATTAGAGTAGTTGATCATGATTATTTACGGAGTGGACAGACAGTGAGCTCTCATTTCCATGAAATACTCCATGCAATTCTCAAGCTACACCCTCTGCTACTTGTCAAACCTCTTTCAGTGGATGAGAATTGCTCCAATGATACTTGGAAATGGTTCAAGGTAAGTGTATTTACTCTAGGGGTGGGAATTCGGGTACGGGTATCCGAAACCCGATCCGACCCGATCGGGTATATATCGGATCGGGTAGGGTATTTGGTTTTAAATGTCGAGTTGGGGACTCTATTGTGAGCGGGTCGGGGTCGGGTAGAAAAAATCCTATCCGAAACCCGATCGGGTACCCGACCTAATATAATATGTATAGCACGTAAATTATTAATATAAACAATTTAATAATATTATAGTATAAATTACCTTAGTTAGCACCGTAACTACTAAATACAATGTTGTATAATATTGATAACTTTTAAGAATATAATATAATATATTCACTTAGTTATATTAACTTGGATATATTATAGGAAAATATATTTTTTTTTGAAAGGATAGTATAGGAAAATATTCACTTGTTTAGTTAAATATTATAGGAAAATATTTTCTCGGCAAATTGAATTCTCACATTCATGTAGC
Organism: Henckelia pumila; assembly: GCF_033568475.1. Classification (NCBI taxonomy): domain Eukaryota; kingdom Viridiplantae; phylum Streptophyta; class Magnoliopsida; order Lamiales; family Gesneriaceae; genus Henckelia; species Henckelia pumila. The sequence continues at coordinate 134,417,192 of NC_133120.1, forward strand.
CGACAATCTTTTTTTCTTTGAGAATAATTTGCAAGAACTTTTTATTTTTTTTATTTCACGAGATTAAAAAGTGATAATTAATTTGAGTGGTTTCGGTGTTTTTCATTTTTATCAACAAGTTTTCTTCAAGCCAAGGTACGTATTTTTTACTATGGTGGAAAGTAAATTCTCTCAGATTTCCAATTTTGTCTAAAGTGGCTCGTGATATATTGGCAGTTTCAGTATCCACAGTTTCTTCTGAATCAGCATTTAGCACCCGTGGACGTGTTTTGGATGCTTTTAGAAGTTCCTTGTCTTCAAAAATAGTTCAAGCATTAATTTCTACTCAAGATTGGCTTCGAACGGATTCAAAACCAATAAGTGTGCAGGAAGATCAGGAAGATTTGCATGAGATTGAGATGCTTGAAAAAGGTATCAAAATTTTATATATCTTTATTTTTAATTTTTTGTTTCAAATAATTTATATTTATTAAAATCTACTTTATCTCAACCATCATTTTTTATATTTTGCAGAGTTAACAAAGTCCGGAATCGATTCGACAATCATTGATGTTTGATGCCACAACAAACCCATCTCGTTATTCAAGACTATGCTTTATTGTGATTTTGGATGTTATAAATTTTTTTAATTTTAAAATTGAATTATCTTTTGTTTTTTAGATTTGATATTAGGATATATTATGGTTTTTATTATTTTTTTGGTTTAAGACTTGAAGAAATTTTCAATTATTGATTTATCTATGCTCATAAGTACTTTTTTATTATTATTATTATTATTATTATTATTATTTTTTTGAAATTGACGAAATTTAGACCATGTGTAAAGGTTATTTTTTTTATTAGCGTAATCTGTTAGATAAAAAATATATAATACTTTTTAATTTCTACATCCATATTTTGTTTTATTAAAAAGGAATAAGTCGGGTACCCGACATTGGGTACCCGTTGTTATTCGGGTACCCGACTATATCGGGTCATGATCGGGTATTTTTTTTCCTACCCGATATGTCGGGTACCCGACCATTTAACTACCCGAACCCGACAAAACCCGACCCGTGCCCACCCCTAATTTACTCATTATCTAATTTATTTTCTTTCATTATGAAAATCATTAGTTGCACATAATGCATTTAATTCTGAATATGAATCCTAGCAAGAACACATTTTTCCCTACTAATTTCAAGTATATGAAAAACATACAAAGGGCTGTTTGGGTGCATTGGATGACACATATATCAGTGTCCAAGTACCAAACAAAGACAAAGCGAAATACAAAAGTAGAAAGGAAATGACAACAATAAATATTTTGGGGGTATGCAATCGCGACATTCAATTTATTTACGTACTAACTAGATGGGAAGGATTAGCCGTAGACGCTCGTGTTCTCCGTGATGTAGTTAATCGTCAGGATGGGCTAAAGATTCCGAGAGGTTAGAAGTTCTTTGTAATAATTTCAGTAAGGACTATAAATGTGTTTTTGGTTCTATTTCGTAATATTAACATGTTTGATATATTATTTTTGTTCTAACAAAGATTGAAATATATCGTTTTGCAACTATTTTTTTTCTATTTAAAAAAATCAAATTGATGGAAAAATCAAAATAAAAATACCATATAATAGAATCTTGTCCAATTTGTATATGAATTGCGCAATATATTATTAGATTCATTAAAATAATTTCCAACAAATGTGCTATGAAAAATTTGTATTTCTTTTTCAAATATCTATTTTTATACATTTGTTTGGTGTAGTTGTAATGTCATTTAATATTTATTGATTTGATAAGTCAAGTCATAATAAGTGATAAATTGAAACAATAGTTGTCGGATATTGTTTCTTAATGGGATTTGAAAAATAACTTGCAGGTAAGTCACTTATATGTTTTTGCTGTTGGTTGTCGCTAACTTTTAATATTATTTTTATTTATGAAATACACTTATGAACATTATTAAATTAAGAATTTACTTCTGAAATGACAGGTTGTTATTACTTATGCAACAATGGCTACGGGAACGTTCAAGGATTCTTGATGCGGTACGGGAGAACACGATACCATTTGGATCAGTGGGTGGGCGGTTCTTTTGCACCCCAGAATTATAAAGAGTGTTTCAACTCTAAACATTGGCATGCTCGTAATGTTATTGAAAGAGCATTTGGGCTATTGAAAAGACGATGGGCTATCACTACAAGAAAATTGCAAAACGACAACGGATAATATCCGTTGTCGTAGGGGGGGATAAAACCGTTGTAACTGGGGGCGTTGTAAAAAGCGTGCCCAATTACAACGGTTTTTATCCGTTGTCGTAGCTATCCTACCACAACGGTGTTGCAACAGTTTTTAACCGTTGTATTAAGTCACCTAAGACAACGGTTATGCAACAGTGTAAATTCGTTGTTATTGACTATTTAAGACAACGGTTTTTATACAGTTTATATCCGTTGTTGTTTATGACTTAAGACAACGGGTTTGGAACAGTTTAAATCCGTTGTTATAGGCAATTTAAGACGACGGTTCTTATACAGTTTATATCCGTTGTTGTTTATGGCCTAGGACAACGTATTTTGCAACGGTGTATATCCGTTGTTGTTTATGGCCTAGGACAACGTATTTTGCAACGGTGTATATCCGTTGTTGTTTATGGCATAGGACAACGTATTTTGCAAAGGTGTATATCCGTTGTCGTTTGTGGTATACGACAACGGTTTTTGCTATTAATTCAGTTTTATTTTGAATCATTAAAACCGTTGTCTAATTAATCTTCATACGAACTATAAATATTAATAAAAAAATCAATATAAAATAAAATATTTACTACATTGAATCGATGAAAATATTCAAGTTCCAAAATAGTCACACATCTAATTTGGAAGATAATACTACGTAGTCGAAACTCCAAATATCCCATCTAATATAATATAAATGTAACAAAAGTAGTTCCAAAATATGGTTGTATCAAAACATAAATCATCATGTGTTTGTCCTTGATAACGATGTTTAGTACGAGATGACTTCTACGTATTACTCAATCCCTGCATCAAAACCCGAGTTACCTACAAGAAAACACATTCTCAGTCCAAAATTATCAACAAAATCTTTAACCAATTTAAACATGGAATCCAATGTCAACTATCAAACTAATATCTCACTTGTCATGTTGACCAAAAGAAAACAAAACACAGCACTCCCCCATTGAAGAGGCACAAGTATAAGTATCAAGCCCCCACACGTTTGTACTGTGAACATGCAATAATATCCCACAATCCACTACCAAATACAGCAGCAGCAAAAGAAAAAAATAATAATAATCAAACATTATTTTCTTCAATCCATCATCAATATTTCCTTTGAAGTCCAAAATTATCAACAAAATCTTTAACCAATTTAAACATGGAATCCAATGTCAACTATCAAACTAATATCTCACTTGTCATGGAAAAAAATAAAAGAAAAAAACTCAGCAACTCCAAAAGGGAAGGCAGTGCAGATTCTAAGTCAAACCACACACCAATAAGCTAGCCTCCCAACTTTAATTCATACTAGCATGGATGCAGACCTTCTTGTTTGATATCATAAGCAAATTAACATTAAAAATTTTAGGTACATGTAAAATACAAATATTGATTCCAAGAAATTAATCAGTATAGAGTTAATATGGAGAAAATACCATCATATTCAAGTATCGATGATAGCTACATGGAACCTATGGAGATTGACACTGTTTTTGCAAAGAAAACTGCTCGTTGAATTTTTTTTTTTACTAAAAAACATAAAGCCTAGATCATCGACCAAAAAGAATCAAACCATACTACACGATCGACCAATAAAACAATCAAATGGTCCTTAATCAGTAGCCGTATATCTCAGGCTCGAAAACACACACTAAAAGATCATGCGCAGCTAGTTAGGCCTTGTTCGTACCTTAGAGAATCCAAGCTCATAGAGCCCAAAAACAACAAGAGCCACCAAAGGAACAACAGAAATTGGAGTCAGAAACCTGTAGTTATACACAAGCCGCCTTCCATGCTTACAACTGCATGATTAATGTGGAAGAAACAGTGCTCAAAAGCAACAATTCCCACAAGATTTCCATTATCCAGTACTTTCCCACCTCTCTATATCTTTTTAATCATAAAGAAACTAATTATTACACGAAACATAATTCCAAAAACAATGAAAACAGAACCGAAATCACCCCCTTCACCTTTTTCTGCACTATAAATACTACATCAAGGTAGATGCTACAGCACAAAACAAAGTGTCTTACAGACCTAAACATTGACACTACCAAAAAGCATCCAAAATTCGAAATCATGATGCATTATCTAAGAAAGCCCCTGGTCAAAGAACATGTGAACTACAGGTTGGAAACTCTAAAACAAGAGTCGATTATCACAGCTCTAAATAAAAACTCATTAAGCAAAAGTGAACACAAATGCATAACTGTCGTATGCTGCATGTACCATATCAAAAGGGTCCTCAGCAAAAGTTTTTTGTTCATCTCGCCCTACTTGATCACTGTAATTCATTGAGTTGTCGATCGTAGATCTTTCCCCATGCCAAATCCATTTATGATATGTTAAATCTATACCATTACAACACAAATGTGCTCTTATAGTGTCAACATCTTTCAGCTTCAGATTACCACATCTTGAACATGGGCAAGCTATTTCATTCGGATCGGTAGCGTTTCGCATTGCAAACTTCAAGAAAGACTCTACCCCAACCTCATATTCATGTGATAACCTATTTTTTGACATCCACTCTTTGTCCATCTTTTTAATAGCTAATGAGTCAAAGAACTGATTAAAAAATGATGCAAAGAACTCTAAAAGCATGGTAAGGTTAAAGAAGGTATAAATGATAAAAATCACCCAAAAAAAATGAATTTTACAAGTAAGCAACAAATTTGATGGTCATACTTCCAAAAATCAGAAATAAGAAATGAAGAAAATTATTGTTTTTTTAATGTCCAGAAATGGTATCTTTCAAACTTTTTTCCCTAGCAAACTCTTTTTTCTTTTTCCTATTTTTTAATGTCAAGAAATGGTATTTTAAATGGTAACTTCACAAACTCTTGAAGTTAGACTTTGCAAGAGATTTTAATCTTAAAATTTTAAAAAAAAAATAACAAAAATAGAAGGTTCAGAAAACCCACCACAAGTCTGAAAAAAATTGCAGAAAAATACTTGAACAAAGTGGGGTACCAACCTTTTTTAATGTTAGGCAAACTTCTGAAAAATCTCCGGGAGCAATCAGTTTTGTGGATGCAAGTTTGGTCAATTCAGTAACAGCCTCTTTTCTCTCCGACCATTTAGCAGCTTTCTGAAAAATAAATAGCAACCATTACACTTAAATAACAAACATTAAAAACTGAAACAACAACAAGATATACGGAAAAAACTAATTAATGAACAAGGCACAAGACAAAAAAGAGGAACACAAGATAATTTACGAGATAAAACTTGCCTAGACAGAGAATCCAAAATGAAGATATCCATGTAGACCAAAGGAGAAGGAAGGCCACACTTTGAAATGAAGGCTCGACAGATTAATTGGATGTTTAAAAGAACATCGATATATTAGAGATTTAGATTGCATTACCTATTTGCTGCTCACAACATTCATGCATAATATCAGTATATCACAAACTTACGTTTGGCATATGTTGCAAATCCTTTCATCCAACTTTAATTTTTTTTATTTTTTTTATAGATAATTTATAGTCTATTATGTAAAATTTCTTAAGAGATCAGTATGACGAGTTAAGTAGCAAACTACACTAGTAAGTATTTGAAAATCAAATGAATTTTGATATGCGTAATGCAATGCTACACTTTATGGTTCGGTTATATGAAATATGCATATGTTTGTGCAATGTCTTTCCATTACACCATTTTGTTTTTTCATCAACAACGTGTCTCTTGCTAGTTGCTATATTACGGAATGTTGTTACCTTTTTGAATCATGAACTTGCAAATTGTTCTCATTGATGGAGTTTCTCAAGTCACAGTTTAATTATTTTAAATCATACTTTCAATGTCATTGAACTGCTTGCTTGAAGTCTCCTACGTATTTGTCCATTTTTGGTGCTACAGCAAGATAATAATCATTCGGTTTATGTTGATGCCGAAGTGTAATGAATTCCAATTTACTGTTGAATGTGGCTGTGCAACCCTACACGAACTTGTGACAAATTATAAGAGCCTGATTTTATCATCAATTGAAAATCAACATATGACCTAGAGAATAAATTTGAAATGTGATTGGTTGAGTTCATGATATTCCAGATTTGAGAGAGGACAAGCAGTTCAAAAATGACTATCCCGGAGCATTCACTATTTCCACCCAACAGGTGCATATGAGAACTCTACCTCAAGCTAAGTTGTCATTATAAAATTTATACCAACATTGTTGATTATTCAGAGGATTGGATAGATTTTGCACTCGTGGTAGCGACAACTTAACCTTAAATTAAACAAGCTAGATCTAATGAGACATGCCAATGTTTAGATTAATTACTCCCAAAATTTGATATGAACTATAACTTACTGCAGCAAGGTTGATTATCTTGGCTTTTAAATTCGGAATTTGAGGTTCTTGTTTACAGGGCGAAGAACTAAAGAAGCAAATAGGAGCAGTAGCATATATCGAGTGCAGTGCCAAAACCACATATCATATTAACCATGAAGGTATTAAAACCACATATCATATTAACCATGAAGGTATTAAAACCTGAAAGCATCAATCTCAGAGGAATCTTTAGGAAGTTGTTCCGCTAATAGTTGTCGAGCATTATCATCAGAACTTGAATGATGCGTGCCACTGCTACTAGTTACCTTAGAAGATTGGACTTCCCCCTACAGGGGAAAAAAGAGATTTAATGGAACAAAATCTAAATTCAGCATCACAATAATGAACAAAAACAAATTTAAAAGGATTAAATAAAACAATAACAAAAAAGTACAAGATATAACCATATGCTAAGAATAAATAGAGCAGAGCCCCAATGGGAACCTTTGTATTTTCCAAATTTGGGTGTTATGTACGAGATCTTGCATTTTAAAAACATACACCTCTGCCACTCTATTTTTTCTTGGAAAGCACAATCCACCTCAAAACATTGAGGCCCACTGAAGCAAACATCCCACTGAAAATTTTCAACCCATTCACCAAAAGCACAAAAAACAGTAAACCTAGACTTAGCATCTACTAAAAAACCACGAAACATGAGAACGAAGCTAGAGAACAAAGAAACAAAACTTACACGGTGATGTCTGCCTTTATCAGTTTCAGTCATTATTAAATTGAAGTAATGGAACATATAAAACAATAGTTTCTTTCTCGATTTGAGTCTATTTTCATCAAAATATTATTAAGACAAACCTATGTGTCCTTGGAAGCTACCAGCTGATTTCAGTCCCTGGAACAAGCCCTGAAGCAATCTATCAAAAGCAAGATAGGGACTGTTACATAGCAGAATAATGGGCCTCTCTGTAACAGAGATGTAGGGGGGGAAAATATGGGGATGAATTAAGCACTGGACCCATATATTGTATAATTCACATTAGCACTTTACAAGAAAATAAAGGGTGGAGTGCAAATTGCAATAATGAAGGGTGAAATGGGGCCGAGTGGCAGGGCGTGGGAGAATAAATTATAAAAGAAAGAAACGTTTGAATTTCTTGCAGATTATCATAAAAAGGAGTCGAGAGTAATCAAATCCAGATGCTACGTCCATTAAAAAAAGAAACAAAAGGTTTGCCCAACTTATCAAATTTTGATATCACTGAAAATTATTTCGAGGAACTGTTGAGCAGAAGCATGGTGATGGTTCAAAATGAGGAACAATGGGCCACCCAAGGGCCTAAATCATACCGTATTCCCATCATCTTTCAGCAACTTTCCATTTTTGGAAACATTGGAATTCCCAGAATCCAGAATAATGCAAACCGTGCACAAGAACATGAACTACTCTAAAAACATACAAGAAATCATAATAGTAACAATTTAAATTGGCAATAAAAAAACACATAAACAAAGGCATACCGGGTGGGAGGGATTGCTTCAACTTTTCCGCCTTCTCAGCATCAAACACAGAGAGTGTATAAAGTTACTTGGAGCACCGAACTTTGAACTTCACCGTACCCTTGCTTTTCTTAATTTTAACAGCACGTGCGTCCTTCCTTCTTGCGGTGAGAAGGAAATCCTTGATCTCGTGGATTTGCTTAGGCTGCAAATCACAAATCGGCACACAAAAGCCCAAAACACAGTAAACATAAACTTAGCATCTACTAAAAGACCACGAAACAAGAGAACGAAGCTAGAGAACAAAGAAACAAAACTTACAAAGTGAGGGTCGCGACTGTAGTGAAATTCTAAGCTGTAAAATTGAGATTGAAGTCGCGATTTGAGTTGCTAAGGCTTGGGCTAGCTGAAAGGAGGCCAGGCGACTAGATTCCGGCGATCGATCGGCGTCTTGGGCACCGGAGAAGAGCCGGGTTGAAGGGGCGACGGGTTAGGGTTAGGGCTAGGGATTGGGTTTCTTTCTTTCCATCGCTACTGTGCCGCTTCTGCGTGTGGTTATTATTTTTGTTGAGTGTACGTGTAGTGTAGGTTATTATTATAATGTATATATATGTGTAATTTTTTTAAAAAAAAATAATAATAACAACGACAACGGTTTTAAATTGCGTTGTCGTAGAACCCAAAACAACGCAGATTAGACAACGGTTTTTTAAAACCGTTGTCGTAAGTCAAAAAAACACGCTCATAGACAACGGTTTTAAAAACCGTTGTCTTTGACATATATACGACAACGGTTTTTAACAAACCGTTATCGTTATTAATTTAAAAAAGATCTACGACAACGGTTTTTCTAAAAACCGTTGTCGTATACTAAAAGACAACGGTTTACATATAAAACCGTTGTCGTTTTAGTGTGGTTAATTACTAAATTTGTTGTAGTGTATTCTTTGTAGCCCATCGTTTTACCCCTCGAAAGTTCAGAACCGTATAGTAATGACTAGCATTCTGCTACATAATTTCATTCGCTCCGAAATGTTAGATAACCTTATACAAGTATATGATGAGGCAACTGTTGACATTATAGAAATCGGAGATTTTGACTTCATAGGCAATGTTGAATCTTCTCCTGCTTGGGACACATGGAGGAAAAACTTAGCGTTGTATATGTACCATAGTAACTGAGAAATTATATTGTGTATGTATCTTAATATATTTGTGGTATTTTAGACAATATGTGAAAGGGTGAAGTTTTATGTGTTCTGTTGTGATTGACGTTATAGGTTTTTATATTTCTGATATGTAAAATCGATGTTGGTGAATACTATTTTATTTTTGGTGTTTGTGTAATTTTAATAAGCTTATATATGGTGGTTTCATGTATGGACTAAATTTATCCACATAAATAATTATGCAGTCTACATGGATTCTTCTAAATTGTTCCAAGGAACATGGATATTAGTTCACCTAGTGCTACTACAACTAGCACATCTAAGAAATCTAAGAGAAGTCGCCAGGTGTGGACAAAAAAAGATGATTAATTCCTCATTCAGGCACTTCAAGAATTAGTCAATGGTGGTTGGAAGAGTGAGAATGAGTTTCGTTGCGAATACTTGACTGTCTTAGAGAAATATATTGCCCAGGCTTTTCAAACACGGATTTACGAGGGAACCCACATATTAACTCAAAGATACATGTCTGGAAAAGGACTCATGGATCTTTGTTAACAATGCTTAGTAAGAGTGGAATTGGCTGGAATGAAACAGAGAATAGGATTGAAGAATCTAATGAAGCGTGGGAATCATTTGTAAAGGTAATGTTCTCTTGCAATTTATTTTGGTTGCATTGTTTGTTTACTTCATTATTAGGTGCAATGTACAACTCCATCAGTTTTATCATTTAAATTTTGTTACACTATTTAATCTGTAATATAAAAGCAGGCTGAAAGTAGTGTTCGCACGTGGCAATACAAGACATGGCCTTATTATCCCGATTGGTGTGAAATATTTGGAAATGACCGTAAAACGGGACAACAAAAGAGATCTTTGCTGATGCCCTTAAAGGAGTACTAAACATGACTGATGATATCGTGCCACACTAGAAAATTGGACTGAATAATATTTTTCAGGAGACTGAGGAAGGGGGTGAATCCATGTCAGTGTCAAATGCTCCATCCGTGAATGCTACTGGTAGTAAATTGAAGAGCACAAAGAAAAGGAAGAAGCATTCGGAAGGTGAGGAGCTATTCATTGATGTCACTAACAATTTCACTGAGATTTGAAGATATAATATGACTGAATTTGTCAAGAGAATTGGTGTTGAATATGATACAGTAAATGCAACAAAGGATGTGTTTGATGTGCTAGAAGCTATCCCCAAACTAAGTGCGGATGAAATTGTTCTTGCGGCTACATTGCTAGAAGAAAATCCAAAGCAGCAGAATCTGTTGTTTAAGGCATCTCACCATGCAAGGTTGAAGTTGGTTCGTAGGCTCCTTAATGAAGGATGAACAGAGAAGAACGTATTTTAAGATGCATTTCATACATTCCACGTGACCAAGGTTCTTAACTCAAAAGAAATTTTTTAGTATTTTGTTCATGAGAGTGGTCAACTAACCAGTACAATATTGATCTTCAAGTATTTTGTGTTTTGAATGGTGTATTTAGTTGCTTTGATCCTCTCTTTCAAAAATCTTTGGCATATTTTGTAAATGGAACTAATTTGGCAATGTACGACTTTGTATTTGTATTTACTTTTGGAAATATTATGATATCACACTTTCAGTTTACTTTACTTTGTTTCCGATCGTTCACATGCATTGAATAAAAATATTGCACACAACATTTAATGTTTTGGAACAAGTAACATTAATTTGGGTGAATATATACCATTTTTGGAGCCAAAACAAAATCATTGTTGCCTATATGTGCAACACCACTACAGATACAGGTACCCGAGACAAATGGTGAAAACCAACAAAATTTGGGGGGGGGGGGGGGGGGTTCCAAAACTACTTAACTTCAGTTATGGATGATATATTTAGCCAACGGAGTATGAGGCACATTTAGATGATTAAGAGCATTTGATTTCAATCCATTCTTGATCGATTTCTGTGAGAAGGCGCTGATTTATTCCAGGGAATAAACCAGTTGCAGCAGGAAGTGGAACACTTTCATCCACTTTGTTTGATGTTGGAGGCGCAGTTTTTGGGAAGCTTAATATGATATTTATATCGCTTTTCACATCATTTCATCATTCGATGGAATTAGGACGATATCGATTTCGTCTTCTTCGTCACTTGATATAAGCTCAATAACATTTGATGACACACCCCCATAGTTGCTATTCACAAACTCCTCTGATGACAAATCCAAATTTAGAGACATTTTTCCTTCAACTACGTACATGGTATTTAGAATTGCTCATATGTCCGAGTAGCAAATAAGATGAGGGTTTAAATAGAAGTATTACATGTATTTATGACTTCACACCTACTACCAATATTGCGATTCCACATCTATATCTTTTCCTCACCAATATAACTATTTATATTGGAAAATTTTAAATCTGAATCTTTTCAATTCATATTAATGCTGGCTTCAGAAGTCGTTGGAAGTTGATAAATATTTAATACATAGCAACAACAACTAGAAAAGTATAAAATTTTCTTCTGTATATGAATCGATTCTTTTGTTATGGAAAAGTTTAAAACTTTATCCAAAATATCAATATCAATTCAAGACATCTTACTTTGACATAAGAACACACAATAGTAAGAAAAAGAGGAACACACTTACGAAACAGCAAGTACACCCGAAACAACAACAAATATCATCTGTTGAAATAGACATCGGCTTCGGGACCACTTTATCATTGTCTCCAGTTGCTTCATTTACGTCATTAGCAAGTGCAACAAAATTTTTGGTGGGGGAGATCCGTTCTTTCTTGATTGGATCACAATATGGAGTAAATGAATGTTCATGTGTCGGTGAGGTGGATTGCATAACTTTGAGATTGATGCATGTTTGTTGTGTACCACTGCTATAGCCACTAATATATTCCATTGATATGCTATTTTCTTGTATAATATTATTGCCTTTATACTCGTCATACAAGAAGAATTTGTTTCGATGGTTAAGTGAAGTCGGGCATATGTAGTAAAATTCCACGGGACGAGTGGATCGATCACCAGCTTTCCGTAAGAGTATTAACCCATTGCCACA